>NC_139970.1:1164145-1264145 GCF_963993115.1 Abramis brama | reverse complement strand
GTACAATGTTTTATAATAATAAGATGTTATATTTAGTGTCCATTTCATTCATTTAACATTTCACATTGGGGGTATCCAAGACATTTCTTATATTTAATTTTTTTTTTTTTAAAGTAACGCAATAGTTACTTTCCCTGGTAATTAGTTACTTTTGCAATGATGTAATTCAGTTACTAACGCAGTTACTTTTTGTGAGAAGTAACTAGTAACTATAACTAATTACTTTTTTAAAGTAACTTACCCAACACTGTACACACACACACACTCTCACTCTCTCACACATACACACACTCTCAGACACTCACACACACATACACTCTCACTCTCAGACACACACACACACACACACACACACACACACACTCACACACACACACACACACACACTAACTCTCACGCGCCGCTGTCTCTGCTGTGGCTGCAGGCTGATCTGGCGGCGACCGTGTCCGAGTTTGAGAGCTACAAGGTGCGAGTCCATAATGTGCTGAAGCAGCAGAAGCACAAGAGCTCCGGCCAGAGCGATGGAGACGCCTTCAGGCAGGAGAGGTGAGCGTCATGCGCATGCTGTTGCTGTCACTGTGTGTGTTCAGCGGAGGGCGTGTGTGTCCTGAGGCTGGTTGTGCTGTGTTCAGAGAGCAGATGGAGGCTGCGCTGGAGCAGCTGCGTAGACGCTTGCAGGAGACGCAGACCAGCCTTCAGTGCAGCACAGCAGAACTGCAGCAGCTGCAGACGGACCACGACACTCTGCTGGAGCGGCACAACAAGATCCTGCAGGAGAGCGTCAGCAAAGAGGCGGAGCTGCGGGAGAGGTGAGAGTGTGTGTGTGTGTGTGTGTGTGAGTGTGAGAGAGAGAGAGAGCACGACACCCTACTGGAGCGATTTTGCAGGTTTTCCCACTTACAAAGCATGCAGAGGTCTGTCGTTTTTATCATAGGTACTCTTCAACTGTGAGAGCCGGAATCTAAAACAAAAATCCAGAAAATCACATTGTATGATTTTTAAATAATTAATTTGCATTTTATTGCATGACATAACTATTTGATCACCTACCAACCAGTAAGAATTCCGGCTCTCACAGACCTGTTAGTTTTTCTTTAAGAAGCCCTCCTGTTCTCCACTCATTACCTGTATTAACTGCACCTGTTTGAACTCGTTACCTGTATAAAAGACACCTGTCCACACACTCAATCAAACAGACTCCAACCTCTCCACAATGGCCAAGACCAGAGAGCTGTGTAAGGACATCAGGGATAAAATTGTAGACCTGCACAAGGCTGGCATGGGCTACAGGACAATAGGCAAGCAGCTTGGTGAGAAGGCAACAACTGTTGGTACAATTATTAGAAAATGGAAGAAGTTCAAGATGACGGTCAATCTCCCTCGGTCTGGGGCACCATGCAAGATCTCACCTTGTGGGGTATCAATGATCATGAGGAAGGTGAGGGATCAGCCCAGAACTACACGGCAGGACCTGGTCAATGACCTGAAGAGAGCTGGGACCACAGTCTCAAAGAAAACCATTAGTAACACACTACACGGTCATGGATTAAAATCCTGCAGCGCACGCAATGTCCCCCTGCTCAAGCCAGCGCATGTCCAGGCCCGTCTTAAGTTTGCCAATGACCATCTGGATGATCCAGAGGAGGAATGGGAGAAGGTCATGTAGTCTGATGAGACAAAAATAGAGCTTTTTGGTCTAAACTCCACTCGCTGTGTTTGGAGAAAGAAGGATGAGTACAACCCCAAGAACACCATCCCAACCGTGAAGCATGGAGGTGGAAACATCATTCTTTGGGGATGCTTTTCTGCAAAGGGGACAGGACGACTGCACCGTATTGAGGGGAGGATGGATGGGGCCATGTATCGCCAGATCTTGGCCAACAACCTCCTTCCCTCAGTAAGAGCATTGAAGACAGGTCGTGGCTGGGTCTTCCAGCATGACAACGACCCGAAACACACAGCCAGGGCAACTAAGGAGTGGCTCCGTAAGAAGCATCTCAAGGTCCTGGAGTGGCCTAGCCAGTCTCCAGACCTGAACCCAATAGAACATCTTTGGAGGAGCTGAAAGTCCGTATTGCCCAGTGACAGCCCCGACACCTGAAGGATCTGGAGAAGGTCTGTATGGAGGAGTGGGCCAAAATCCCTGCAGTGTGTGCAAACCTGGTCAAGAACTACAGGAAACGTATGATCTCTGTCATTGCAAACAAAGGTTTATGTACCAAATATTAAGTTCTGCTTTTCTAATGTGTCAAATACTTGTGTCATGCAATAAAATGCTAATTAATTACTTAAAAATCATACAATGTGATTTTCTGGATTTTTTCTGGATTCCGTCACTCACAGTTGAAGTGTACCTATGATAAAAATTACAGACTTCTACATGCTTTGTAAGTGGGAAAACCTGCAAAATCGGCAGTGTATCAAATACTTGGTCTCCCCACTGTATAATGCTAATGACACAGAGGAACTGCATTCGAGCTGATGGATGATAAAAACATTGTCAGCCAATCAGAATCCATCCTGCCATAAAGAGCATTTAAAGACAGACGAGCAGTTCTGGTGGTGTCATGAGTCTGTTCTCTGTGTTCATCATCAGGCTGCTGTCGCTGCAGTCGGAGAGCGTGTCCCTGCGGTCGGAGCACGGCCAGTGCGCGGCTCAGCTGAGTGCTCAGACAGAGGCTCTGCGCATTAGCTTCCGCGAGCAGACGCGGCTCCTGCAGGACGAGCACTGCCGTACAGTGGAGACGCTACAGCAGCAGATCAACCGGCTGGAGACTCAGCTCTACCAGCTGCAGAAGGAGACCGTTACTGCAGGTACACACACACACACACACACACACACACACACACACACTCACACACTCAGCTGCTCTTCAGCGTCTCTCTCTCTCTCTCTCTCTCTCAGTGCATCATCCTCAGGGCAGGAAGGCTCAGGCGGACCGGAAGCCAGCGGACGCTCCAGCGCTGGATCTGCAGGGCGATCGAGAGGAGGGCGAGGGCATGGAGACCACAGAGACTGAGTCACTGTCCTCCACCGCGACCCCGCTGACCTCTCTGGAGCAGCTGCTGACCTCTGACCTCAAACACGGTACACACACACACCAGTGTGCTGGACCTCATCTGAGTGTTCAGCTGATGTGTGATGGGCTCGTCCAGGTGTAAAATTTTTGTTTGATTATCACTTAAATACTATTCATTATTTGTGCGTTTATGTGTGTGTGTGTGTGTAGAGCCTGCTGACTGGCAGATGGAGCCCAGTAAAGAGGAGCTGACGGTGAAGCTGAGCAGCGCCGCCCGCAGTGTGGAGCACCTGAACGGCCTTCTGCACGAGACCGAGGCTACCAATGCTGTGCTGACTGAGCAGATCACTGTGAGACACACACACACACACACACACACACACACACACACACACACCTTCTGCACGAGATTGAGGCTACCAATGCTGTGCTGACTGAGCAGATCACTGTGAGACACACACATCTTCTGCACGAGATCAGCAGCCGCTGCTGTCGGCGTTGCCAGTGAAGGTGGCTGTGAAGCCCGATCCAGGAGCCACATGTCCTGCCGCAGTTGGGACATGTGAGTGCTGAGTCTGGGGATGGGTGTGGTTGTGGCTGGACGCGTTGGTGTCTGCGCTGACGTAGCACAGTTCTGTGTTGGGCGCGCTGTGATTCGATCTGTCGGGCCCCCAGACCGCATGCAGAGCTCCATGCCTGGCGGTCGGCAGCTGTTGTTTCCAGGACTCCAGGGTTGATGCCGCAGCTTTTCAGGGTCCCCTTTAGGTGGTCCTTGTAGCGACGCTGCTGACCCCCAGGTCTCCTGTTGGCTGTGTATATCTGCCCATAGAGGACCTGCCGGGGTAGGCGGTGGGAGGGCATGCGGATAACATGTCTAACCCATCGCAGTTGCCGCCTAGCAAGGGTTGCCTCCATGCTGCTGGAGTTGGTGTGCTGTAAGATGTCCGTGTGGGGGATTTCACTTTCCATGTGACACCTAGTATGCGCTGGAGGCATCTGATGTGAAAGCCCTCGAGACACTGAATATGCCTGTGGTGGGGAGTCCAAGCCTCTGCACCAAACAGCAGGGTGGAAACGCAGACTGCCTGGTAGGCGTTCGCTTTGGTGAAGGTACGGAGATCTTTATTAACAAAGACTCAAGATCGAGGTCTACCAAAGGCAGAGGAGGCGAGGTTTATGCGTGCCTGGATCTCGTTGTCTATGAGGCAGGTGGGTGTTAGGATACTTCCAAGGTAACAGAAGTGATGAACAACCTTTACTGGTGTGCCATGGATGTAGAATTCAGGGGGGGTGGGGGTGGGGACCGTGGTCTGTGCAATGATCTCTGTCTTTTGGATGTTGACTTGTAGGCCACAAGCATGATAGACTGCGCATACAACATCCAGTGTGTGCTGCAGTGCGGTAGGGCTATGGGCTAGGAGGGCACAGTCATCAGCGTATTGCAGTTCATGAATTGTGGTGGTGGTGGTCTTGGTGATGGCTTGCAGGCGGCGGGGGTTAAAGAGGTTCCCGTCCAGACGGAACTGTAGGCAAACACCATAGTCGAGGCTGTGGAAATTGCAGGAGAGGAGGGTGACTGCTGCCAGATTGAAGATCACCGGAGCCAGTACACACCCCTGTTTCACTCCTACCTGCACAGAAGAGGAGGGGGATTGAGATGTACCCACAATCACACGAGCCTGCATGCCAACGTGAAACTGTTGTAGGATGTCCAGAAATCTTGGTGGCACCCCAAACTTCTCCAGAATGACCCAAAGGACTTCAACAAAGGTGGTCAATGGTGTCAAAAGCCTTTGCCAGGTCGATGAAGGCAATGATCAGGTCTTTGTTCTGTCCTCTGGCCTTCTCCTGCATTTGGTGTAGGACAAAGATCATGTCGGAGGTGGACCGATCCTTCCTGAAGCCGCACTGTGACTCAGGAAGGATCCTCTCTGTGATGTTCTTGGTTAGATGAAACAGCAAGACCCTTGATAATACTTTCCCTGCCACAGAGAGCAGGGATATGCCATGACTGTTTCCACAGATGGACTTGTCGCCCTTTTTCTTGTGGAACAGTTTTTTGTGCCCATATTATCTGGATGAGTCGGTGGAGGATCTTGGTGAGCAGATACCCGCCTTTCTTTAGAGCCTCTGCAGGGATTCCATCAGGACCAGCAGACTTATTGTCCTTGAGGCTTCGTATTGCTGCCAGGACTTATGAGAATCGGGGAGGGTCATCAAGCTCATGCACAGGTGGGAGCTTTGGGAGGCGCTGCTGGACAGTGGGGTCAGCCGGATTGTTTTGATTGAGTAGGGTGTTAAAATGTTCAGCCTAACGCTCAAGAATACCTTGTTTGTCCTTGTGCAGTATTGAGCTGTGTCAAGAGACTCGTAAAAAGCGTCTTTAATTTCTTCAGCATCCAGAGTCGGTACATATGAGCTTATCAAGGTTGCATAGCGACCCTTCACAAGGGTATGCGCCAGGTCATCAGCCGCTCACTGATTCCCACAGGAGACTCTGGGATGTTCTGGAGCAGTCTGCTTTTAATGGAAAAACCTACTCCATGTAGAAGGCGGGTATCTTCTGGAAGGCCCTTCCAGAAGAAGGTGTATCCTTGCCCGACTTCTATTAGCGAGTCCTCTCCTGCGAGCCGGGTCTCACTCAAAGCTGTCAATGTCAATGCTCGCAACCTGGGCAGTGCGCCTGCGGGGTCGGTCAGTTCCATTCTGCACATCAAGAAGTGTGCGTACGTTTCATGTAGACAAAATGAATAGTTTAGATTTATATTTTCGACCGCGTAATGGGATGCCTTGACGACAGCGGTGGGCCGTCCAGGAGTGTAGGGAACAGGCAATGTTTGGGTCACCTTTTCTAGACCCTCCCCCCCGGCAGCGGGTGAGCAGAGTTGAAGAGGGCTGCTCAGTCACACAAGAAGCTGCCGAAGGTGGACTCTGTTCCAACCCATCCACACAACGACCATCACGCTTGTGCCGCCTCCGAGCAGGGCTCAGGCTAGAGACTGCCAGTCTGATCCAAGACCTGCCTCCGTCACATTTACCCTGTCACAGAAGGGCTTGTATGGTGAAGTGATAGCATACGCAGAGAGTGGATTAATGTGAAGAGAAGGGTGCGCAGACCCTATCTCCACAGCTTCACTCCAGAATCCAGTTTCCAGTGGCAGGAGATGAACTCTAGACAACCAGATGGACGGTGGAGTTGCAGGGGCTGCCTGGTCTCTGTCTGTTGAGCCTGCCTCTCTCCTGTCCCCAAAGCGGCCTTGTCTTGAGGAGACGAGATGCTCACGGAAGAAAACCCACAGAGCAGTGGAGGCAGCAGTCTTAGTTGGTGGCGGACTGCACTCGCCATGTCTAAGAGTGTCATTGGCATAAATGGAGTTTTTGCAGCGGATCTAGTGATGCCACTCATCTAATCCCTCCATACCTGATAGACCTCCGCTGTTGGTCCACGGCTACTGATTCGACTGGGGACCACCGCACGGAGCCCCCAGCTTATTGTGTAGCTTACCTTCATATCTGAAGGGTTGTCCATTATCCGCTACCTATAGACGTGGTTGGTAGCAGTCAGCTCTGCCCCAACCAGCGCACACACACACACACACCTTCTGCTCGAGACTGAGGCTACCAATGCCATACTGACTGAGCAAATCACTGTGAGACACACACACACACTCAGAAAATGTTGAGGCAAAGTCATGTGAGGTTTTAAATGGATTTATTCAGTAAATGTTTCCATCGTAGTTTAGCACGTCTTCTGATCAGATAAGTAATCTTTACCCTTCAATTGAGCGCATACGTTTTTTCATACGTGTAAATTATTAGAATTTATGCGCACCTTGGTGTTTCCATCCAGCATTTCTTTATGCAATATTCTAAACTGCATAAGACTATATGTGTAAGTAAACACAGTGGTTGAGCTAAACTGTGTGTGTGTGTGTTTCTGTATGTGTGTGTGTGTGTGTGCAGCTCCTGAAGAGTGAGGTGCGGCGGCTGGAACGCAATCATGAGCGGGAGAAGTCTGTGGCCAACCTGGAGTACCTGAAGAACGTCCTCCTGCAGTTCATATTCCTGCGCTCCGGCAGCGAGAGGCAGGCGCTGCTCCCCGTCATACACACCATGCTGCAGCTGAGCCCGGACGAGAAGAGCAAGCTGGAGGCCATCGCTCACGGTGAGCTCACACACACATACACACACACACACACACACCATGCTGCAGCTGAGCCCGGACGAGAAGAGCAAGCTGGAGGCCATCGCTCACGGTGAGCTCACACACACACACACACACACACACACACACACACACACACACCATGCTGCAGCTGAGCCCGGACGAGAAGAGCAAGCTGGAGGCCATCGCTCACACACACACACACTCACTCTCTCGCTCTCTGAGAGTGTTTACATGCTTCTCCTCAACACACTTACACCTAATAATGAGCTCATGGAAATGCCTTCATCAGAGTTCAGTCATAAACGGCTTCAGCACTCTCACATCTCGCGTAACAACTGGAGTCAGATGCAGCACTGATGAGGTTTTGGCGTCACTGGCGGGGAATAACTTGATTTATTAATAAAGTCTAGTGAACACGCTGTACTTGGCTTGTATGTAAACATGCTCTGTATCTGAATGAAGACTGGAGTCCACAGGTGATTGGGCTCAGATGAAGAATCAGTCTGTTTATAAGTGTGTTCTGTGTGTGTTCTGTGTGTGTTCTGTGTGTGTTCTGTGTGTGTTCTGTGTGTGTTCTGTGTGTGTTCTGTGTGTGTTCTCTGTGTTCTCTGTGTGTTCTGTGTGTTCTGTGTGTTCTGTGTGTTCTGTGTGTTCTGTGTGTGTGTGTGTGTGTGTAGGCGAGGAGCAGTCGGCGGTCTCGCGAGGGTCGGGCTGGACGTCGTATCTGCACAGCTGGTCTGGGATCAGATGAAGCTTCACGTACACACACAACAACACACCATCGCTATGTTCATGCCGCCTTATTTCTCTACTGGACTGTAATGGGATTTTTGATTTGGGTTATTTCCTGAAGATTATCGGTTGGAAATTGTTGGTTGTATTTATTGTATTTTATCACAAATGATACATTATCATTTTTTCCTCCAATTGTAAATCTCGTATCTATAAGAGATTTTGAAGTGCTGTGAGGTTCATGGAATGAAGCTGTGTAAATCTATCAGTGTCTATCAGAGAATATAGTCAAAGAATTAAACTACTTTCAGAGCTTATTCTGTTTATTCTTTAACATTTATTGGAAATTAAGCTGATCAGCTTGTTCCTTGACCGCCTCCTAGGTTATATGTCTCATAAGTCAAAACACAGAATGTCCTGGAAACACAATCTTCACCCAAACAAGTGGAAGTAATAATGTGGATCTGCTCTGATCATGAGAAATAGACTGTAGCTGATTTAGGCTTTACTCGTGGTGTTTCTTGAGCTGTCGAGTCTCCAGCTCCACAGCGGACGCCTTCCACACGTTGAACTCTACATTACTGTGAAACTATACACCATAGCTGCATCCAAAATCACACACTCTCTGAATGGGCACTGCATTTATTCACTGCATGAGCAGTGCTTTAGTTCTGTCCATTAAAACATTTTTATTTGTTGACTTATTTTTAAGTGTTGAGCATAAAGGGGTGATCACACAGAATGTGTTTTCCCTTTCAAACACACAACAGTGTCCAGTGCTGATGAACATTAGTTCAACTCAGAGGTGTTCAGCTCATGATCCAGGGTCAGTTTAACTCAGAGGTGTTCAAAGAAAGAAAAGAAGACAGAAAGATTAGTTAGAAAGAAAGAAAGAAAGAAAGAAAGAAAGAAAGAAAGAAAGAATGAATGAATGAATGAATGAATGAATGAAAAAAGAAAGATTAGGCAGAATGAAAGAAAGAAATATTAGTTAGAAAGAAATGTCAGACAGAAAGAAAAAAGATAGAAAGATTAGTTAGAAAGAGAAAAAAGAAAGAAACATTAGTTAGAAAGAAAGAAATGTTAGACAAAGAAAAAAGATAGAAAGATTAGTTAGAATGAAAGAAAGATAGATTAGTTAGAAAAAAGAAAGAAACAGTTAGAAAGAAAGAAATGTTAGACAGAAAGAAAAAAGAAAGAAAGAAAGAAATATTAGTTAGAAAGAAAGACAGAAATGTTAGACAGACAGAAATAAAAAAAGATAGAAAGATTTGTTAGAAAGATTAGTTTGAAAGAAAGAAAGAAAAAAAAGATTAGGTAGAATGAAAGAAAGAAATATTAGAAAGAAAGAAAAAAGAAAGAAACAGAAAGAAATGTTAGACAGAAAGAAAAATATTAGACAGAAAGAAAGAAATATTAGAAAGAAAGAAAGAATATATAGAAAAAGAAATATTAGAAAGAAAAAGAAAGATTACTTAGAATGAAAGAAAGAAAGAGACAGATAATTAGTTAGAAAGAAAGAATATATAGAAAGAAAGATTAGTAAGAAAGAGAATATATAGAAAGAAAGAAAGATTAGTTAGACAGAAAGAAAGAAGAGAGAGAAAGAAAAAAATATTAGGTAGAATGAAAGAAAGAATATATAGAAAAAGAAAAAGAAAAAAGAAAGATTAGGTAGAATGAAAGAAAGAAATATTAGTTAGAAAGAAAGACAGACAGACAGAAAGTTTAGTTAGAAAGAAAGAAAGATTAGTTAGAAAGAAAGATAGATTAGAAAGAAAGAAAGATTAGAGAGAAATATTAGTAAGAAAGAAAGAAAGAAACATTAGTTAGAAAGAAAGAAATGTTAGACAGACAGAAATAAAAAAAGAAAGAAAGAAAGATTAGAGAGAAATATTAGTAAGAAAGAAAGGAAGACAGAAAGATTAGTTGGAAAGAAAGAAATAAAAGAAAGAAAGAAAGAAAGAAAGAAAGAAAGAAAGAAAGAAAGAAAGAAAGAAAGAAAAAGATTAGGTAGAATGAAAGAAACAGTTAGAAAGAAAGAAATGTTAGACAGAAATAAAAAAGAAAGAAAGATAGTTAGAAAGAAAGAAAGAAAGATTAGAGAGAAATATCAGTAAGAAAGAAAGGAATACAGAAAGATTAGTTGGAAAGAAAGAAAGAAAGAAAGAAAGATTAGGTAAAATGAAAGAAAGAAATATTAGTTAGAAAGAAATATTAGTTAGAAAGAAAGAAAGAAATGTTAGACAGACAGAAATAAAAAAGAAAGAAAGAAAGATAGTTAGAACACTGCCGTCTGTGTATGAATGGGTGAATGTGAGGCATGGGTCTGTTGAAAGCGCTATATAAATGCAGTCCATTTACCATTATATATGGTAAATGGCAGGTACAATTTGAGTGTTTATTTGTTTTTACTAATAGTAGTGAGTCTATGTGATTTCGTACAGAAGTTTAAGTGTTGATCTCCAACATTAGTTCATCGTGAGTGTGTGCAGTACATACTCGCGAATGTGACGCACTTGTTATTCACGAGTGATTTGGAATAACTGAGCTCTTCCGGCCACGTTGGATTTCATCACCAGGTAGCGCTTCAGGTACCCTGGATTGCCTGACAGTTTCCCTGAGGGTTGTTCCATAAAACAAGATTAGAATACAAGCCAGGCTTATTTTGGTTAGTCAGACTTATTGTCGGTGGATTCTGTTTCATAAAGCAAACTTAAAATAGTTCAAACTCAGTTACCCTGGCAACTTATGCTGGGAAACTAGCCTGGTCCAGGGCAGGCTAACTGTCAGGCTAAGCCTCAGCTGTTACACAGATCCTCTAACACTGACCGACAAGAACACAATGATATTACCACTGACACCCTCTCATACCATTATTGGACTTTATTAACCACTATTAGTCCAAAAATATATACACAGTATACAGAAAATCAACTTAAATAAGGCTACAATGATAAATTATGATTATTAGAAGAACATTAGAACACAATCTAAAAAAAAGCTTTGTAAAGCAGAAGTTAAAATCACAAAATTAAAAATAAATAATTACAAAAGCACAGTATAAATTTCAACTGGTAAGATGAATCTGAGCTTAGTAATTGACAGTATATTAGCCTACATTTCATTTACCCCAATAGTCCCTTTACAGTTATTGTTATCATAAAAATACACTTGTAGGTTTAAAATTCTAAATAAGGGACATCTAATGTCCAAATAACAAATATTTTAGCATATATATATATATATATATATATATATATATATATATATATATAAAATGTACTTTATTATGTCTATCAATTCAAACACATTTAACACAATTATACAAATTGACAGTTCCTTTAAAGACATCATATTTTCCCCCAATAAATATTCCTTATTTTTCCTTCTACTTTTTTTCTTTTGTGATAATACCCACCAACACATAACCTAAAAAACACATGATTAGAACAATAACCAAAAAGTACATAGTTAGACACTTTTACATATGATTTAAGGGGGAAAAGACAAAAAACAATAAATAAATATTAATAAAAATTTAACATTCACATATTTATATCAAACTCTTATAATGACACATAATTCCTATTAGTTATTCAAGTAATATTATTTGAATATCAAATATTCAATATTAAATAAATAAGTCAATAAATAAAATAACAAATAACTAGAAATAAAAGGGAGGGAGGGTTATATAAAAATGTAGTTAATGTAGGCTAATATATATATTCCTTTATTTTATGGAATATTCTTTGATTTTAGAGTTGCACATATCTTTTCAAAATGTATACATTTGCTCTTAATTTCATGTTATCCTCTCCATAATGTACTTTAGAAACTAAATCTACTCATTTAAAACTGGGGATTCTTGCTTTCTCCAAAAAATTATTGCATTAAAAGCTGTAATTCTCAGCATTCTAAATAAGTATATGTCATCTTTATTAAGTAGCATAGGTCCTATACCCAAAACTATATTTTGTATCTTTATATATTTATAGTTTCTTAAAAAAAATTCTTCCCTGAATTAGGCTACTTCTGTTGACTGAAGTACTTCTGTTCGCTAGAAGTTCACTGCAACTTATCCAACATCCTAAAGATAAATTATTATAATTAGAAGATATTTCTGGTGTTATAAAATATCGCATATTAATTTTCCAAGCAAAATGTATATTTTAGTCAGAATTATTGCGCTCCTATTTGGCGCGCATGCGCGCAGCAGCGCTCGTTCAATATGAAGATTAGCAGTAAAATGGATACATTTTCATGACTTTCTAACATTTACAGATGGAGAATATAACTGTAAAATGTAAGTTTTGCACTGAGGGGGAAAAAGAACAGGTCACAAGCGCATAAAACAGCACAAAATATACGCTGTTTGATGGTGGATCGATTTGATCCACGATTGACCTCTAGGGCTGCTTCAGAAACGCGTGCACACGCAATTATCTAGACTTGATAAACCTGGATCAAATTAGTGAGATTGCGTGAACTTCAATTACCTTTTATGGAACCACTTTAGCCCCAACTTATTTGTTAGGCTCATTCAAGTCCGGTTTTGGAGTTTAATCCCCGCTTTTCTAAGCGTCTTTTATGGAACAGCCCCCAGGCCTGCATCTTATTTTATTTGTTTACTTTATTGGGACAATTTTTGAGTTTAATTTTTTTCCAAGAGTCTGGGCCCAGTGAAGGTTAATAACTGACTGAAAAGAAATGTAAAGTGATGTGAAAGTGTTGAATATACTCCAACAAGTTAATTGTGAGTAATGTAAAGTTATTTTTTGTGATTTATAACATGTATAACACGAGGGTTACACACGTAACCGAGACGTTCTGAATTCTACACAAAAGCCCATTTAACATTACGAGATGTACACACAACACTATAAAAGTACAGACATACAGTTTTGTGTGTGCAACTCTGGTTTTCCAGCATCTTCTGCATATTTCTAAAAAAAAAACAAAAAACATTACAAATCAAACAGATGACTGTGTGCTGTCTGGGAATGTGTATTTGTCAAATATTGTTTTGGTAAAGAAACTGAATGACAATGAAAACACCAAGACTTTAGAAGCAGTATCCAGCTTTATTTAAGCACATTTAAAGCACAATCCAAATGGTACATGCTATAGTGAAACATGTGAAAAGGAAATAGCATTTAAATACATGTATACATCAAATGCATAATGAGTACAGAATGCAGTGTTTTTTATGACTTGTGAATCAAAAACTTCAGTAGACTTACAGGTTCCACTGTGATAACGTCTATGACTACAAATACAATAATAAACACTAAGTAAAACTTTCCCAAAGCCTGATTTAGCCATCATATTGAAAGATTTGCAGTTCAGTTGCATGTGTGAGATTTTAACCCTCTGGGGTCTAAGGTGTTTTTGGGGTCCTTGAGATGTTCTGACATGCCCTGACATTTGTGCTTTTTTCAGTTGCTTATAAACATATTAATGGCAAAAAAAAATTACACACTATTTAGCACAAACAGGGCTACCATAATATGTGAGCAACAAGAATGTACATGTCTGCATTTTTGAGAGAATAATGTTTATGCATGGTTATTGAAAAAAATAAAAAATAAAGTTTCTGAAATAAGGCCACAAAACACATACTAAATATGTGCCAATAAGACTTTTGTCTAATGGATGTCATCGCCTAGTGTTTTTTCTTCAAAATTATGTGAAAATCATCCTGCCTAATCATTCACATAACACAATACATTGATTTGAATCTTGCAAAGCACTTTCTGTTTGGAAAGGCAATATTCGAGTGGGCGTCAACGATCATGCATATTTAGTGCTTCACATCTGAAGAGACAATGGGGCCCGCATACTTAATTAGCCATTCATTCAGGTGAGTCACTGAGCCACAAGAATGCAAGAGCAACAGTTGGAAGCATCTCTATTCTTTTTTATTTTTCCACATATTGTGCTTGCAAATTGGCCTATAATATCCAAGGAAAACATGTCTAGTAATTGTGCAGTTAATTCTCATACTGTATTTTCAGTTTTGGAATATGTATCCTCTCCCCAAATTTGTCACTAATAAAACACAATAAAAATTATTTAAAGAAAAGGCTTATATTTACCTTTTAATAGTTTGTTTACATCTACCTTGTAAATATATATTTTTATTAAAAAGGTTACAATTACAACAACAATTCAAGTGTAATCTTTCTTTGTAAAAACTAAAGTATACATTTTATCATACATATTTCAAAGTTAAGGATTTGATTGATTATTTGATTATTTTTGACAAAACATACTATATTTAACATATGAGCAAAAATTGGCAAACAAAAGCTTATTTGAGGTGGCAGATATTTTACAGTAAAAATGTATAATCTATCCAAAACTAATCAACGAAATGTTGTCTTTCATATGTCTGTAACATAGGTCTTTCGTTTTTATTATAAGAAATATAAATGTTAATTTGCGATTTTAATACGTTGCTTATACAAATACATTTATTTCAACATATCAAAATCATCGATTTTTACTCAGTATAGCAATACAGTTTGCTAAAACCGAACGCCTGACTGTAACGTTGTTTTTATGAAATATTAGGGCATATAAATGTTAATTTGCAGTTTAATACGTTGCTTATACAAATAGCCTCAACATATTTCAGTCGATTTTTACTCATCTCAGTATAGCAATACAGTTTGCTAAAACATCATCATTCATTCACACACACACAGAAAGGCGATTTAAATTTAAACTGTCTTTTTGCGAGCTGTGGTAAACAGCGCGCATCTCTGCCGTTCATTCATTCACAGAAATGCAATTAACTTGAGAAGGAAAAAAAACTTACTACAGTATTCGGATCCTCGCTCCTCGCAATACCCGCACTCTGAGGTAGATTTTCCATTATTATTATTCCTCACAGCGCTGCCAGATGGTGTAAACACGTAGGCTACAATGATATGATTAAACTTGTGTTTTCTCGAGCTGATATGGGGGGCGTTCACAGGTTTGCCTCAGTGAATAGCGCGCGCTCTCCGTGGGCGGAGTCACATTACTTTTGAATTAGCTCTAATTAGCTCGACTGGAATCGCTCTCTTTTAATACAGATTTCACAAGATGAGAATATTTGTTTTTTATATAAATTACCTCATTTAAAAGAAGAGAATTCAAGCTTCATGCCTGTGTGTCTGTATGCCTGTTTGACTGAGTATTCGCTGAGTTACAGTTCATTTTCGGACGCGTTTCAGAATGGACTACACTTACAGAGAGAAGGCAGAACTCGCATCACGTTTATTTTTCTTTATTTGGCAAAAAGCACAACACTTTGTTTTTATTGTGAGTATACACAAAAATAATACACATTTAACAGAATCGATTGATGTATGAAACTTGCTTGTAATATCAAAGTCAACAGAGCAAAATTAATTTCTTTTGAACTGAACTGAAAAAAAGCGAGCTGGTATCGCCGGCGATACCACCGACCTCAGGGGGTTAAGAAGAAATATTAGCGAGATCGCGAGATTCTATAATCGTCATCGCCAGAGTTATGCCACCGGCAGCTTTCGCGCTTGGCTAGGTGCCTCCATGTGCATGGTTCCCCCCCTGGGCGACCCTCACATGTGTATTTCCACTGTAAGCCTCTTTGAGCATGTGTCTTTCCTTCGGCAAGCCACCTTGGCACCCCTGGGGTTGAAATATTCCACCTGCGGCTGGACACCCCAGTGATACTCCATATGCAGCCCCTCCGGGTCATATGTGTATTCTAAGTCCCCCCCCCCTTTGGGCTGGGCATGATTGCATATTTCTGCTAAGATATACCTCCCAGTGTACCTTGGTATTCCTGTGTTAAGTAGGACTCCTTCGTCCGTGCTAGTCTCACGACAGGGAGCTCAGACTTGCGCAGGGCACTGGAAGACAGCCGAGGTGGCGTGATTAGACTGGGGACCCCATTCGTCATCACCGACATAACTCGTAGTGACCACGAAAGGGAACGTCTCGGTTAGGGTTAGGGTTAGGGTTAGTTACGTCTCCCTGCCACTTCCGCTGTACTGCTGGGATCGCCGGAGTTCAGTCTCGACTCCTCAGTGAAGAAACATATCTGCATGTTTCCGGCGTACTTTCTTATATACCCACGAGGTGGGGCGGAGTTACGCTATGCAAATTCCGCAGACCCATGGCATTTCATTGCCATTGGCGCGTTTTCTATACTCGAAGGTGATAGGCTTTCTAAGCGAAACCCCATTCGTCGTTACCGACGTAACGTCTCCGTTCCCTACTCAGGGAACGAGGGTTACATACGTAACCGAGACGTTTTCCAGCATCTTCTGCATATTTCTAAAAAAGAAATCATTACAAATCAAACAGATGACTGTGTGCTGTCTGGGAATGTGGATTTGTCTAACATATATTGTTTTGGTAAAGAAACTGAATGGCAATGAAAACACCAAGACTTTAGAAGCAGTATCCAGCTTTATTTAAGCACATTTAAAGCACAATCCAAATGGTACTTGCTATATAGTGAAATATGTTAAACATATGTGAAAAGGAAATATCTTTTAAATACATGTATACATAAAATGCATAATGAGTACAGAATGCAGTTCTGTGAACTTCAGTAGACTTCATTGACTCTTTGTCAATGAACATCTTTGACTACAACTACAATAATAAACACTAAGTAAAACTTTCCCAAAGCCTGATTTAGCCACCATATTGAAAGATTTGCAGTTCAGTTGCATGTGTGAGATTTTAAGAAGAAATATTAGGAGATTTAAAGTAAGAAGGAAGATTTAAGAAGGAGATTTAAAGTAAGATTCTGTCCGTTTCCTTTAATCATAAACACAAAGTTTCAATAATAATTGTAGTTTCATTGATTGTAATTACATCATCTGTAATGGAAAATTTTCTTTGCTACATTAAACAATTCCAGACTCATTTTAAGCAATGCATGCAGATATCTAAATAATTACTTGAGAAGCACTTTGTTATCCTTTGGAATTCAGCGATTCTGATATGTTTTCATGATTGAGCGGGTCGCAGCGGGACTTCAGTCGGAGGGTTTGGCACATCGTCAATCTTTAAATCACGGCAGAACAACACTGGTTCTTGACCGAGACCCAGTTTGTACTGCCACAGATATACAGACTCGTTTGGCTTCAGCTCAAATGTGAGTTGTTCTTCCACTTCAGTCAATTTGTTCCAGCTTTCGTTTTCAGTGCTGACGTGTGAACCTCCATATTCTGCAGAAAAGGAGAACTGAGCCTTCGCAATTAATGCAGCAAGCCCTCCAGATTCAATCGAGGCTGACGCGGATATCTTCCAGTTGTGTGTGATCTGGGACATCTTCTCCTTATTGTATCCAACCTTTTTATTGATTTTCTTTTGCCATGTCACTGTTGATTTGCTGTCATTAGTTATAGTTTTAATATTTTCCCACATGCCAAAGGATGGGCCTATAGTTACAGACAGCCCACCAGGAAGGAAGTTAAGAACATCAGGATGAACAGACTTGATATCGAAGCACGCATCTTCACAGAATTTGGCACCGCTGTGGAACTCAACTCCCCACTCTGAGGTTGGCTTGAGGAAGGAGAAGTGGTAATAATCGCCCCAGTAATACAGGCCGTTTCTGCAGTTGGGAGGCAGGTTGTCGTCTACAGCACCCGAGTCCTGATCCAAATATCTTGTTTTTCGGTAAATACCCTTTTCTTGGAAGATGATGTAAAAATTGGCATAGGAGTAGAGGTAGTGGTCTCCACCTTGGAATTTGGGATGAAGGCTGTGAACTTCAGAACTGCTGTCTGTCTCCAGGCTGCCGACTTTGCGGAAGGAATTGCCCTTGATGATGTAAAACTTGCCATCTCCATCAGAAGCATAATGCTCTCCATATTTGCAAGAGGGGTGCAGACTGGAAATAGAGATGGTTGAACCTGTATGGAGATCGTATGTCTTCATAAAGCAGCCGAGATCAGAGCGGATTATATAAGTGTAGTCATACACTCTACAGATGTCAGTGCCTTTTGCTTTGCTCCTGGGAATAATGCCTTTCATCGTGCCTGAACCTGCAACACAGAATAAACCAAACATTCAATCTCCACACCAGATGAAAGCTGTCATTTTAGTCCTTCTACAGATTGAGCTCACTGATTACCAAAACAGCTTTATATATGAGGGAAGGAAAATGAAAGCTAACCGATTATATAATCCTGAGCTTATATTTCAATGCGTTTAATCATCCAGCAGAAAAGACACTTTTTATTTCAATATGTACCTGTAATAAATAATGTGTGTGTAATGTGGATCCAGTCAGAGATGGCGAAGATGAAGGCAGGTTACAAGAACAACAGGATTTATTTAACAGGAAACTCCCACAATACGATACAGTGTGCTGAGCACAAATAACAGCCGACAATGAACTGAGGGACCAAAGGAACTGAAGTAGTGGTACAAACAAGGTAAATATGAGGAGACAGAGAGAGAACAAATCATATCAGTAACCATGACAACTCATAAGTGGCGGGAAACTAGACAAAGGAAACCCATATGACTGAAAATAACAAACTAAAAGTCATTTAAATGAAACTAACTAAAGAGAACCGTGACAGTGTGTCCAAACAAACTTGTGCCTTCTGGACATTTACACTGCAGTGATTATGGCTAAGCGTCTTGTTTAAGGCTACATGAGTCTTGGGATGAGACCTGCAGCCTGTGGGATAGAGGTCCAGGGTAGGGTTACACTTGCTCTTCGTAAGTTCTTACTTAAAATGGAACAAAGTCCACACTAATGATATGACGCAGCTGAAAATCCACTAACTTTACCTAATTTGCCAGCTGAAACTACACAAACTTAGTCCCGGTCACATTGGAAGTTACCGAGCTGGGGACTATTTTCAGGCGCTGCGTCATATCACTACGCCGGCTGGACTCATGGTACGGCAGCAAAGTTTCTTGATTATTACGCAGGAATGAGAGTATAGTTCCTAGCCATATCAGCCTAGAAAATCGCAACTTTTCATTTTCTGTGTACACGATGTAACTACAGAAGAGTCAAGTTTTAAATAGGAAAAATATCGAAACTCTTTGGTCATTTTTTTGAGAGAGATGCTAATGGTCTTGTCTGATTCAATGATCTATGCTAAGCTATGCTAAAAGTGGTACCGCCAGACCCGGAGTTCGACTAAATGGATTCGAAAACTGTAAAAGTCAACTGTTTAACTCTGGAGTATCCCTTTAAAGCTTTTTGCAGTTATAGCGCCACCTATGGTCCGATCTCTATAAAAGTTTGTATGCTGGTTTAGACAAAGACAAAGACGGAGACTGAAGAAGAAGTGACAACATGTAGAATGCAACAGGACATTTCTGAATGGTTTATTGATTAATTTATGTAGCTTATGTGTAGTTATCTTCTAATCATTGATTAGCATATTCTGTCTTGATAATCTATAAATCGCGTTCCTGGGGGCGGGGTTATGTACATTTTAGGGTTGGTGATGTCACAAACCCGGGAGGAATGTGGTGTAGTCTCTACCAGCCGTTTGTTGTAGTCCTTAAAAAGCAATTTCTTTAAAAGCAAATATCTCCCTTTGCTTTGAGCTTTGAGCATCGTAACTTTACAGATGTTGTTTATGCTCAAACAGCAACATTACACACTAACTAAAGTTAGAAAAGTGAATTCATTATCAACCAGCCCTTTAAGGCAGAAAATGAAATAACCAAATGACAACCATACACTAACATTAGGTGAACATTCTGTGTTTGCTGACTCTGTCTACTAATCTGAGTTTGCGAAGAACTTAATTTTCAGTCGCCTCAATAACCACTTGACTGATGTCATCTGGAGATGAAGAAAGCTATCAAAAGATTTTTTTCAAATTGTTTTAAAAAAAATATAAGCAACCTATACCTTCTGGACAACATGACAAATCAAAATTCTTTTTAATAACCCTTTGTCTTCAGGGTATATGTGTTACATGTATGTCTTGTTCTGCCCTTGTTTTCATTGTTTTGGATTTTGTCATATGTGCTTGTTTTCTCCGTGACTTAGTTTCCCTGAGTTGTCCTGGGCTACGTTTACACGTGGCCGGCTATTTTCATAAACGGACATTTCACCCTCTCCGTTTTCAAAAATAACATTGTGCACACCTGTCAGTTTTCAGAAAAGTGTATATATGCCGTCAAGAGCATGCCAAACCTGTAGGTGGCAGTGTAACGAGAAGCTCACACCCACGCCAATCAGAATCCCGAAAATAACAACAACGGCAGCTGTATTTGCAAATGCAAACAGACGAAAAGGGTTTTCAACAACATAAATGAGACTGCTACCCTGAATGCATCCATGATCACCATAGCCACATTAAAATGTAAACATAGGTCGCACTTTTGACGCAGGTGCAAGTTCTGTCGCAATACTGTGACGTCGGCTGCCTAAAACTCAGTTTTTCTCAGTTTACATGCAAACGTGCAAACTAAGTTTTCCAAAATCTACACTCTGGCCGGAGTTTTTAGAAAGAATCGTTTTCAGAGGCGAATTCTCCATTTGCGTATAAACCAAGGGCACAGACGAAGGGAAATGTCTCCGTTTTTCAAAATAGCCATGTAACGGGGCCCTAATTTGTCATTATTTACACCTGGTTTCTATTTAATTATAAGCATGGACCAAACGAAGAAACTAATGAGATAAGTCTACCTCAGTGTTTGTTGGTTCTCATTTCTGTTGACATGTTATTTATTTCTGTCTCCAATATATTTGTTATCAAAGTCTATCTCCTAGTATTGATCTTCATCTGCGATCACGCCCATATTGTACTGGTCCCCACAGGTGTTTTGCTGGAAATTGCGGTTATCTTTTCCAAGCTGCAGTTTATAAACAAACACCGTTGCCCTTTGTCGTTTATCAAGCATAATAAATAGTTGTATTTCTGTCACAGTACAGCCCTGGAAGTGGCCGGCATTAGCAAGAAAGACAGACAGATCAAAAGATGCCTAGTTGGGTTAGTCAGACAGACAGACTAGAGAGAGATGCACATCAACTTAACTTTACTGTTCTTTACTGACATCAAACTTGGAGAGGAGAGAACACAAGTCTCCCTGATTGCTGTTCCTGCAATTCACTCTCATGGTGTTTTTTTCTCTCTCTTTTCGTGACCCGAAGGATAGTTCCGCTTCATTTTCTCATCGATGTTGTAAACTTTGATTGACGCGCTTTGACACAAGGGGGAGGCGGGGCCTTGAGTAATTTGCGGGGCCCTACGCAACTTGCGTAGTGTGCGTATAGGGCTGATCGGCTCTGCCTGTTGCTCACATATTATGGTAGCGCTGTTTGAGCTGAACAGTGTGTAATGACACTTGTGCCATTAATATGAATATGAAGCAACTGAATAAAACACAAATGTCAGGGCATGTCAAAACATCTCAAAGGCCCCAAAAACACGGTGGACCCCTAAGGGTTATAACTACACAGGAACGAATGAGTAACACATTATTAACACTCTAGTAAATACTATTAACTAACAAGAAACACTAATTAACAAATTAGTTCATAATAGTGCTCAGTTGAAAGAGGTAGTTCACTATTAGCTAATCAATAACAACTATTTTTTTCTTAGGAATACTCAGAGCTACTATATCATGGTCCGAGCTGTCAATACAACAGATCTCATCACAGATGTCATTTTTAGTGTTGTTGGTGTGTTCTGCGGTGTGAATAGAGGCCAATTCTTGAGGCACAAGGTCATCCACAGATGTCGCACATAAATTGGCTGGATTGTTGTTGTTTTTGGGAAGTGGAACTTGCGGCGTCTTCATTTTTCAATTGCAGCTGTAACCTGGCTAGACTCAAGTACTGAATGGCAGTGTAGTACTGCACTCGCTGTAACGCCCTAGCTGCAGCCAGTTCTCAAAGTCCTTTGGATCCATGTTGCACAATTTCAGGTTAGCTTTGAGGCAATCCTTATAACGTTTAAATTACCCTCCTTGAGAGCGCGTGCCACTGTAGAGCTGGCCATAGAAAAACCTGCTTTGAGAATCTGGAGAGGAATCAACATGTCCAGACCAGCGAAACTGAGCAGCAAGCAGGAAGGCCTCAATACAAGTGATCAGAATTTGGGACTTTGTCCTGCCATTTAACGTGCAATGCAGTGGAGAACTGATCAAGTCTGACAATCTGCCTGCGGTAGATGTTCCAGGACACAGCAAAACTGTGAGAATGGCTGCCTCATACTGCCACCTTTGTGTCCAGCCGGATAGTGGCTGATAGTGACTGAGCTTTAGTGAGGTTGTGCGCCATCAGTGCACAGTCGTACGCATTCAAGAGCTCACGGAAAATCATGGAGCAGTGAGGCAAGCACACAGCCTTCTTTAGTACCATTGGAGATGCCAAATGGGTTGGACAAGCAAGCGACAGGCTGTAGTAAGTACGCTGTAGTACGTTTACTGCTTAAGCATTTCGGGTATCAGCAACATACTTGATTAGGTCATCTGTTTAAGTGCAACAAGCTGCTATATCTGTAGGGGCCTTGTTTTCAGTCGCTCAGCGAGGGATGAACACCCTACGCTACTTTATTAAAAGAGGGGCCTGCTATTCTCTCCCTCCTTAGAGGGGTGAATACTCCTCTGCTAGCCATAAGTACAAATTAAGCTATACTTCAATAACATTTTCTCTTTTGCAGGAATGGAACATGGATATGGTTTGGGGGGTTCTTCTTCAGGCATTACCTCTCATCATGTTTGGGGGGTTAATGCTTAAGCTCTGTATGCCATTAACTATGGAGCAAGAACCCCCGTAAGGAACCATACCGCCAAGGATAAATTGTGTTTAATAAACTCCAGTAACTTGCCAAAGTGGTCCTGTCTGAAATCGAGCGCAGCGTTGGTTCAGGCAGGCCACGTAGGCATAGGCTGCGGTCAGCTGATGCTGTCAGCTGTCAAATCGCTCCAGCCACTACCATTCTCCGATTAGACCGGGAGGATATATATACGTGGCACCACTGCTCAGTAAGCATGCTCAAACTGCTCGCAACCCTCCCGCCCTCACCACTATAAGTATCAAGCATATTACTGTAAGCCTTCTGGCTGTCGTCTTCTTTTGTTTCAGATTACCAAGGCTTTCAAGTCTTAGCTGTTATGGACATCATTGCTGAGAGACACTCATCCTCATAACCAAGGTACTGTAGCAAATTAGCTCTATGAAATATTAATAATCAATAATAACTTGTTATAATTGATTATGAATATTTGGATCAGTTAATATAATTAACTTAATGTTGTAAATTAATATTACAATCAATTAACCTGTTTGTCCCGTGAACACTCAGTGTTAATTGTTTATTAATTCTAAGAAATGTGCATTTCCGGGGCATGGGAAATGTCTTTCTTAATTTACAGTACTACTAAGAGCAAGTAGTCAATATCTATGATTACAGACTCCAGTTATGAGCTTGAGACACGGACAACTTTACGTGTGACATGAACAAGACTTTATTAACTAGACTAAACACTTAAACTACTCTAACATACACACACATACATGCATACAGTTTACCAAGGGAAAGAGAGCTGAAGCAGAGTACAGGAAAGCAAGAAATTATAGCATTGTTTGAAATTCAGCAGATCAACAGCCTTGAGCAAACCATCAGTTTAGTTCTAACACGTCCTTCTTTAAAAGGGGTAAGGATACTTAATGTATCAAATAATGAGACTAAGTTTGATACTTGCATGTCTCGCCCATTTGAAATAAACTGTCCTTATGCAATTTGTTGAGGCTCCAGTTGATCAGATGCTACACTACAGTATAGACGTCCAGGGATTTACTTTTTTTTTTTAAAAATTGTTATTTTATTTTTTATTATTATTACAATATATTTTTATTACTCATTATTTATTTTATTTTTTATTTTTAACATTTTTTTTATTATTTTAATTTTTATTATTTTATTTTTATTTATTTATTTTTTTACATTTTTTATTTTTTATTTTTTTATTTTGTTTTACTGAACAGAGGTCCAAAATGGAAACATTAGCACGGTATACCAAATGCATAAAAGTGAAGTAACTCTAGTTACAGATAAGTATTCCTGATACATAGAATAGAGGAGTTCCAGACAGATCACAGTGGTAACATCAGATGAGTAAATTAAGAGTTACAAATATGTAATGAAGTATAAGACTCAGTATATATTTATCACATTCCAAAGTAATCTAATACAGGCTTCCATTTTTTTCCATCCAGGGATTTACTGACACATCTACACATCAACACTGTACGTAGCAAGCCGACATGAGCGTGCTTGACTCAAGGGTGCCCTCTATTTGAAGAGAGCACCTGAGAAGCTACTGGCTCAACACATAAGCTATAAAACCTAGCAAACATATTAGGTGTCACCCAACCCGCAGCTCTACAAACATCTGCCAGCGAGGCACCCTGCGCCAGCGCCCAGGAAGCAGCAACACTCCGGGTGGAGTGGGCATGCAACCCTGGGGGACAAGGTACACCTTGGGTATCGTACGCCAAGGTGATGGCATCCACTATCCAATGGGCCAGCCTTTCCCTTTCTGCAGGCCTCTGAAACAGATGAAGAGCTGATCTGAGGTTCTAAAGCTTTGCATTCTGTCCAGATAAGTCCGTAAGGCGCGGACTGGACAGAGAAAAGCTAGGGTTGAGTCTGCCTCCTCCAGGGGCTACGCTTGCAAGTTCACCACTTGATCTCGAAAGGGAGTAGTGGGAACTTTCGGCACATATTCGGGCCGAGGTCTCAGTGTCACCTGAGAGTCAGCCGGCCCGAATTCCAGGCATGATTCGTCTAACGAGAAAGCGTGCAGGTCCCCTACCCTCTTGATAGAAGCCAGTGCAAGCAAGAAAACTGTCTTGAGAGACAGAATTTTTAACTCTACTGTCCACAGGGGCTCAAATGGAGGTCTCTGAAGTGCTGTTAACACCAGAGATAGGTCCCAAGAGGGTATGGAAGAGATGCGAGGAGGGTTCAACCCGACGATCAGATCGTGCTTCCCCAGGGATTTCTTGCCAACTGCATCGTGATGTGCGGCAATAGAGGCAACACACACTTTGAGGGTGGAGGGAGACAGCCCTCGCTCCAACCCCTCTTGCAGGAAAGAAAGCACCGATCCGACTGAACAAACTCGGGGGTTTTCTCCGTGAGTAGAACACCAATCGACGAATAGGTTCCACCTCGATGCATAAGCCAGTCTCGTGGAGGGGGCTCTAGCAGAGGTGATAGTGAACCTCTCAGAACCTCCACTTCCCGTCCAGGGTCCAGACCTGGAGTCTCCACAGGTCTGGACGTGGGTGCCAAATGGTGCCCTGCCCCTGAGAGAGAAGGTCCTCCCTCAGGGGGATGAGCCAGGAGAGGAGAGCTGAAGAGAGGAGTATGAGTTTGGAGAACCAGGTCCGGTTGGGCCAATAAGGGGCAACTAGCAAGACCTGCTCCTCTTCCTCCCTGACTCTGCACAGTAACTGTGGAATTAGGCTCACCAGGGGAAACGCAAACTTGCGTAGACCCGTCGGCCAGCTGTGTGCCAGTGCATCCACACCGAGAGAGTCCTTGGTTAGTGAATAAAACAACTGGCAGTGGGTCGTTTCTGGAGAGGAAAACAGGTCTACCTGTGCGGCCCCGAAACGATCCCAGATCAGCTGAACCGACTGGGGGTGGAGTCGCCATTCCGTAGGCTTTATTTGCTGTCGTGAGAGCCAGTCGGCGGCACGATTGAGCAGTACTGGAATATGAATGGCACGAAGCGACCTCAGATGCTTCTGACTCCACCAAAAGAGGAGACGGGCGAGTTGTGTCAGATGACGTGAACATTGCTTGTTTATGTACGACATGGTCGTGGTATTGTCCGATCTGACCAGTACATGCTTGCCAAGCAGTGGCGTTATGAGGCGTCTCAAAGCAAGTAGTACCGCTAACAACTCGAGGCAATTGATATGCCAATTCAGCTGAGGACCTGTCCAGCATCCTGCTACTGCATACCCGTCGTTTGTAGCCCCCCAACCTGTCTTGGAGGAATCTGTGAACACCACTGCATGCCTGGACGCTTGTATCATGGACACACCGGACCGGAGAAACACAGCGTCTGACCAAGGTTGGAAGGTTTTCCGGCAAGTTCGAGAAATCGCAACCGGGAACCTGCCGTCTTTCCACGCCCTCCATGGGACCCGGCCAAGAAGCCAATGCTGAAGTGGTCTCATATGTAACAACCCCAGCGGCGTGACTGCCGCTGCGGAAGCCACATGTCCCAGGAGCCTCTGAAAGTATTTCAGTGGAACCACCTTCCTGCTCTTGAACGTATCCAAACAGTTTTTAGCATCGACTGGGCACGATCCTCTATTAGACGTGCCGTCTGTTTGAATGAGTCCAACTCCATACTGAGAAAAGAGATGCTCTGCCCGGGGGTGAGCTTGCTCTTTTCCCAGTTGACCTGAAGACCCAATAGACTGATATGCTGAAGCAGCAAGTCTCTGTGTTCGCACAACTGTTCCCGCGACTGAGCCAGTATCAGCCAGTCGTCGAGGTAGTTGAGGACACTAATGCCCTGTTCTCTCAAGGGAGAAATGGCTGCCTCCGTGAGCTTCGTAAAGACGCGGGGGGATAGAGACAATCCAAAGGGTAGGACTTTGTACTGATATGCCCGACCCTCGAACGCAAACTGCAGGAATGGCCTGTGTTGCGGCAGGATGGAGACGTGAAAGTACGTGTCCCTCAGGTCTACCGCTGCAAACCAATCTCCTGGACGGACACATCTGCCTATGTCCTTGAGTACTATCATCTTGAACGGGAGCTTGTAAAGGGCCCGATTCAAGATGCGTAGGTCCAAGGTTTGGTCTTAATCCACCTCCTTTCTTTGGCACAATGAAGGAAGGGCAGTAAAACCCTTGCTTCATGTCGGCTACAGACACCGGTTCTATTGCATCCTTCGCACACAAGATTGGGGCTGATCTGCTCTTCACATCCGTGGAGCGAACGGGGAACGTGGAAATCTGGGTGGGTGCCGGTGGAACTGAATCGTGTAGCTGCGTGCAATGGTGCTCAGGAGCCAGTTGGACGGTCTGCAGAGGTCTTTCCAGGTTTGCAGAAACCGTACCAGGGGGGCTCGTGGCACCACTGACGTACCAGGAGGAGGGCAGCGAAGTGGAGGGCAGCGAAGTGGAGGGCAGGAACCCAACCCGGAGGGCCCTAAGGCGGTCCGGAGGGGGGTCTGTGTACGTATCACACGAACCTGCCTCCACTTGGTGGCATTGAGTACAGGAGGAGGCAAACCTGGGTCCTTGAACCGTACTCGTCTGCCAACTGGCAACACAAGAGGGGATTGAGGCAGGCCAGACTGATCTGGGGTGTCTGATAATCTGAACCTCTTGAAACCCAGGGTTGAGAATTTCTGTCCCTTTGGTGATTCGGAAACCACTGTACTCCAGAGAGACAATGGTGGAACAACAACCACCAGAGAAACTTTCGTCCCCAACCCTGGGTGGCCTGTTTCAGGGACGCTTACTCTTGCCTCCTGGACTGGCAAGATCTGACACAGGCTGGGCAGCCTGCCTACGGCTAGCTCTATGCTGAGGCCTGAGCTGCCTTAGGGGGGCGCCCTCGGCGACGTGCTGGTGGAGTGACTGCTAGCGGCAACGGGGTGAGAGGCTCAGCAGGCCGTCGCGGCAGGGTGTGTCGGGCTTCCTCCACCTGCGACTGAGCTACAGAAGGCTGTTGGGCACCACCCACTGTAGCGTCGCCGAACAACCCTGTCTGGGAAATTGGGGAGTTCAGGATCCGAACCTTGTCCACATCCTCCATATCAACCAGACCGAGCCAATAATCGCACTGCTGAACCACCAGAGTGGACATTGCCAGACCGATCACGCAGGTTGCCACACTTGTGCACCGAAGAGCCAAGTTGGTTGCCTTACAGAGCTCACCCATGAGCTGACAGTCTGGCCTACCCTAGGCTTGCCCACAGGCTCCATAAGCCGCGTCTGACAAAGCAGACAACGACTCCAGAGCCTGTGAGGGGAAACACGGTTCTCCAGAGCCGGATGTAGCGGCCACCGGACACAGGCGTGCCAGAACAGACCGCTCCACCGGAGGGATCGCCGTATAACCACTCGTCTCGCCGCACTCAAAGGTAGCGAGGGGGGGGAGCCATCCTGGTCACTTAAGGCAGTAAAGGGTGCCTTCCATGACCTGGTTAGCTCCCCATGCATCTCGGGAAAGAAAGGTGGGCAGAGCCCGACCCGCTCCAAGAAACCAATCATCCAGCTGAGACTGAGCGGGCCCAGGCAGAGGATTCCACTCGAGCCTGACAGCCTCGGCGGCCCGTTTCAGCATAGCTGACGGCTGTGTATCTGACTCAGGCCATGCTGTACAATCCAGGGGGGACAGCATGGGGGAATCGTCCCCGACAGTATACAGCTCGCCCTCAAATGTAGTGGTCGGCATCCTATCCCCCTGGTGAATTTCCAATGGAACGTCTAATTCACCCATTACAGATGAATCAGTGCGCTCAACACTAGAATCCAAAGGTATCGATGTGGAGGAGTTGTGATGAGTCCACGGGGAATAATCTCCGGGCGGAGCCTCAAACACAACTCTGCGATCACCTGACTCACACCACCTGCGAGGGAGTGGTGCAAAATCAGGGACTCTACATTCGCGAGCGAACGAGAGTCTAAATCTCAACACCGAGATCACACAGAAAACATGCATCATCCACAAAAGCTGCCTCAGCGTGTTGTATGCCCAAACACGCGACACAGAAATTGTGACCATCACAGAGGGCTAGGCAATGACCACATCCAGCAGCGCACAGGTGGAAAGACATCCATTTTCCGGAGAAGAAAGATGAAAAACTCACCCGTTTACTTCCTTGGAATAACGCCCTTCACCAGTGCTAGAGCACACAGGGATGTCCGTGGGGAAACCCCGTCAGTGAAGCACTCACTTTCCTCGCCCTTAAACCGACCGTCAGCCAACAAACACAAAGGTTGCTGTGAGAACAACAGTTAAGAGATTCAGAAACTCGCGATCACCGCTGCCACACGCTGTAACGTCAGCACTGGGAGAGCTTCCAACAGAAGTGCCGACACACACAGGCTTGTTATTAAAGTACACTTTCAGAGATATCGACATAACAACCGATCGGCTCCAAAGCGAAAAGAATGGTGGGTGCATCCACTTCCCTGTTATACCCGCGCTGCAGGGCGGGGCGTGGATTGCGCACCTGCAAAAGCTCATTTGGCTTGATTTGTATACTATATCGAAGACATCTGGCTCCCTGGCGTGATCCCCATCAGTCGGTACGATCGACTAAGTCGAACCCAACTGAAAGGGTTGAGGTTTGAACGGATGTTTTAATTTTATTTTTATTCTACCTTATTTATTGACTGGTGCTGAGAGAGTGCTAAGGCACATTGTATTTCATTGCTGTGGTACTCTGTACGAATATGCATATGACAATAAACTTGAACTGAACTGAACACTGACAACTCCTAAATAACTGGTTTGTAAATAATGCTATACTTCATTTAGAAATGATAAATTGATCATTAATAAAGTATGAAAATACAATTATTAAACATAATTATAGATATGCTTATAAATCAAGAATAAACTGTTAAAAACTAATGCTTAACTAATGATTAATAGTGTGCAGTTATTATAAAGTGTTACCAAATTTCCTTTCTCAGTTCTTTTGGGGTATGCTCTGCCCTGCCTTCATCTTCAGGCAGGAACCGCAAGCATCTGCTACCCTCCGGATTTGGATTACGCCAAAGAACTCTATCATTTTATCCATTTGATACTAATTTGCATACAACTGTTAAATAAATCTTATTCATACGTTCTCTTGCCTCCTGAGTCTTTCTGCTAGAATTTCTAATGATTTGGATCAGTATTCTAAAGTGAGAAACATGATAACTCTCTAGTAATGACTGAAGTCACTGTAATCTGTTGAGGTTCTTGTAAGGTAGTAAGATAGTAATTCCTTCTGACAGATTTTGTAATACTTTAGTCATTACTAGTGGGTTATTATGATCTTCAATTTAGAATTAATTATATAGTCCTCTAAGTGGTATGATAAAAATAGTAGTTACTGATTAGCTAATAGTGAACTACCTCCTTCAACCAAGCACTATTGCTTACTAATTCTTTAATTAGAGTTTATTATTAGTTAATAGTAGTTACTTGAGTGTTAATATTGTATACTCAGTAATGATTGAACAGTATTGTAAAATGTTGCCAAATATTCAATTTCTCTATATTGCATAACAGTTCGCACAATTAAAATGTCTGCATAACAAAATAATTTTGACTATAGAATACAGGTCTTTAAATGAAATATGGGCTCACAGACACTCAATGTTAGAAGCAAACTTACTTGGTGGACTGTAGACTGAGTCTGAAGAGCAGCTTCTCCTGGATCGAGTCTGAGAGATGATGTGTCTCTGACAGATTTCTGTCTTATATAAAGCTCCTCAGAGGGCTGGACAAACACCCACACAAGCCGCGATTAGACTAGTCCCTGCAATTGGCTACTGTTTTTTCTAGTATTCAAACAGAGCCTGGGGAAAAAAATATACAAACACATATACTATTACATTAATAAAATGTGAAAAAAATGCAAAAACAGTGTATTTTGCTCGCAATATTCATTGTTCAGAGTTCTGTGTAAGGTAATTTTATAAATCAAAGCTTTGATATTGCGCTGCTAGAGTTTTTGGAGGATATATGATAGATTTTAAATTTATATAAATAAATTAAAAATGTTTTTTTAAAGAGGTTTTTATGTAAAATGCACTTTATTAAAGACCCAAATTTCTAAATTTCATTTATGGGGATAACATGGATAATTTGACATGGTTTAGTGTAAAATGTTTGCCCATATTTTGGAAAATGTAGTTTTAAAAGTAAAAAATTATAATTTTAGCCACTGGATGGCTATAGAGCCCCATTATATGCCATTTGCTATTTGACTAACAAGTTTTTCCATTTGGATTCATATCTAAATATTATAAAATCACAATTATAACAATAAAAATGACTTTTTTGTCAAAGAAAATCCTGAGCTTCCTACTCATATTCTCATCATTGGGGTGGCGTTCATGTGCATTCAACTCGTAAATTCGATCTTTATGACATGACTTGAATGCACCAATAGCTCTAGCTTAGGGACAATCCATACAAACACTGTAAAATACATTACAGACTGTCACAGAGAGAAGTTCTTCGTCCTGTATCAATGCTAAAGGCCTAACCACTGCAGTCAACACCTTGGAGTATCCATGCTGTTAAATAAAGGTCTGTAGACAAGGGTTAGGGTTAGAGTTAGGGTTAACCTTAACCCTTAATTTCTAACCCAGACCCGGTTTCACATTACTGATGTGCATCTTGAGACAAAACAATGGCACTGACATATTTTAAGATATGCCAGTGCAAGTTGCTTTCAGGTAAAACAGCTCAAACATGCATTTTAGTCTGGGACTACAGGCTTAAGCCTTGCCTGTGAAACCCGGGGTATATGTTGCAACTTTAGACCAATAATAGAATAGAATATGAATAATAGAATTATGCCAATGTTGGCAAAGTGTTGCGTTGGACAGAGGATTAACCCTAAACCAACAGGTTGTGTAACAGTGCCACACAGGGTGAAAAGCAAGTTGACATGATTAGGGATAAGAGTGTTTCTAAAGGAAAGGTCAAGAATTTGTTAAAGTGCAAAAGGATCATTATGGGTCACATGGATGTAACTCTTATGTCACCATGATACCAATCCATTAGTTTTTCATGTAGGTCTACATACAGAATTTTATCTGAATACATATGCAGTGTTTGCTCTGTTTAATATATAATATGTTCACTCTTTTAACTGCTGTTTAGCATATGTTGTTATATATATGGTATATAAGTTATTGAAAGTTTAATTTTTAATCATGCACTGCAATGAAAACACCATTTAACCAATTGAATAAATATAACAGCCAGCCTACAAATACAACTAAATAAATAGCACGTGTATATTTTTTCATATTCTTTCTTTTAAAACACATCACCTTTTCCTGTAATTGCAATGTTACAACACTATTGGCTGTTTCTCTGAGTTGTTTTGAGCATGATTGGTTATTCAGAAAATTCTGCTACATCAAAATATAGTGTGTTAAATTGAGAATCTAAATGCAATTAGAGCAATATCGATATTAGTACATAGTTCAATGTATTAGGCTATTGATGTGTTGCAAGAATGTGTAAATATTGTCAGCTAACTTAGTTTTTGATAAAAAATAAAATAAAACTCAGCATAGGAGCTTTACAATGAGAACATTGTGTCTTTAGACAGAGACCCACACTCTTTGACTCTAGAAGAATAAGCAAACTAGTCTTTTGAATATTGCTGATCGTGGGATATAGGCCTAACGTTACAGATCAGTCAAAATGATGAGTCATCATAATATGTTTTTGAGCTGAAAGTAAAATTTTGCAAGCTTTTGCAAATGTCTCTGTTAGTAAGTAAATAAATAGCTAATATTGCTGTGTATGTGTGTGTGTGTTTCCCTCATGATCCAGGAATTTGGGGAATAAATATGATCCAGCCACACGATCTTCAGGTGCGGTGAGTATTGTCATAGTAAAATACACATGAGATAGAGGCAGAACATGTAAACTCTGCTCAAAGGCACACTGGTTCAAACCCTCCAGACAATATTTGACCTATCTTCTCGAGTCCACAGGCCTAGCTGACCCAAACATAAATGTCCTTTCAAAATTAAAGTATTTTCAAACCTGTATGACTTGAACTTGACTTGTTGTGAAACACAAAAATGTTGGGAATAAAACAACATTGGAACCCATTGTATGGAAAAAAACAAAACAGTGAAGGCATTTCTCAAGATATCTTAATTAAGGTTCAACAAAAGAAATTCATACAGTTTAGGAACAACATCCTCATGAGTTGTGATTCAACGTTGTTGTGAGTAAACAATGAGAGAACTCTATTTTTGGATGAGCTGTTCTTTTAAGGACATGTTCCCAGGGTCCTTTGCTAAATTAACCATGCTTTTTATTATAGTAAAAGTGTTTTTATGGTGGGTTGATTACAATAATTTATTATCATTTGGTTAGTGTAGCAAAACCATGGTTAATGTTAGTAAGGGTTCTCCAGATTTATATAACACTTAAGGAAAACGTTAAAAAAATGGTCCTATGTCACCCTGATCAATAGTCTGTTAACACACATTAACACACTTTTTAACTTAAAAAATAAAAATAAGATCAAGCATTGGAACAATGTTTACGGAGCAGAACAGGCACCAACAGAGAAACAAGTCCATCACTAGTAAGTATCCACTGCAGTTTATGAAACCGTAGGCAATTTTAAAGGCACAATGCACTCCAAAATAAAAATTATCTCTTTTTTTCTCCCTCGTGCCATCCCAGATGTATATCTGACTTTCATTCCACAGAGATTTTTTGATAAATTATCCTTTATTGTAAGCCAATAAAATGCAAGTGCATGCTCCAGAAACTACATACAGCTGCGGTGTTGTTCACACAAGACGTTTTCTGCACTTCTCATGTGAGCTTTACAATGCTCTTGGATTATTGTCAGGATGTGTGTTTGGACTTTTCGACCTTCAGCATTTTGGTATCTATTCACTTGCATTATTCGACACACGAACACAAGAGATGGATATTTTTTCTAAAAGTCTAGTTTATTTTTTCAAAAATTTGGGTTCATCTTGAAGAAAGAAAATCATATACCTTTCGGACGGCATAAGGGAGAGTAAATGTGGGGAGAATCCCATTTGTAGGGGTGTTCCAACTAATAGCAAACAACTTATAGTTTTTATTGCTTATCTTATAGTCATTTTATTTTATATTTATGGTAATTTGACCTAGGATGGCAAGTCCCCGTGATTCATTTTAAAACTAGACATGATGGAAGAGTTCAATTTAACATAGAATAATTTACATTTTTTAACTAAAGGGTTATTAGTTTTCAAAGAGTATGGATGGGCGATATGACCAAAATCTCAATTTTACTTCACAGTAACAATATCATGGTTTCACAATTCTCAATATCAGTTTTGATTCCACAGCATAAACTGAATTTCAAACTCTTTTGAGTTTTTTTTTATTAAAATTAAAAAGTGTATCTAAAATTTTTAATTAGTTAATTTAGATTATTTTGTATTATTATTTTTTAAGGCAAGGCAAGGCAAGTTTATTTATATAGCACATTTCATACACAATGGCAATTCAAAGTGCTTTACATAGAAGAAATTAAAATAATAAAAAGAAATAAGAATAATTAAAACAGTTTTGAAAAATAAAATACAGTACAAACAGTCGGACGAACAGTGGCACAGTGCTCATTCAGTAAATGCATAGCTAAACAGAAGTGTTTTGAGTCTGGATTTGCATGTGACTACTGTAGGAGCACGTCTGATCTCCTCTGGAAGCTGTTCCAGCATAATAGCTAAAGCGGACTCGCCATGCTTAGAGTGAACCCTTGGTATTTCTAGCTGATATGATCCTAATGATCTGAGTGATCTGTTGGGTTTATATTCAGTGAGCATATCTGCAATATATTGAGGTCCAAGGCCATTGAATGATTTATATACCAGTAATAATACTTTAAAAGTACAATAAAAGTAAAAGCTGAAGATGTTTGTGGTGTATCATTCATCAGTGTTTGTTTTTCCACTCCAACGTTCCAGTAATTCCTGCCCACTAAAAGCTGCACGGATATTTGCTTACTCCACAAATATGCCCATCTATGTAAACAATTTAGAAAAAGTTCCATCAATTCACACTCTATATCATCGCTATGATGTAGAGTCATATCACTCAGCCCTAACATGCAGTAACGCTTTAAACACATTTGACAAGCTAGTTGATAAAAATCAACAACTGGTCAAGACTGATTGGCTAACGCTATTTTCCCACTTGTCTGTGCTTTTTTATTCTTTCATGTTATAATGCACTATTTTAACTTTAATCAACAAGTAGAATTGATCATGACATTCTCACCTTATTCCAAAAGAAAAAATGGCTGATCCAATGCTGAGCTAGTGAATGTCTGTACTAGTTGATGCACAAAACCAATACCCTGATAAAGAGGTTGACTGGCAAAAAGTATTTTATGTATTTTGAAAATACAAAACTACTCATCTTAAATGTATTTAAATACAAATTACATATGATTTTTTCCAAAGGCTTTAAAATACAAAATAGTATTTTGTATTTTAAATACATGTATCTGAAATACTGCCCATCCCTGCCTGCAACTAGAGAGGGAGGCAGAGGAGAGCACAGGAGAGGAGGGAGAGGATGGACAGGCTGTTCTCTCTTCTTGAGAGAATTATTGAAAAATATATATTTTTTCTACATATTCTTGTTGAACTTTTTTTCAATTTTATTTTTTAAAAGGAAAGAAAAAATCTGTACATTATTTATGCAACTTTAAATGTGTAAATAAAAGAGAATGAATTGTTCTGGACATTGTTTATTTTTGTAATGACGGTCAATTTCTACATGAAACAAATTCTTCTATACCTTTTTAAAAAAAATAAAATTGGTAAATGAAAGTCATTTGTTTTTTGGCTACATAAAAGTACTTTTTCCAACATCCGATAACATATCAAAATCAACATAAACATTTAAATTTACAGTACATAAAATAAGAAGAAATGATGTAGACTTGTATTGAGCTGAGCAGGGAGACCCTGGTGGAGCTGCTGGACCGGGACGGGCTCCACAATAGAGACCCTGGTGGAGCCGCTGGACCGGGACGGGCTCCACAATAGAGACCCTGGTGGAGCCGCTGGACCGGGACGGGCTCCACAATAGAGACCCTGGTGGAGCCGCTGGACCGGGACGGGCTCCACAATAGAGACCCTGGTGGAGCCGCTGGACTGGGATGGGCTCCACAATAGAGACCCTGGTCCGGAGCCGCTGGACCGGGATGGGCTCCACAATAGAGACCCTGGTGGAGCCGCTGGACCGGGATGGGCTCCAAAACTTGGCTTGTTTTGGGGGGCAACATAAACAACTGACAAATTGGCGCAAAATTAAGCTATACTACACACAATCTGTTTTAGTGCAGATCTTTTTCTACGCCAGGAACCCAGAGATAGGCACAGGACCCCTATTAGATTAGTGTTTGCTTGTGAGAAGACGTGCTACGCTACCGAGAAGGACGAGAGTTTTTTAAACGAATCTGAAGTCACGTTTGTATAGACAAGAGGTAAATTAATTTGTTTCTTCTTCTAAGCTTTCCCAGACGTAGGTGCTACTTTTATAGTCTAGTAGCCAACTAGGTGAACCCGGAAATGTTGAGTACACCAAAGTTTTTTTGGAGAAATGTGAAGTATGGGTCCCCAGCATACAGAAACTGAAAATGTTGAGCAATTTGCATAATTAGCATAAATAGCATTATTAGCTTAATCGTACATTTTGAGCAGATATTTTACACTGTATGGCCAATTTCTACAATATGTGAGTGGTTTTAGAGGTTTTAGAGGATGCTGATTTCATTTCTGGCATTTTCAGATTTCAAAGAGCTAATTTTATTACATATTTTGATTTATTTAGGCAAATTCTGATTACTTTCAGTTATAATTTTAGGTTATTTTTATGGTACAAAACAGGGATGGGCAACTTCGGCCCTGGAGGGCCACTGTCTTACAGAGTTTAGCTTCAACCCTAATCAAACACACCTGAACAAGCTAATCAAGGTCTTCAGGATTACTAGAAAATTACAGGCAGGTGATTTTTTCAGGGATGGAGCTAAACTATGTAGGACAGTGGCCCTCCAGGACCGAAGTTGCCCATCCCTGGTATACAAAATAATCTTACATTTCAGAATCTTGAGTGCTCTTGTGAATATTGATGCTTTGTTTTCAGGGTGTGGTGAGGCTGAATCCCCTCCTGACACTTTTGAAGATTCAAAATTGCTTTTTGGATAAACAATGAATCTTTGTTAGGCTGAATGTTATGCATTTCTGGAGGGAAAAGCAATGCAGGTATTTGACATAACTTGGATCCTGCAACTGTACGATACATATTAATGGGGTAGCTCTTTAAGACACCCAATGAGATGACATCACCTAAGCCCATCACCATGTGTGATCAACGAACTATGTACAAATATTCACTGTATACATGCCATTCAAGACAGGCCACGCAAGTCGCTAGGGCAACTCCCGAATGGCAGAAGGGCTGCCCAGGTTGGTCCGCAAGTCGCAAGATTCAACGGGGACGCAGTTAAAACTCCGCCAGATGCAAGAGTTAAAACTGAGTCTGGGCAACCCGGGTCAGCCCGCCAGACCAAAGGCTAACCAAGAGGGCCTCACCTCCGCACCACACAAAGCACACACTGGCTACCACCTTCAGGCAAACTGCTATGCCCCACAATTAATTAACAAAAGGCAGCCTCATCATCTTCACTATCCTCGTCTGTCCTGGTGAGTCGAGCAATGGTCCAAAGACACTTATAGTCTTCATTTTAGACACACCTTCATCACTGTGACGATCTTGCACAACATTGTAGGCAGACCAGTCCAGGGGAAGAGGAGTAGAATGGAAGCATCATCCCTCCCTCCTCTGTGCTCTAGAAACCCTATCTCGGATGCTCTCTTGGACAGTAGCTGTTCTTGTCACTTCTTTCAGAACGGGTGGAGTCAGCTTCTTAGGGCCTGTATAATGTTCAATGGCAAGACTGCTGTTAGCTACCGGATAGAATTTCTCAGCTTGCAGCTTTGTCAGACGGGGAACTTTTAGTGGCGTAATCCCACCGTCTGGAGTCGCCACTCCAGGGAACAGGATCCCTGCAGGATTTTGCACAAACTGAGTGGCCATGGCATGTCTTGTGCGGCAACCATTGGGTGTGAAGACTACACGATCAAAGTTATCACCCCAACTGTGAATAGGGCCAATGCACCTCTTCAGTCCATACCCGCAGGTACTTACACTGAAAAAAATGATTAATTGAACTCAATTTTAGTTCAAATTAATGCATTTGTTTAAATGTAGGTAAAATAAATTGAATGCAACCACTTACGATAAAAAAAATTGATTAAATTCAACGAATCATTTATTTCAGTGTATCTGCATCATCTGAGGCGTATTTGGCAGCTGACTTCCGGAACCCGGAGGACCTCATCATATGTTACAACAAGACCATGCTCATTTAGGTTCCGAACCAGTTCTGAACTACCATGCTTATGATGAAGTTTTACAGCTAGCCCCAAAGTTGTGTGATTCCAGCTTTTACGGATGTGCTGCTGGATGCATTGAGCAAGTGTGAGTGCTGGTTTGGTCACCGTTTCTACCCTGGACACAAGACTGGAGACAAGTCTTAGGAGAGTTGGACTTGTATATTGAATGACCCTTTCATGCCTAAAGCTGCCAAGGTCGTATTCACGAGGCAATGGACTATTCTGGACCTCTCCCCGCACTTTTCTGGCAAACTTGTCGACATCATCATCGTCATCATTGAAGAGGCCAGTTTGTCCTACTAATTTGAGTTATTTAGCAATGTACGGCCTAAAACCAACAATCGTCTGACATCCTTCAACTCTCAGTACAATAACGGCATCACCATAATAATTACACAGGTTGGCTAGCATTTGTTTCCGGCACAAACTGCCAGAATTAGCTACAAAAACATCATGTAATTTGGAGACAGTCCAAGTCACTGACTTGTTTGCACTCATGTGGTCTATGACCAAAGCTAGGCAGCTGTCAATTGGTTTACTAGCAATTGCATTAGAGTCAATAAGTACCTTCCTGAAAGCATTGTAACACTTGGAGTAATACTGAGCATCAGCTGCAGGTTGTCACGGTTGTTGAATGCATTGTTTCCTTCTTGTCTCGTGTCGTTGTTGTTTATGTGTGAGTGGGCGTTGTCCCGCTCACGTGTCTGTCAGCGCTCCAGCTGATCATCATCATCATCACAATCACTGTTCACAGCTGCGATTCATTTCCATTCCCTATATATACTCACACCATTCTCTGTTCCAGTGTCGGATTGTTTGTTGAGGTCCTGTGATTGCCGTGTCTGTGTTTCCCGTGGAGTTGCCGTGTCTGTGTTCGCCTGCCTTGTCTTCCTGCCGTTCTTGTTCTTCGTCTTTTGGTTCACCGCACTCCAGCACCGGGATCGGGATTCATCACCGTCACAGCACCAGCGCACCACAGACCATCAAGTCCCTGCACGAGCTTGAGTCGCCGCCCTCCACTGTTCTGAACTGTTTGTCTGACCTTTTCTGAGCTTAATAAACACTTTTGAGAACCTGCAACTGTTTCCAGTTTTGTCCGCCCATGGCAGAACAATCCGACCAATCCATGGAAGCAGCAGGTGGCGCCGCCGCAACGATGGATGACTTTGTTCGTGCAAGTATTCAAAGGATGGACGCTCAGGACCGCCATCAAGAGGATGCGGCGCGCGCGATTCAGGCTCTCGTCACGCAGGTGTCCGAGCTGACCCAGCGTTTTCAACAGCTGCAACCTCCCGCTGCGCCAGCCGCACCGCCCGTCCCTCCCACACCACCGATGCCCGCCTCCCAGTCGGAACCTCGCCTTCCGACTCCTGAGCCATACTCTGGTGAGCCTAACTTTTGCCGGCATGCATTTTGCACTCCAGCCCCGGACATTTGAGAGAGAGGAGACGAAGGTGGCATTCGTACTCACTCTACTGACTGGGAGAGCGGCACTATGGGGGACGGCGGTGTGGGAGAACCAAGAACCATGCTGTTCCTCGTTCCAGGAGCTCTCCTCGGAGATGAAAAGAGTTTTCGACCGCGCGGTCGCGGGGAGAGAGGCTGCCAGGGTCTTGTCTGATCTACGCCAGCATGAACGATCTGTTTCAGATTATGCCATTGAGTTCAAGACCCTGGCGGCCGAGTGTCGCTGGAACGAGGAAGCGCAGTGGGATAGGTTCCTGCATGGGCTGGCCGACCACGTCCAGAGGGAGATCTACGCCCTGGACCTACCCCCCTCACTGAACGGACTCATCGATCTGGCTCTGAGGGTGGACGCCCGACTAGCCCGGGTCGGACCACGCGCTCCACCCAGCCTGCCTCGTGGGGGGGTGGAACATCAGCGGTCCAGCGGCATGGACGCGGCCGGTCCCTCCGATCCCGAGCCCATGCAGGTGGGTCGAGCTCGACTTTCCCGGGAGGAAAGGGAGAGGCGGAGATCCCTTGGCCTTTGCCTGTACTGCGGGGGAGCGGGACACTTTGCTAACAACTGCCCGGTAAAAGGTCAAGCCCGATAGTAAGCATGAGGCTACTATCGGGTGGGATCTCCGCCGAAAAGTCCTCATCTACATCCACCATCCTCCCGGGAAGACTTAGATGGTCTGTCCACGATCATCACTGCACCGCACTGGTGGACTCTGGGGCCGAAGGTAATTTCATGGATCGCACCTTTGCACTACAGTTTCAAGTCCCACTCAGAACACTTCCCCAGAGATTCACCGTACATGCACTCAATGGACAGTCACTACCAACCATCTCCCAGGCCACCGAGAACATTACACTCATCACCTCAGGGAACCATGCAGAGACAATATCATTCTACATCACGGACTCCCATCACACCCCCATTGTCTTGGGTCACCCCTGGCTCCATCAACACAACCCCCGCATTGACTGGAAACAGAGAACCATATCAGCCTGGAGCACTGAATGTCATAGTTCTTGTCTTGTGTCTGCCTGTTCTGTTATCTCTGTTCCTGTGTTGCAGGAGGAAGCAGTGGATTTATCAAACGTGCCCGCGGAGTACCGTGACCTGAGGGAAGTGTTCAGTAAGTCAAGGGCTGCTTCTCTCCCTCCGCACCGTCCCTACGACTGTGCTATAGATTTACTGTCAGGTAAGTCTCCGCCTAAGGGCAAGATTTATTCACTCTCGGTTCCGGAGAGGGAGGCTATGGAGAAATATATTTCTGATTCTCTAGCATCCGGGTTCATCCAACCTTCCTCATCTCCAGCGGGGGCGGGGTTCTTTTTTGTGGGGAAGAAGGATGGATCGCTGCGACCTTGTATTGATTACCGGGGGCTGAACAACATCACGGTAAAGAATACTTATCCTTTGCCGCTGATGTCTTCAGCCTTCGAGAGGTTGCAGGGAGCATCCATCTTCACAAAGCTGGACTTACGTAATGCTTATCATTTGGTCCGTATCAGGAAGGGGGATGAATGGAAGACTGCCTTCAACACCCCTAGGGGGCACTTTGAATACTTGGTCATGCCCTTCGGTTTGTCCAACAGTCCCGCAGTCTTCCAAGCACTCGTCAATGACGTGCTGCGAGACATGATCGATCAGTTTATTTATGTTTACCTGGATGACATTCTGATTTTTTCCTCGTCTCTCCAGGAACACGTGCAGCACGTCCGACGAGTACTCCAAAGGTTGCTAGAGAATGGGCTTTTTGTCAAGGCGGAGAAATGCGCTTTTCATGCACAGTCGGTTCCTTTCTTAGGACACATCGTGTCGGCTGAGGGTATGCGTATGGATCCTGACAAAGTTAAGGCTGTGGTAGAGTGGCCAAACCCAGATTCCCGTAAGGCCCTACAGAGGTTTCTGGGGTTCGCCAATTTCTACCGGCGTTTTATTCGCAACTTTAGCCAACTAGCCGCACCTCTGACTGCCTTGACCTCCCCCAGAACTGCGTTCAGGTGGTCGGAAGCAGCCGAAACTGCTTTTTCCAACCTCAAGAGCCGCTTTGTTTCGGCTCCCATCTTAATCGCCCCTGATTCCTCACGTCAGTTTGTGGTGGAGGTCGACGCGTCAGAGGTGGGGGTAGGCGCAGTTCTTTCACAACGCTCACCCTCAGACAACAAGATGCATCCATGCGCGTTTTTATCCCATCGCTTATCACCAGCTGAACGAAATTACGACATTGGCAACAGGGAGTTGTTGGCGGTCAAGTTAGCCTTGGAAGAATGGCGTCATTGGTTAGAGGGGTCCGGGGTACCCTTTATCGTCTGGACGGATCATAAGAATCTGGAGTACATATCCGCCAAAAGGTTGAACTCCAGGCAGGCGCGGTGGGCACTTTTTTTCGGCCGTTTTGATTTTACCCTCTCGTATCGTCCGGGTTCCAAAAACATCAAACCCGATTCTTTGTCGCGTATTTTTGATCGATCCGAACACGCACCTACTCCCGAGCGTATTTTTCCTGAGACCCTAATTATCTCTACGCTCACTTGGGAGGTCGAATCGAGAGTCAAGAAGGCTCTAGAAGGGGTAACGCCTCCGATCCGGTGTCCACCAAACTGCTTATTTGTGCCGGAGGAACTACGTCCAGACGTTATTCGGTGGGGCCATTGTTCTAGTCTAGCCTGTCATCCAGGAGTTAGTCGCACCCTCTATTTGGTCAAACAACGATTCTGGTGGCCGCTTATGGCTCGCGACGTTCATGATTTTGTTTTGGCTTGCTCAGTTTGTGCTATTGGTAAGTCGTCTAATCGACCCCCAGATGGGTTACTCCAACCGCTGTCGGTGCCTTCGAGACCCTGGTCCCATATCGCTCTAGATTTTGTTACCGCCCTCCCACCCTCCCACCCTCCCAGGGTAACACGGTAGTTTTAACCGTGGTGGACCGATTCTCGAAGGCAGCCCACTTTGTTCCCTTGCCCAAATTACCCTCAGCCAAGGAGACAGCGGTTGCAGTCGTTAATCACGTCTTTCGGTTACATGGCCTCCCGACAGACGTGGTTTCCGACAGGGGTCCCCAATTTGTGTCCAAATTTTGGCGAGAGTTTTGTAAGTTACTGGGGGCGACGGTCAGTCTGTCTTCCGGGTTTCACCCTCAGAGCAATGGTCAAACTGAGAGAGCCAACCAAGACCTGGAGAGAACCTTGCGATGTACGGCTGCCAGGAATCCTTCCTCCTGGAGTCAGCAACTGCCTATGGTGGAGTACGCCCACAATTCGTTGCCAGTGTCAGGTACGGGCCTATCTCCTTTTGAGTGTAGTATAGGATACCAGCCACCGGTTTTTCCCAGTCTGGAATCCGAAGTTGCGGTCCCCTCCGCTCACGCCTTTGTCCAGAGGTGTCACCGCACATGGACAAGAGCCCGTGAGACTCTCCTCCGTGTGCGGGCGCGCACCAAGGCCAAGGCCGATCGCCACCGGTCTAGGCCTCCCGTATACGTCGTCGGTTCCAAAGTGTGGCTTTCTACTAAGAACATTCCGCTCCGCTCCGTATCCAATAAACTGGCTCCTAAATTCATTGGCCCGTTTTCTGTCACCAAGATTGTTAGTCCGGTGGCAGTCCGCCTCAACCTCCCTCCAGTGTACAGGAGAATTCATCCGGTATTCCACGTGTCCAAAATTAAACCCGTTTTTTTTTCCCGCATTAATCCGCCTGCCCCGGTTCCCCCACCGCCGCGACTCGTAGATGGGGAACCATCCTATTCGGTCCGTCGCATTATGGACTCTAGGCGGAGGGGACGCGGATTCCAGTACCTGGTGGACTGGGAAGGTTACGGTCCGGAGGAGAGAAGTTGGGTTCCGGCTCGTGACATCCTGGATCACTCTCTTATCGATGATTACAATCGACAGGTAAGGGAGTCTGGGAACGCCGTGAGGCGTTCCTAGAGGAGGGGGTACTGTCACGGTTGTTGAATGCATTGTTTCCTTCTTGTCTCGTGTCGTTGTTTTTTATGTGTGAGTGGGCGTTGTCCCGCTCACGTGTCTGTCAGCGCTCCAGCTGATCATCATCATCATCACAATCACTGTTCACAGCTGCGATTCATTTCCATTCCCTATATATACTCACACCATTCTCTGTTCCAGTGTCGGATTGTTTGTTGAGGTCCTGTGATTGCCGTGTCTGTGTTTCCCGTGGAGTTGCCGTGTCTGTGTTCACCTGCCTTGTCTTCCTGCCGTTCTTGTTCTTCGTCTTTTGGTTCACCGCACTCCAGCACCGGGATCGGGATTCATCACCGTCACAGCACCAGCGCACCACAGACCATCAAGTCCCTGCACGAGCCTGAGTCGCCGCCCTCCACTGTTCTGAACTGTTTGTCTGACCTTTTCTGAGCTTAATAAACACTTTTGAGAACCTGCAACTGTTTCCAGTTTTGTCCGCCCATGACACAGGTAGGTCCATGATGCCATTCACCCGTAGCTTCACAACTTCTGCCCAATCATCCTGCCATTCATTAGCCTGGCAAGCCTAACATCAAGATGTTAGGTCTGGCAACTCACCATTGGCACAGCTCAATCCGAGGGGCGGGATAAACGGTTGTCTTTCAAATTCCCTCTACACGCAATAGGATAGCGCTACAACCAACCAGAGCGTTTGCCCTCTAGCGGAGCTAGTTGATAGATTAAACTTTTGCCGTATCTGGTCGGCAAAACTACAAACACATCTTCCTTTTTTAAGAATGACTTAAGTGCCGTTCTTTGTTCTTTTCTCAAAGAAAAGCTTAACTCCAAGTCCTCCAGAGTCGCGGCCAAAGCCGATTGGAAAGACCGCTGTTCGCCAGCAGCAGCCTCCATTCTTTGTTTTCAAGTAGCAGGGAATTCATGCAGAACCGTCACACCTCTGCCATCATTATGTTAAGCCCGCCCACCGACTCTATACACGATTTGATTGGCCTGACTAGAGTTTGTTTTTTTCAGCTCGAAAGTCAACGGAGAGTTGCTAGACTACACTGGCTGCAAAATAAATTTTGCTGCCGCTAGGGTGCATCTAGATTTCTAGGCTAGCCGTTCATCACATTTAGACAAAATCACATCTTTCAAGGGTGGAAGGCCTGGCCTATCTAAAGTCTGACATTTTTTAACTGGATTCCACCTGTTAGGATTCTTTTTCTTCACAAATAAAACTACAGAACAAGCACTGTTTTGAATACTCAAAGGCAGAGAGTTGAGAACGAATGATTCGCTTTCCGGGCTGACTCTGACATGAGTCTGACTTGCGTTTGCTCACGTTTCTAGAGCTAGTAGTATATGAGCTGTAGCAAGATTTGTGACATAGCACAGAAGATGATGAAGCACCATCAGTAGCAATAATGTTTGACAAAGTCTCATGTATGGCTGTGTCTCCGACTTCTTTCCCGACATTTCGACCTAATCAAACCATCTCTCTTTGTTTTGAAAGTACTTAACCTTAGAGTTGAATGGTTAAATAATCCTCCACAACAACTTCAGAAAGCAGCAATAACACTGAATAGCGTCTGTTTTTAATCCTTTCCTTATCAAACCACAAGAAGTCTGAATTTAAAAAAAATAATTAATTTTTAAATAATGAAATTTTTAAATAATGGTAACTAATTTTAGAACACCAGATTCACCCACAAAATGGATCTGACTAGAAATTCACAATGTATTGAACAATACTGTCACTATAACTCTGTCCACCTTTTATCTTAATGTGCAAACATAAGTAATATCAACATTAAATTGTCAACATTAAATCACTTGACTGACTTTTGTACAAATATTAAGGCGATATAAGAAAAAAATATTTGCAAACTAGACTATGCTCCCTTGCTTTACAACATACTTATTACAACTACACCAGCTAGCTGCAACAGCTTATTTGCATAAAAACATGACTGGACCTCAAGAAATGTAAACAAATTTAGGTTAGCAACATTCACATCAAAGAGCAAGAGCTCTTGTGATTCTAAAATGTGAGATTATTGTGTTTACCATGAAAATAACCTAAAATTTTGGCTGAAATTAATAAAAAATGTCTAAATTTATCCAAATTTGTTATAGAATTACCATTTTGAATTCTGAAAGTGCCAGAAATGAAATCAGCATCCTCTAAAACCTCTAAAACCACTCACATATTGTAGAAATTGCCCATACAGTGCAAATTATGTGGTCAAAATGGACGATTAAGCTAATAATGCTAATTATGCTAATTATGCAAATTGCTCAACATATGTAAATTAGCATCCGGCAGTTTCTGTATGCTGGGGACCCATACTTCACATTTCTGCAATAAAACTTTGGTGTACTCAACATTTCCGGGTTCACAATGGGGCTCTATGGGCTGGCTACTAGACTATTAGGGCTAAAATGCTTCGTGAATTACTCTTAGTAAAACACATTAGGAGTCTAAAGTTATGAGTGACTTATAAGATTCTTTGTGAATGTGGCCCCAGGTAAAAAAATGTTTGATATGCTCATTTGAACAGTATGAGAACAGTATTTGAATGTTATTCTCTTGTTGTAAGTGGCTTTGGATAAAAGTGTCTGCTAAATGAATGTAAATGTAAACAGTAGGCCTAGATAAAAGGGAACTTTTATTATTTTATATTAGGCTACAGAGGGTCAGGAGACCAAGTGAGTTGAAATAAAAGCTATTTTTGTGAAACTATAAGAATTGAAATTATGATATGATTAGCAGAGGCAACATAACTTTATATATATATATATATATATATATATATATATATATATATATATATATTTATTTATTTATTATTATTATTATTATTTTACCCTTTTTGTGAACAATTGTAGTACTGATACATCTAGTGTATCCTATCTACAGGACCAGTCTGCGGCTAGTCTTGGCAAATTCAGAAACAAATTGATTCATGTCGAGACCTTTTGTGATTTTTTTTTTCTTTTTCTTTTTTTCGTGTGCCAAAATGACCAAATCTCTCTTCCTTGAATGCAGCATTGATCTTCGGAGAGGGGTGACAATGCGGCTCATGGTAGAAAAAGAACTTTCACATGCAGCTGAGGACACACCAATCATGAGTGCTGTGACATACAGCTTATGCAAAATGGGGAAGGCCTACTACTTTAGTACTTTTAATACTTTAGAGAGGTTAGCATCAGTGGACAGTTTATTGAGCAACATTGCTTTTGAATTTCATTTTGCAAGGTCATACTATTTTGCTCTGTGCCTGCAAGCACTTGAAGTGGCTTCAGGAGAGAAGGGTCAAGAAAAGACGCTGATTTTGGTAGGAGACATGATGTTGCCCTCATTAAATCAACATTTCTTTGAGAGAATCTTGTCTCCATCTCCACAATAGCCATCAAGGATGTTGAACATTACCCTTTTAAAAGTCTGATTAGGAGCAGTTTGGTCATCAGAATCACCACCATGCCCTATTGTGGACAAGATAGCACTACTGACAAGTTGTGAATCCGTCTCCTTTTAGGTGGGTTGGTAGGCCTACTTCCACACTGAGAGAAATACTCCTCCCAGAATGAGTCGCATCACATCTCCTTCAGATGCGCTGAGCTCCACAGAGGCAGCTTGCATGGAGGGTGAAGGACAAGGTGCCTGTTTTTTAATGAGCCACTTATGCATTTTTTATGTTTAATAAAAACTGGTATTATAACAATTGTACTTGTCTAATTATTACTTATCCAAAAGCCTACTTGTCGTCTGTGTGCAAAGTGAACTGTGACTGCTGCACTCTCTGGTTGTTCATGTGCTGAGGCAGCAGACTGACACACCCCCAATAACGGCCAATAGAAAAGTTGTTTCTGGCTATTTTGTTTCAATTTGATTTGATTGAAAAAAAACAAGCCGATAAAACAATTAACACAACAAATAATGAACAATTGAACTGCATAGTTTGGGCCCTTTTGTTATTTTTTTTACAAATAATATAAAATGATATTGTAATTTATAATAATAATAATAAAAATAACAAGTTAATATTTTATAACATTTTACTGCATTAGCTGAGAAAGAATATCATATCACGTAAGAAAAATGTAAATTTTTCTGACAGCCAGAATCTACATCCTCCTTTTAGACACTGAATGACGAAACACTTACTGCATTAAGGGACTGTTCGTTTTTTATTTAAGGGGCTACCGGAGGAGTTTTGAGATCTATAGTCAAAATAGACTTAGATAAATGCATTTAATTAAATACTACTATTTTTCACAGTCATCTTTTTTACTTTAAGACCGGGGTAAAGCAAGGAAAACTACAATTTACCTCAACAAGGCGACATAGTGAACAACACTCGTCTCATTCGTGGAGGTGGAAAAACAAGTTCTTTGTGATATGCAAGATTTATTGTATTACAATTTAAATGCTAAAGAAAAGGCATGAGAGTCGGCTGTTTTTGTCCATTTTAAGTTTTAATTTAAAATGTTTTAATATATGTACATGGTTAAATATTTTACCACTTGCTTGAGCAACTTAATATATTAATCTGTATAATGCATTGAATAATACGTTGTTTAAATTATGTTTAAACGTGAATGTCTATTAAAGAGTGTATGTGTAGGCCTACAAAGAGAATCGCAATGCTGACAAAACTTTTTTTAAAGAAAAGTTGCTGATAACTTCTGGATTTGAAACACAAATAATGAGTATGTGTTTGTGGTACAGCCGTGGGTCAGTTACGCACTGCAAACGCAGCATGTGTGAAAGCACTAGCGTGTGCTGCTCCTGCACCGCATTCGCACCGCACACGGAGGATGTGTGAAACGGGCGTTAACCTCTGCTTTCTCATCTTACACATCACACTCCACTGTTATGGTGGCCATTTCAGTAGATTTACACACTAACATTGCTGTGGAAACACAATAGAGGTCTGCACTCCCGCGGAACCCGCGAGTCGCGACGCAAAACAGTGCAGCGCGGGACAAATTTTGAAAGGTCATTGCGGGCGCGGGCGGGATGATGGAGGTGCACTTGCGGGTGCGGGCGGGAGGGATGATACGCTGCACTCCTGCAAATTAAATATGAGTGTAAAGTAAAATATATAAATGGTTAAAGTTTCGTGTTTTGTGATCACATTTTAAATGTTTAAATGGCCTGTGATATAGTCTATAGTCTAGGCTAGATAAGAATGATCCGTTTTTCAAATGTTCCTATGTGTAGGCTAGGCCATGCCTAAGGCTGTTTTTATGTTACACGATAATTAAGCCTATTGGAATTTGGGCCGATTAATGTTTATCTTTGTTGGCGTTAGTTACTGAGGTCTATTTAATGTTTTCTATGGTTGAACATATGCAGGCTTACCAATAAATATGTTACCAAGTATTGGTAAGGAATTATGTGCGCATGCATTTTTTTTACAAGACCTTTCGTGAGACAGAAAGTGAACCTGCCTGCCGTCTTGCGGGCATTTACGGGCGGGAGCGGGACATAATATCACAGATGCGGACGGGAGCAGGACTAAAAATGACAAATCTTTGCAGGAGCGGTACTGAACACTGCGGGAGCGGGCGGGAGCAGGACTGAACATTGTGTCCTGCGCAGGTCTCTAAAACACAATAAGCATGGAAACTAAAATATGGTAGTGTCGTGCTACAGCGCACATTCTATCAGCTGCAGTTCTGGGGCCTCAGTCCCAATACTGTAAAACTCGACGTACATTCACATCACATGTTAACCCTCTGGAGTCTGAGCTGTTTTCTGGGCCCTGGAGGTGTTCTGACATGCTCTGACATTTGTGCTTTTTTCAGTTATTTATAAACATGTTAATGGAAAAGGTGTAAATTCACTCTATATAGCACAAACAGGGCTACCAAAATATGTGATCACCATGCATGTATATTTTTGAATTTTTAAGAGAATAATGTTTATGCGTGGTTATTGAAAAAAATAAAAATGAAAGTTGCTGAAATAAGACCACAAAACTCATAATAAATATGTGTCAATAAGACTTTTGACTAATGGATATTATCGCTTCGAGTTCTGGCTTCAAAATTATGTGAAAATAGTCTTGCTTTATCGTTCACATAAAACAATACATTGATTTAAATTGTGTAAGACAGGTTTTGCTTGGAAAGCCAATATGCGAGGGGGGCGTGAACGAGGAGTGGTTTACACCTGAGAATACAATGTCCCACCCACTCTGCATAATGAGCCATTCACTCAGGTGTGAAACTGACTGAGCCACAATGCAAGGACAAAATATATATTTAGAAGAAGACTTATATTGACCATTTAAGATTTTGCTTACATCTATCTTGTAAATATGTTTTGCTATTTTATTAAAAAGGTTACAATTACAACAATAATTACAATTTCAACAATATTTCAAGTGTACTCTTTCTTTGAAAAAAAAAAAATGATTATAGGCCTACATTTTATCTATGTATTCATTAGTTTGAATATAGCCAACATTGGAACAGCTAACATCTTAGTTGATGACTTTATTTTTGACAAAAATAGTATTTTATATATATAGAAATTGCTAAACAAAAGCTTATTTGATGTGGCAGTATATTCTACAGTAAAAACTGTACCCAAATCTAGTCAACAAAATGTTGTCTTTCATATTTCGCCTGACTGTAACGTTGTTTTTATGAAATATTAGGGCATATAAATGTTAATTTGCAGTTTAATACGTTGCTTATACAAATAGCCTACATTTTATTTCAACATATTTCAGTCGATTTTTACTCATCTCAGTATAGCAATACAGTTTGCTAAAACATCATCATTCATTCACACACGCGATTTAAATTTAAACTGTCTTTTTGCGCGCTGTGGTAAACAGCGCATCTCTTCCGTTCATTCATTCATAAACAGAAACCCGATTCACGTGAGAAGGAAAAAAACTTACTACAGTATTCCTCAGCTCGCTCCTCGATATACCCGCACTTCTGAGGTACATTTTCCATTATTATTATTCCTCACAGCGCTGCGAGACGGTGTAAACAAGTAATGATCTGAATAAACTTGTGTTTTCTCGAGCTGATATGGGGGCGTTCACAGGATTGCATGGATTGCCTCAGCCATTTCTGTGAGGCAGCCGGGTTGGCTACTCCGCACACTTTTATCAGGTTTTATAGTCTGCACCTCCCTTGTACGCCTGGCGCACGTGTGCTCTAGTCCTAGCTGAGTGCCTGAGATCAGTTTCACTCTAGGGCAGGCCTTTTTCGGTGCGTGGCCTAGTGGGCATTCGTTCCCCAAAGAGTCGTTTTACAACGATGCAGTGCGAGTTCCCTAACGAAAGGGAACGTCTCGGGTTACAACTGTAACCCTTGTTCCCTGAGGAGGGAACGAGACACTGCGTCGTCTTGCCACGCCCCTCGATGCCTAGGAGCGGCTTGCTTCATCGCGAGGCTAATGTGTGTGTGTGCCAGCGTCACTTTTATGCATCCAGTTATGCCGTCACATGTTACATCATGACGCATCACCAATCAGGATTGGATTAGTTTCATTCATACTTCAGAGGCGCGCACCAAGGGAGCGTCCCCAAAGAGTCGTTTTACAATGACGCAGTGTCTCGTTCCCTCCTCAGGGAACAAGGGTTACAGTTGTAACCCGAGACGTTTCCCATTTATGGAAATGTATTATGTAATGTATCGCATTATATTTTGCAGTATATTCCCATATATTTTTGTTCCGTAAGGGACTTGCAAATTAATGATGTAAATGACACTCTAACGACTCACGAGAAAAACAATATCTCTCAAAAAGTAGCTACACTATCGCGCTGCGCTAAAGGACTTCCCGTATCATATAAAGCCGCAATCTAATCTTGTTTACATGAAATATGCCTGCTCCCGAGCAGGTTTAAGCTTACAGACCTTTTGCTATGGCAGCAAGTCCAGGATGAGTGTCGAAGAACCAAACAATCCAAGATCACGGAAAAGCTTTAAAGCACGAGCAAATAATGAACTTTTGTGATTGCGAATAAGTGCACAGTGTCCTGTGAGTGTAACTCTACCGCTGCATTAACATGTGATGTGAATGTACGTCGAGTTTTACAGTATTGGGACTGAGGCCCCAGAACTGCAGCTGATAGAATGTGCGCTGTAGCACGACACTACCATATTTTAGTTTCCATGCTTATTGTGTTTTAGAGACCTGCGCAGGACACAATGTTCAGTCCTGCTCCCGCCCGCTCCCGCAGTGTTCAGTACCGCTCCTGCAAAGATTTGTCATTTTTAGTCCTGCTCCCGTCCGCATCTGTGATATTATGTCCCGCTCCCGCCCGTAAATGCCCGCAAGACGGCAGGCAGGTTCACTTTCTGTCTCACGAAAGGTCTTGTAAAAAAAATGCATGCGCACATAATTCCTTACCAATACTTGGTAACATATTTATTGGTAAGCCTGCATATGTTCAACCATAGAAAACATTAAATAGACCTCAGTAACTAACGCCAACAAAGATAAACATTAATCGGCCCAAATTCCAATAGGCTTAATTATCGTGTAACATAAAAACAGCCTTAGGCATGGCCTAGCCTACACATAGGAACATTTGAAAAACGGATCATTCTTATCTAGCCTAGACTATAGACTATATCACAGGCCATTTAAACATTTAAAATGTGATCACAAAACACGAAACTTTAACCATTTATATATTTTACTTTACACTCATATTTAATTTGCGGGAGTGCAGCGTATCATCCCTCCCGCCCGCACCCGCAAGTGCACCTCCATCATCCCTCCCGCCCGCACCCGCAAGTGCACCTCCATCATCCCGCCCGCGCCCGCAATGACCTTTCAAAATTTGTCCCGCGCTGCACTGTTTTGCGTCGCGACCCGCGGGTTCCGCGGGAGTGCAGACCTCTATTGTGTTTCCACAGCAATGTTAGTGTGTAAATCTACTGAAATGGCCACCATAACAGTGGAGTGTGATGTGTAAGATGAGAAAGCAGAGGTTAACGCCCGTTTCACACATCCTCCGTGTGCGGTGCGAATGCGGTGCAGGAGCAGCACACGCTAGTGCTTTCACACATGCTGCGTTTGCAGTGCGTAACTGACCCACGGCTGTACCACAAACACATACTCATTATTTGTGTTTCAAATCCAGAAGTTATCAGCAACTTTTCTTTAAAAAAAGTTTTGTCAGCATTGCGATTCTCTTTGTAGGCCTACACATACACTCTTTAATAGACATTCACGTTTAAACATAATTTAAACAACGTATTATTCAATGCATTATACAGATTAATATATTAAGTTGCTCAAGCAAGTGGTAAAATATTTAACCATGTACATATATTAAAACATTTTAAATTAAAACTTAAAATTGACAAAAACAGCCGACTCTCATGCCTTTTCTTTAGCATTTAAATTGTAATACAATAAATCTTGCATATCACAAAGAACTTGTTTTTCCACCTCCACGAATGAGACGAGTGTTGTTCACTATGTCGCCTTGTTGAGGTAAATTGTAGTTTTCCTTGCTTTACCGCGGTCTTAAAGTAAAAAAGATGACTGTGAAAAATAGTAGTATTTAATTAAATGCATTTATCTAAGTCTATTTTGACTATAGATCTCAAAACTCCTCCGGTAGCCCCTTAAATAAAAAACGAACAGTCCCTTAATGCAGTAAGTGTTTCGTCATTCAGTGTCTAAAAGGAGGATGTAGATTCTGGCTGTCATTAAAAATTGTAATCAAATCAATTGATATAGTCAGTAGGGTTGGATATCAATAAACATTCAATTTGATTCAAAATTCACAAGATGTTGATTTGATTTCAGATTTTAATTTAATTATGATATATTTCAGTTACAGTACATTTTTCTTACGTGATATGATATTCTTTCTCAGCTAATGCAGTAAAATGTTATAAAATATTAACTTGTTATTTTTATTATTATTATTATAAATTACAATATCATTTTATATTATTTGTAAAAAAAAATAACAAAAGGGCCCAAACTATGCAGTTCAATTGTTCATTATTTGTTATAATTCAGAGAAAACTAATTTGAACGCTGACTATTGAGTATGTGAGTCCTTTCAAACTATTCATTAAACAGACAAGAGTCAGTATACTGTTCCAATTATTGGAAAACATGGATAACATGATTAATTGTGTTAATTGTTTTATCGGCTTGTTTTTTTTTTTCAATCAAATCAAATTGAAACAAAATAGCCAGAAACAACTTTTCTATTGGCCGTTATTGGGGGTGTGTCAGTCTGCTGCCTCAGCACATGAACAACCAGAGAGTGCAGCAGTCACAGTTCACTTTGCACACAGACGACAAGTAGGCTTTTGGATAAGTAATAATTAGACAAGTACAATTGTTATAATACCAGTTTTTATTAAACATAAAAAATGCATAAGTGGCTCATTAAAAAACAGGCACCTTGTCCTTCACCCTCCATGCAAGCTGCCTCTGTGGAGCTCAGCGCATCTGAAGGAGATGTGATGCGACTCATTCTGGGAGTATTTCTCTCAGTGTGGAAGTAGGCCTACCAACCCACCTAAAAGGAGACGGATTCACAACTTGTCAGTAGTGCTATCTTGTCCACAATAGGGCATGGTGGTGATTCTGATGACCAAACTGCTCCTAATCAGACTTTTAAAAGGGTAATGTTCAACATCCTTGATGGCTATTGTGGAGATGGAGACAAGATTCTCTCAAAGAAATGTTGATTTAATGAGGGCAACATCATTTCTGCTACCAAAATCAGCGTCTTTTCTTGACCCTTCTCTCCTGAAGCCACTTCAAGTGCTTGCAGGCACAGAGCAAAATAGTATGACCTTGCAAAATGAAATTCAAAAGCAATGTTGCTCAATAAACTGTCCACTGATGCTAACCTCTCTAAAGTATTAAAAGTACTAAAGTAGTAGGCCTTCCCCATTTTGCATAAGCTGTATGTCACAGCACTCATGATTGATGTGTCCTCAGCTGCATGTGAAAGTTCTTTTTCTACCATGAGCCGCATTGTCACCCCTCTCCGAAGATCAATGCTGCATTCAAGGAAGAGAGATTTGGTCATTTTGGCACACGAAAAAAAGAAAAAGAAAAAAAAAATCACAAAAGGTCTCGACATGAATCAATTTGTTTCTGAATTTGCCAAGACTAGCCGCAGACTGGTCCTGTAGATAGGATACACTAGATGTATCAGGGACCTGATGAAATCCAAGAATAAGTAATACAATTGTTCACAAAAAGGGTAAAATAATAATAATAATAAATATATATATATATATATATATATATATATATATATATATATATATATACACAGTATATAAAAAAGTTATGTTGCCTCTGCAAATCATATCATAATTTCAATTCTTATAGTTTCACAAAAATAGCTTTTATTTCAACTCACTTGGTCTCCTGACCCTCTGTAGCCTAATATAAAATAATAAAAGTTCCCTTTTATCTAGGCCTCTGGGCACTACAGCGTGCATTCGCTGAAAACCGATATGTCCTGAAGCGCACTTGACGCTGGATACAAACATCGATTTCCTGAAGGCTCTGCGTAGGAGCGATTCTCGCTTGTCCCTCCACGGGGGGGACAGTCATCTTCGTCTCGTTTTCGATATCCTGAAGCGGAGGACCAGCAGGGAAAAATCGAAAACGATTTTCGACGTTCGCTGCTCATCATTTTAATTCCTCAGAATTAAATGCAGCCAAAAACACTGGATAAGTGAAACATGGTCTGGATGTTAGGCTGAATTAAAATATCTAACTTCTTAAAGTCAGATAATATATTCCATCATTTTTATTCCATAGAATTAAATGCAGCCATAATCACCAGACAATACTGTTTTAATATTTATTTATACGGTCTCGTAATCTACACACTGCCTCGGCAAACGCGAGATTCGAGCCATTACAATATATTTGGCTTTCATCTCTCGAGAAGAAAGTCAACAGGCGCGAGGCTGAAACACCCGAAATGCACGGCTGTGTGCGTCGAGATATTTCTCAATGAACACAGCCAGCACCCTCAGGAGCTGACTGTGCATGCCTCGCACCCACACAGAATCTTTATTCCAGAGTAGCCTCGTAATCTACGCGCTGCCTCGGCACACGCGAGATCCGAGCCACTAGATTCTATATTGCAATGTAGTGGGACAATTCTTATGGGACAAACAACACCAAATAAGACAGACAGTTTCACAGAGAACACTTGCTGAAGAGCGAAAGCTAATGTGTGTGTGTGTGCCAGCGTCACTTTTATGCATCCGGTTATGCCGTCACATGTTACGTCATGACGCAACAACAATCAGGATTGGATTAGTTTCATTCATTCTTCAGAGGCGCACACTAAGGGAGCGTCCCCAAAGAGTCATTTTACAACGACGCAGTGCGAGTTCCCTAACGAAAGGGAACTAGTGCTTATATTTTTCAATATAGCCTACTGCAATATATGCATTGACCATGTATGGCTATATATTAATACACATACAATATTTATAAATGAAGACAAAAATAGCATTACATGTAATATTCAAAACGTGTTATCCTTTATTGTGTACATATATTGCACATAGTTGTTCCCAGATAAATGTGAATATGTTCACACAATGGGTTACAACGGATTTCTAGTTCCCAGCATTTGACTGCTAAAGGAGAGAAAATGTTAAAATTAAGAGTTATTTAATGTGTTTTGCTCAATATTAATGGGGGAGATCTGTTAGTGTTTAATGTTCTATTATTTTTGGAATTTAAAATGTTTTCTGATATGTGTGAGTTTTTGGGGTCATTGTGCTGAAGAGTAGAGCCTGTGGTCCGGTTGATGATTGGCCGAACACCATAAATACTATACTATATTTTATTAGTAATAATGACTGTGCACTCCTCAGCACAGTGATAGTCTCTTGGCTAATAGTTTAGTACATGCAGGTGTGCTTGTGCTTTTGTTAACTAGCTGACAATATGAAACATTGATAATGTAACTAATCTAAAAGTATAAGAATTATATTACACTATATATTTCTCTATGTGTGTTTATGCTGCATGAGTAAATATATTTGCAATATATTACACATACAGTACTGTATCTGATCAAATCTATATATTATGAAGTATTACTGAATATAAAATTACATACATTATGATATATTAGTAAATATATTGTCACATATTTATGGAGTTTTATTTCAATTATTCTTTGTAAAGAAAAGCCAGTGATCAAGTCATATTTTGCCTGCAATAAGAGATATTGTTACTGTGCACTTAGGGGAATTTCAGATCAAAATACTGTATTTTCTGTTGAAAAACTATCAACACATGCATGCCTCATGCAACAAATAAAAAGGAAAAGTAGGCTACTACACTGCCCACCTCTGTATCACTTCTCTGTGCAGACTCTTCTGTAGGCCTTTCTGTAGATGTGGACTCCTGCAACTCATATTGCAGTCAGAAATAATAGGCACAGTATAAATTAGTATAAATAATATTAAGTTATTTATGCACATACAGGTACTTCCAAAGGACAGTGACCTGAGAGGGTTTCTGCACTGTCCTGTGCAATGGAAATAAATGGCTATTACAAAGTGTTGCAAAGGGTTCTTCTTCCCTTTTGATGTAAAAAGTTAGAAAAAGTCCACTTACTGCATGCTTCAGCCACCACTTTCTTGGGAACAGATAAAAGTGTTAGTGTATTGTGTAAAATTGCACAAAAGAATGTCATTACAATGAACTACACTGGGAAAAAATGTGATCAATAACTCATGGCAAAATATTTTTTTAATAAGTTTATCAGTTTTCACTTTCACAAGTCAAAGCAATTCATCACTACTCAAGATTTAACAGTTTAAACGACTGTACCAGCCATTTGGATTATAGGTCTACTTAATTTAATGCAGCAACAAATTATTTTACAGTTTAGTAAGGACATTTAAATCTGTTGTTGCTAGCTACTGGTCCCTGACTGTGGGTCTAAGGAAGAGCTAAACCCGGGGATGCCCTTCACAATGGGTCGGTTCTAGGGGTGTGACGAGACGCTTACTCCACGAGACGAGACGAGACACGAGATTGGGTTCACGAGAACGAGACAAGACGAGATTTTTACACAATTTTTAAGAAATCCTCAATGATGAAATATATGAATTGAAAATAGTCTTTTATTCAACTGAAAATCACAAAATGCAAAACAATTTAGGTGCATTTTGAAATCAACTTGTAATGAATGTTATTTTACTTCTATTTTAATGAATTCTATGCAGTAAAGGACATGCAAACACTGCAAAATGTTTTGCTATAAACTCTACTTCTCCCTGTACGATTTCACATGAGAAATCTAACTCCTTTCCACAAATCGAACATAAAAAAAAAAAAACAGTATAAATAAAATAAATATAAATAACTGAAATAACACTTTAAATGCAAACAGTGTGTATCCATAATCAAAGTAGCCTACTGCTCTCTCAAAACTACAAGTTCAAACAGAAACAAATTTTTTCTTCAAACATGAAAAAGAGATAAATTAACTACACAGAACAGACTAAGATTATGGTCATGTTCTTTTTCAAGAATATAAGCATGTCGACGATTTCTGGCAGCAGTTGAGACCTTTGGGCAGTAACTAGGGCTGCACGATATGAGGAAAAGCTGTGATGTGCGATAACATTGTTTAATATTGCGATGTCGATATGACTTGTGATATGTGAATGTTAGCTATACTGTTCCCATGTCTTAGTGCTTTAATAGGTTCTTTGCGCGATATGTCAAATGTTTATTACCTGCCTGTTTCAGATTACACTATTTTAGCGCGATTTTGGCACGATCCGTTTCGTGGAGATCCGTAAAGGACAACGGGCGTCGGGACGCAAGATTCGATCGTTTCATTTCGTATAGTGTGTCATAGTGGGCGACAACCTACGCGTCTGCGATGCTTCAGGACATCACGACAGAAAGACTAGCATGTTTAATTTTAACGGTCCTCCACGACGGGTTGAGTGTGAGTGTGCGCGAGTGAGTGAGAGTGCGAGCAACAGTGAGTGTGCGTGTGTGCGCGCGCGAGTGAGCGTGTGTGTGTGTGTGTGCGCGCGCGAGTGAGTGAGTGAGCGAGGGACAGTGAGTGTGTGTGTGTGTGTGTTCGCGGAGTGTGTGTGTGATTGGCCCGGCACACAAATGATTTAAAAGTGGCAGGGGCATCTTCAATACTAATTTCACCCTCACGCTCCATCACACTGACATCACAACAACTCACGAGACAAAAGGCTTGTTTGAGATGAGCAAAATCTGCGCAGAATCGATCACCGGTGATCAGCGCGAGATGCATGCCGGTTAGAAATGTGTCCGAGTGCGGTCCGCCTTGCTCTGATGTCATGCTGACGTATGTCAAAAATCTCTCGCGAGCGCAAGGCACACCTGTCGGATTCTGCAGTCGAGCGCAGTTGCTCTCCACCGACTGCGCTGATCAAAAGCATGATGGGAAACGACTTGCTGACGACACAGCTTAATGCTCATTGGTTTAAACAACTGTGATGTATTGTTCTCTTTTAAAATGTTTGATTTTAAAACTCTGATATCATGTTTTATGTGTATACATTATGTGTGAATATTCCCAAACTATCTAACAGTGCGATCTCTGTTTATGCAATGTATTTTTTATAAAAAAAACAAGAAAAAAAAACACATGTCTGTATTAAAGAAAAAAAGACTGATAAACATATTTGGAATGGAATTAAATAAGTAGGCTACTTTGGGTGTCTTGTTTATTATATTTATTTTCATATAAAAGCAACAGAACTTAAATTCCATCCAGTTTATTAGCAACACTGTGCACGAGCGTGAATCCGGTGAATCCCGCGATATCCGCCTTTGATCTCGCAGGTGTCATATCCACTGCGAGAAGAGAGATCTGTCCGGCTTGCCTGCGCTTTTTTCACTCCTCCTCTCACTGCAGCCGCCTACTCTCGCCTACATTTCAGGCGAGGCAAGGCGCATCTCAAACAAGCCTAATGTTTCACCTCGACGAGAAATCTCGTCGCATTTTAATCTCGCGAGATCTCGTAACACGAGATCTCGTCACACCCCTAGTCGGTTCACAATCAACCCAAGGTGAGCTTTAAAGTGGATTAGTATCTACCAATAGGACCACCACCTGTTTTTGTTTTGCTCAGCCTTTTTCTTGGTTGCTGTTATAAACAGACAAACACACCATTTAACTTTTTTTTTTTAAAGAGACGAGGAACAGTATATGTAGGCTACCTTGTAAAGATTACCATTTTGTAGAATATTCTTGTCACTTTTACTTGTTCCCATGTTCTATTAGATGGTGGCTCTGACATTAAAAATTAACAAAGTGATTATGAAATTATTACAATACAAAAATATATACTGTAATAAGTGTAGCTCTTGCTCTACTGCGCGCTCTTTGGCCGCGGTAAGCAGCCAATAGCAGCGTTGCTGATCAATGTTTCTACTATCGATACATATATCCCCTTTTAATTCAGCGCATGAACGCGCAGTTATCTCAGATAACTCAGTCCAGCTATACTAATCATAACCGGAAGGTGTGTTTGAAGAACCCAATTAGCCAGATCATGTCACGGTGCATCGATCCGTGTGTTCATTTTGTGTATCTGCTGGTGTGTTTGTAGGTGTGGTGGGGTCTGTGTGTGTAGTGCTTGTTTGTTGCCTAGTAACCAGCTGTTCACTTTATCAGCCCTCAGCTGCAGCTAGTTACTACTGCTTGTTAGCTGCCTATATCTAGCGGGAGTGAATTATGCTTGGTGTCAGTTCGTCACTCTTGTTTGTGTTCTCTCACCTAGTTCCTGTGTCTGAGTTTCCTAGCGGAGTTATTTCCTCGATCTCGTCTGTGTATCCGCAGATTCTGCTGTGTATCCAGGCTTCTGGAGATCGTCTGGAGTTCTCGTCAACCAGTCATCAGTCTGCATCCGCGCTGTGTTGATTCCTGTCACTCTTTACTCTCCTGGGATTGTGGCTAGTGATGGCCAAATGAAGCGTTTCGAAGCATTATTGCTTTCTGATACAATTGTGTCGAAAATAGTTCATTACTCGAAGCTTCATTCAGATAGAAATTGCAGCACCATCTCCTGGTGAAGTAAATGTAATGCAACAAAGCTGAACACCATAAAATGCAAGTAACGCCCCGTTTATTACGTGTTTACCGAGGCGATCAAAGCTGAACCAGTGTTAGTGCTGTGAAACTCATTTATGTAGGTGAATTTTACAGATACTGATGAATTTCATGTGTTCACCTTGATAATAAAACATTAAGCATGATGTGTGTGTGTAATTATTTCTTTAGACAAGGACAGAAGATCAGACCAGCTTAAAAAAAAGTTGGAAACCATCACAGAAATTCTAATGGTTTATATTAAAATAGTAACCATTGGCTTTTACCATTTAAACCACTACATAATTCTTTTTTGTAGTGTGTTTGGGACATATTCCATTAGGATTTAATGCCCCCACCAATACAACCCAACACATATCAGTAGACCCACAGAGACCACTAGAATTCCCATTACAACCAATAAAATTCCCATGAAAACCATTAAATCCAATAGAATTTCTGTAATGGTTTCTATAGTTTTTTTTACCTTCACTTTTATAAGAAATACATCCGCCAGGTTTCAAACCTGTCAACACTGGATTGGGCTGTCAAAGCAGTCAGGTGGTTCACTACAGGAGTGAACCAGTGTGTTTGCTTCAGAAGTCATTTTCACGTGACTAGTGACGTAATGATACAAGCTCCGAAGCAGTGGTTCATTGCAAGGACCGTTCGAGTTTGAAGCAAGCTTCGGAGCGTCGGTGTCAGACGTAACATCACTAATTGTGGCATTCAGGTCGCCCGCCTGTTAAACGTGGTGTTTTGAGTGTTGTACCTGGTTCTGCCTGTCGCCAATAAACTGCTTGCATTTGGATCTACGACTCTCATTCTGACAGATCATGATTAGGCCAATGATATCATCTTGGATGTCTCATTTGATCTCGGATGTTTTAAGCAACGTATGAAGAACGGACCCATGGTTTCCCCCTTGGGGTAGTTTTTGTTTGTTTTATTTTTACTTTTAATAAAAGCCTTCATTCTTCTGCGATTGAGTCATCTCCTCAACCCCAAACCCTGACAAAGTGTATTGTGAAATGACCCGTACAAAAGTTGTTCTCCTTTGGCCAAACTTAAAGCTATATTCCATGTGTTTTATGTAAAATTAAATTTTACTAGTGCAAAATACCTGTGCAAAAAAAAAAGTTTTTGTGTGTGTTTTTAGTTGATTTGGTGTGTTTGAGTGCTCATTGTTACAATTGCACAGCAAAAGTTCAGTGACATTTTTATTTGTGCATGGTAGAAAGCAAATACTGATACTGACATAATGACATACAATAAATGTGGACCATTGAACTACACGATTCAGGGAGCAGGCTACACAGGGAACTCCAAGCTACTTAAGCTCCACTGCTTTCTTTGACCCTCTCTGTGAGGGTCAAAAGCCAGTGTGTGCTTCTTTTACCGATATATATATATATTTACCGATATCTTTTGCATTTCTCATCCAAACAACGTCAAACTTGGCACTGCACTTACTCATGCGAGACACCTGTCAAGTTTGAAATCCATTGGACTAACGGTTCGAGAGATATGCGAATCACACACACACACACACACACACACACACAATGAAAAGACGTTCCCGTAATTTATAGATAGATAGGCTACACAGTGAACTCCGAAAAAATGCTACGCTTGAGCAAACAGTTTGTGAATAGGTTACTTACTACAAATGATGGCCGTGAATAAAATATAATATTCAGAAGTAAACAGTGTTGCTGACTGTTTACTTCTGATATGAGTGTTTATATCAGAATGTTTATTTTTAAACCACAACCTTTTAAAAATGATATATTTAACGATATCTTTAGCATTTCTCATCCAAACAACGTCAAACTTGGCACTGCACTTACTCGTGCCCGTGGCAAGACACCTGTCGAATTTGAAATCCATCGGACTAACGGTTCGAGAGATATGTGGTTAACAGACACACACACACACACACACACACAGACAGACAGACAGACACACAGACAGACAGACAGACACACAGACAGACGTTTCTGTAATTTATAGATAGACTAGTGCAAAATGCCCGTGCAAAATCAGTTTTTGTGTGTGTTTTTAGTAATTGTTGGTTTGGTGCCCGTGAAAGAGACTGTGAACGCATTGAATTCAGGGAGCAGGCTAGGTTACTACAATTGATGGCCGTGAATAAAATATAATATTCATAAGTAAACAGTGTAGCTGACTGAGTGTTTATGTCAGAATGTTTATTTTTAAACCACAACCTTCTAAGTGCTTCTTTTACCGATATATTTAAGAAAACGCTATGCTACAAATGATGCCCGTGAAAGAGACTGTGATCGCATTGAATAGGATATGTTTAGTTGATGAATAGCATAGGCTACTATTACACAGTAGCGATAACGTTAAGCGCACCAGAATGAAATATAATATTCAGAAGTAAACAGCATAGCTGACTTACAGATTCAGTTAACATCCACAAATGAATAAGCGCGTCGATTCAGGGAGCAGTGCAAAGTGCCTGTGCAAAATCAGTTTTTGTGAGCTGATCGCCGTCAAAAAAGTTCAGGAGATATTTCTTAGTGATGGCTGATTTCAACAGTTTCAATATGATAGCATTTTGAAAAAAAAAAAAAAATCATGAATTTATTGCATTTTTGGGGGAAAATAATCCGTTTTTATAATAGATCTTTGAAAATCCAAATCTGGATTTGAATTTTTTATGATATTATAACCTAAAGATGCTATGTGAAAGTTTGAAACAGAAAATAGTGGTTTTCATCTTGCCACTTTCTTGGTAAAGAAAACGTACTCGGTTACTAACGTAACCTCGGTTCTCTCTAGAGAGGGAATGAGTACTGCGTAATAGCTTACGCTAGGGGAAAAACTCTTTTCCACGAGATATTGAAGCCAAAAATTATCCTTAATTTTATAATACTGTAAAACGCGTTGCGGCAGCATGCAGACATGGGCGAGATGGCTCGCGCGCCCATTGGCTGCTCTGCGGCAACTGCACCAGCCTATTGAGGGAGAGCCCTCATGACGTCAGATCCAATGAGGGCGATTTGCGCCCTCCGCGCCATGTCCCGCCGAAACGGGCGGGGCTTTGGGCTATAAATATGGCCTCGGGAGGCTGGTCTAGCTGGTTTTTCATCGCCGAAGCGAACCAGAGCGTGATGCATGCACGGCAAAATACGCAGTACTCGTTCCCTCTCTAGAGAGAACCGAGGTTACGTTAGTAACCGAGTACGTTCTCTTACAAGAGGTTCTCTCGTACTGCATAATAGCTTACGCTAGGGGAACACAGTGTAAAACGCCGTGCATGCTGAGATTCAACACTAAGGTCCCAAGGGCAGGTGCCCGGGGCTCATACAGTGCATAATCACATGGGACTCAATAGAATCCGGGAAGAGGGGCTAGAATAGCATCATTCCTGTAAAATGTAGTACTCTACTAAGAGCAACTATATCAAGTGTTCCACACAGCCAGGGCGGAGTCGGCCTGGACTGATGAGTATTGGGGGACTTACACACTGCCCACAGAGCATATAGACAATCAGTGATCGATGCTCTAGCAGTTTCAGCATCCTGAGCCGATAGCATCGTGCAGAAAACACTGAGCAGCCTGGCCTGCAGAGCGGGAACTTCTAGGTTGTAAAACCTAATAAATGTAGACGGGGAGGCCCAGCCTGCCGCCATACAGATATCTTGTAAGGCAATCCCACTAGACCAAGCCCACGATGAGGCCATGCCTCTCGTGGAGTGCGCTTTAACACCTAACGGGCACTGCAAGCCCTTAGATGTATAAGCCAGCGCTATTGCATCAACTATCCACCTGGATAGACTCTGTTTTGACGCGGCTAGTCCATTGGAACGTCTGCTGAACAAAACAAAGAGCTGCTCTCTCTCCTCAGAAACTGGCAGGGCCGACAGGGAAATCACCTGTGCCCTAAACGGTGTGTTGAGGGATATAGGAACATATCCGTGCCTTGGTTTGAGTATGACTCTTGAGTCATTAGGCCCAAATTCCATACACGTCGCACTCACTGAGAGCGCCTGCAAGTCCCCCACACGCTTCACTGAAGCGAGAGCCAGAAGAAACGCTGTCTTGACAGACAAGTGTTTTAAGTCTATTGACTGAATTGGCTTGAATGGGGCGCCTTTCATGGCTTCCAGAACCGTGGAAAGGTCCCACATGGGAACTGAGGGAGGTCTGGGAGGATTCATTCTCTTAGCTCCTCTAAGGAAGCGAATAATCAGATCATTCCTTCCCAATGACTGGCCAAGCGCTGGTTCAGCGAACGCTGCTATGGCCGCCACGTAAACTTTGAGCGTGGATGGGGCTCTGCCCTTATCCAGTAGCTCTTGTAGAAAGGAAAGAACCTCCGACACACCGCAGTCTGAGGGTGATATGTCACGAGCTGTACACCAGCTAGAGAACACAGACCATTTCGAGGTCTCGAGGTCGAGGTCATTAGAGCCGCCTAGTAGACGGGGCTCTAGCCTGCATGATCGTGTTTAACACTCCCGCTGGGAGGTTAACGGGTACCCGTTGATGGTCCACGCATGTAGGGACCAAAGCTTTGGGCGAGGATGCCAGATCGAGCCGTTGGCCTGCGAGAGGAGATCTCTCCTCACTTTTATCGGCCATGGGGCGGTACTCGACAGCTGCATCAGAACTGGGAACCAGGCTTGGTTCATCCAGAACGGGGCCACAAGTAGCACTGAGCATCTGGTTTCCCTGATCCGCTCTAATACCTGGGGTAGGAGCGTGACGGGGGAAACGCATAGAGCGGGCAGCGGGGCCAGACGTGGGCTAGCGCATCCCTGCTCTTGGAGAAAAACTCTGGACAGTGAGCGTTTTCTTGAGACGCAAACAGGTCTACCATCGCTCTGCCGAATGTTTTCCACAGCAGTTGGACTGTCTGCGGATGTAAAGACCATTCTCCTGCTGGAACGTTGTTCCTGGACAGTCTGTCTGGTCCCACATTCAAGTGGCCTGGCACGTGTGCTGCTCTCAGCGAGCGCAGATTGTGCTGAGCCCAGATCAGGAGGTGTTCCGTTAGCCTGAAAAGGGCTTTGGATCTGATACCTCCTTGGTGATTTATATAAGCCACCACCGACATGTTGTCCGAATGGACCAAGACGTGGTGCCCTCATCTGGGGACAAAAACGCCTCAGCGTGTTGACTGCCATCATTTCCAGGCAATTTATGTGTAGAAGCTTTTCCCGTTCTGACCACTGGCCGAAGAACGGTCTGCCCTCTAGCAGCGCTCCCCATCCCGAGGTTGAGGCGTCTGTAGACACCACCTTCACCTTCGAGGAAGTCCCCAAGTCCACACCTGACCGGTACCAGTCGGTCGCTGTCCAAGGTTTCAGAGCAGAGATACATTTCTGATCGACCTTGAGGCGTAAGAGACCGGAGGTCCACGCTCGGCGCGGCACGCGCGCTTGTAGCCAGTACTGCAGTGGGCGCATACGAAGCAGACCCAGCTGAAGTACTGAAGAAGCTGAAGCCATGAGACCCAGCATCTTCTGAAACTTCTGAAAAGCGGGACCAGAGTGCCGTGGCAAAAAGTTTTCGTCATGCGCTGAATACTGAGTCTGCGCTATGGCGACAGTTGTGCTGTCATAGACAGTGAGTCCAGTTCTGTACCCAGAAAGGATATTGTCTGACTGGGGGACAGCGAGCTCTTCGCCCAATTGACTTTGAGACCTAAATTCTCGAGGTGGTCGAGTTCTATGAGCTCTGAGTGTGATCGAGCTAGAACCAGCCAATCGTCCAGATAATTCAGAACTCGCATGCCCCGAAGTCTCAGGGGTGCGAGTGCTGCGTCCATGCACATCGTGAATGTACGAGGTGCTAGGGACAGGCCAAATGGCAGGACTGTGTATTGATATGCCTGGCCCTCGAAGGCGAATCTCAAAATCGCCTGTGACGTGACGCTATTTGTATTTGAAAATACACGTCCTTCAGATCTAGTGACATAAAACCAGTCCCCTTGGCGAATTTGCGAGAGGATTTTCCTGGTTGTGAGCATTCTGAACCGTCGTTTCAGAAGTGCTTTGTTCAGCTGTCTTAGATCTAAAATGGGTCTGAGACCCCCGTCTTTTTTCGGTACCAGAAAAATATCTGCTGTATATGCCCCCTTCGCTCTGAGCTTGAGATAAAGGCTCTATGGCCCCTTTGCTCAATAGCTTCGCTATTTCGGCTCGAAGTAGGTGTGCTACTTCCTTTTTCACCATAGTTTCGGGTTTCGGTTCGCGCCGCGTAACGTCGTGGGCGTCGAGCGAACTGTAGCGAATAGCCTCTTTTTATAATGTTCAGCACCCACTCTGATACCCCGGGAAGCTTTGCCCATGCGTTCGCATGAATAGCTAGGGGTAGAATGATATCTGGGCTCTGGCCGCGACATAGTGGCGAACGGGGAGCACCGGTGTGCTGTAACATAAACGCCGTGCTTGCAGCGTGTGAGGCGGGGGGCGCGCTGATCACAGCGGGCAGCCTGCCCGCGCTCAGCTCTCCTATAGCGGTTCGCTGAGAGAGAGCGAGCAGGGCGAACCCCATAGGGCTTGTCATGTCTGTGAGTGAATATGGGCGCGGGACAGCGGGCACATTCATAACACTGAAAATACCGTCTGTTTGGGCAGACTGTATGTGTGTTGGTTTCGTTTTAACAGAAACCGTGAGACATGCAGTGTGTAGTGTTTGTGGGCACTGGGTCGTGGGCACATTCACTACATCTGATGAACAATCGACATGGGTCGATTTTATTTGTGCGAGCCGTGTGTGGCGGTCTGTGCTTGTGTGTAGGAATGAGCACTGGGTTGTGGGCATTTTTTACTACACTCATAACACCATCGGCCGTGGCCGGAATACAAGAAAATACACTCTTATGGGATTTATCTGGGTCGCCGTAAAAAACGGCGTTTGTGTGCAGGCAAGCGGGCTGTGTTGCCGACTTGTTTACTGCAGAATACACTGGAACAGTCGCATTTACTGGAACTGAACGAGCGAGAAGTTTTGGTGGAAGTCCGGCCGCAGCGGGACTTGAACACCGTCGTTTCCCTAGACTGGCTAGAAAGACTTTGAGTTGCCATAGAAACAGTGTTTGGGTGCAGGCGAGCGGGTTGTACAACACGCTCGTTGGCTGCAAAATACACATCTGCAGTCGCCTTTTTAAGGGGACTGACAGAACGAAAGCATTGACGGCATAATTTTATCTGCCGGTAGACCCGGGATTCTAACACGGGTCTCTCGTACGAAAGCCTAAGATTCCCCCACTGAGCCACAGGGGAGAACACATAAGCTTTCAGTTAGCGCGAGAATATAAGAGAGCGTCAACATGTTGGCGTTTGTTTGCAGGCGTGCATGTATTATAACAGGCTCGTTTTCTGCAATATTGATATTTTCAGTCGCCTGAGCTTAAGAGGGGACTGAGAAATGTGTGAGAAATGGAGCTTAGTCCAGCCTCGGCGGGACTAAAAACACTCTTTTCTCCTTTCGCCGATGAGTGACGCGTGAATGGGGCGCAACTAGGGCGGGGTAGCTTTTCTCGTAACGTAAAGAAAAAACTAACCCCGTGACCGTCCACTTCCGGCCTCCCCTGTGAATGGCGCAGTTTGCGCGGCCCGAACAGAGGTAGAGCAGGTATCATCCCCCACAGACGCGGCTTCTTGGTCGATATCCACAACGGAAGCGGCGGCAGATGGCGGCCGCTGTCCATCAAGAAGAGACTCAGCGAAGCAGGTAAAGCAGGCGGGCGCACCGGCGAGCTTTACGGGCTGGGGGAGGACCCGTTGAGCACGGCGCTTTTTACGGCACGGTACCGCGGCGGGCAGAGGTGCAGTCTCGGAGAAGGATGCCAGGCGAGTCCTCAGAGCCACCGTAGGCATTAGCATAACAACAACAATTATTGCATCACAATAAGTGTATTGTGATTGTCAAAACATTTTAGCTAAACATTTTTAGCTTTAACATTTTAACTAAACTGAATTTTATTAAGTTTAGTGACAACATGTTACAATGTTTACATGGTTCAATTTCTGGTAAGCTGCGCTTTTTTATTATTTCAATTCAATTATTGTGATTTGATTTAATATTGACTCATTTGGATAAATATTAGGTACACAAGATAGGCATTCATTTTTCTCAAGAAAAAAACAACTCACCTAATGCTGTAAACATTCAGAGAGCCCTATCAGCTACAGTATTATTTAAGGTAAAAAATAACACAAATTAAATATAATGTGTTTTTTATTATAATAACAACTTTATTTAATGATATAAGTAAAAATATAATAAATATGCAATATAGTACACATATTTAGCAAAATACTCTCTATAGCTTTTTTCTAGCCAACTAACGTGCTATTAGCCTATATTATTATGGTCATTAAATGGCTTTCCTGAGGTAAATGTTATGTGACATAATTGTTCTCCAGCTGTTTTATTGACCCCTTTGTTTGATTGATTGGTAGATATTATGTATGAGGAATATACATTTCGGTAAGTTGTACTGTATCTTTCAACAGTGTTCATTCGTGTTTATTTACTATCAGCTAGAGATGATCGGGTCACGTGCGCTAGGGATCTGTCGCGTCACATTTACAAGCGCCAAAACGGTATTTATTGTCTGAATTTCGTAATAAAAGTGACAGAATCTGAGAGCTGAGATTTTTTTTATATCATAACTAACCTGCTCTGTCTAGTCTGTCGGTCTCCGTGTCCTCTTTGCTTCGCGATTTTTCTGTGCATGAGAAAATGGGCGGGCCGGACATGTAGATGCCTGATTCTCTTGGATCAGACGCTGGGTCACAACTTTGTGTTCTCCAGAGAGCCCCTCGAAGTCTCAGTGAGCATTTTCCAAATATGTGTGAACATATGCTAGGTTGTGAGAGTCGCGCACCTGAACAGTCTGTCCCGCGAGTTTTCCGCCCCAGGTGGGGTTTTTTCTCGGCCCGGCGCATTCTCACTCTTTTAGGCCCAATATGAGTTATGAATAATGGTACTGAACGGTACATTTCCAAAGCCGCACTCTGAACACTTTTTCCATACAAAAAAAAATAGGCTCACCACGATCGCGTCGTCGAGACGGTCACAGCGATGTATCACACTTGATTGTGTGACAGAAGTTCAAGAAACCTGTGTTTTCTACCTCAAGGCTTCATCTTATGTTGCTGTTTTTTATTTTAATTCTCTCTTCACTTTCCTCCCATGTCTATGTGTACCAATCAGAGGGGTTACCAGGATGTAATGTTTGGGGGGGCATTTCACTTGTTTTGGGGGGCAACATAAACAACTGACAAATCGGCGCAAAATTAAGCTATACTACACACAATCTGTTTTAGTGCAGATCTTTTTCTACGCCAGGAACCCAGAGATAGGCACAGGACCCCTATTAGACTATAGGGCTATCACATAAAAGTTAGTTAAACCAGGTCAACATTAATAATATGATGATGATGATGATATTTTTTTTATTATTATTATTCAAGTCAAGTCAAGTCAGGTTTATTTATATAGCGCTTTTCACAATACAGATTGTATCAAAGCAGCTTCACAGTATTAAATTAAAATAATACATCAATGTTTGTTTCTAGTGGAAAACGTCCACGTTTGGTAATGCTGATCAATAGTATTGTTGATTGATTAATTAAATTAAATATCCCCAAATATCCCCAATTATTATTATTATTATTATTATTATTGACAGATTCATATATATATATATATATATATCAGATCACGGTGATTGCCTGATGATGAGTGACAGGTGTTTGCTTGTGAGAAGACGTGCTACGCTACCGAGAAGGACGAGAGAGTTTTTTAAACGAATCTGAAGTCGCGTTTGTATAGACAAGAGGTAAATGAATTTGTTTCTTCTTCTAAGCTTTCCCAGACGTAGGTGCTACTTTTAGGGCTAAAATGCTTCGTGAATTACTCTTAGTAAAACACATTAGGAGTCTAAAGTTATGAGTGACACGCCCATTATTTTTAGGAGTTTCTCTTAAATTCGCCAGTTAGGAGCTACTTGTAGCCTCTTATAAGATTCTTTGTGAATGTGGCCCCAGGTAAAAAAATGTTTGATATGCTCATTTGAACAGTATGAGAACAGTATTTGAATGTTATTCTCTTGTTGTAAGTGGCTTTGGATAAAAGTGTCTGCTAAATGAATGTAAATGTAAACAGTAGGCCTAGATAAAAGGGAACTTTTATTATTTTATATTAGGCTACAGAGGGTCAGGAGACCAAGTGAGTTGAAATAAAAGCTAATTTTGTGAAACTATAAGAATTGAAATTATGATATGATTAGCAGAGGCAACATAACTTTATATATATATATATATATATATATATATATATATATATATATATATATATTTATTATTATTATTATTATTTTACCCTTTTTGTGAACAATTGTAGTACTGATACATCTAGTGTATCCTATCTACAGGACCAGTCTGCGGCTAGTCTTGGCAAATTCAGAAACAAATTGATTCATGTCGAGACCTTTTGTGATTTTTTTTTTCTTTTTCTTTTTTTCGTGTGCCAAAATGACCAAATCTCTCTTCCTTGAATGCAGCATTGATCTTCGGAGAGGGGTGACAATGCGGCTCATGGTAGAAAAAGAACTTTCACATGCAGCTGAGGACACATCAATCATGAGTGCTGTGACATACAGCTTATGCAAAATGGGGAAGGCCTACTACTTTAGTACTTTTAATACTTTAGAGAGGTTAGCATCAGTGGACAGTTTATTGAGCAACATTGCTTTTGAATTTCATTTTGCAAGGTCATACTATTTTGCTCTGTGCCTGCAAGCACTTGAAGTGGCTTCAGGAGAGAAGGGTCAAGAAAAGACGCTGATTTTGGTAGGAGACATGATGTTGCCCTCATTAAATCAACATTTCTTTGAGAGAATCTTGTCTCCATCTCCACAATAGCCATCAAGGATGTTGAACATTACCCTTTTAAAAGTCTGATTAGGAGCAGTTTGGTCATCAGAATCACCACCATGCCCTATTGTGGACAAGATAGCACTACTGACAAGTTGTGAATCCGTCTCCTTTTAGGTGGGTTGGTAGGCCTACTTCCACACTGAGAGAAATACTCCCAGAATGAGTCGCATCACATCTCCTTCAGATGCGCTGAGCTCCACAGAGGCAGCTTGCATGGAGGGTGAAGGACAAGGTGCCTGTTTTTTAATGAGCCACTTATGCATTTTTTATGTTTAATAAAAACTGGTATTATAACAATTGTACTTGTCTAATTATTACTTATCCAAAAGCCTACTTGTCGTCTGTGTGCAAAGTGAACTGTGACTGCTGCACTCTCTGGTTGTTCATGTGCTGAGGCAGCAGACTGACACACCCCCAATAACGGCCAATAGAAAAGTTGTTTCTGGCTATTTTGTTTCAATTTGATTTGATTGAAAAAAAACAAGCCGATAAAACAATTAACACAACAAATAATGAACAATTGAACTGCATAGTTTGGGCCCTTTTGTTATTTTTTTTACAAATAATATAAAATGATATTGTAATTTATAATAATAATAATAAAAATAACAAGTTAATATTTTATAACATTTTACTGCATTAGCTGAGAAAGAATATCATATCACGTAAGAAAAATGTAAATTTTTCTGACAGCCAGAATCTACATCCTCCTTTTAGACACTGAATGACGAAACACTTACTGCATTAAGGGACTGTTCGTTTTTTATATAAGGGGCTACCGGAGGAGATTTGAGATCTATAGTCAAAATAGACTTAGATAAATGCATTTAATTAAATACTACTATTTTTCACAGTCATCTTTTTTACTTTAAGACCGGGGTAAAGCAAGGAAAACTACAATTTACCTCAACAAGGCGACATAGTGAACAACACTCGTCTCATTCGTGGAGGTGGAAAAACAAGTTCTTTGTGATATGCAAGATTTATTGTATTACAATTTAAATGCTAAAGAAAAGGCATGAGAGTCGGCTGTTTTTGTCCATTTTAAGTTTTAATTTAAAATGTTTTAATATATGTACATGGTTAAATATTTTACCACTTGCTTGAGCAACTTAATATATTAATCTGTATAATGCATTGAATAATATGTTGTTTAAATTATGTTTAAACGTGAATGTCTATTAAAGAGTGTATGTGTAGGCCTACAAAGAGAATCGCAATGCTGACAAAACTTTTTTTAAAGAAAAGTTGCTGATAACTTCTGGATTTGAAACACAAATAATGAGTATGTGTTTGTGGTACAGCCGTGGGTCAGTTACGCACTGCAAACGCAGCATGTGTGAAAGCACTAGCGTGTGCTGCTCCTGCACCGCATTCGCACCGCACACGGAGGATGTGTGAAACGGGCGCTAACCTCTGCTTTCTCATCTTACACATCACACTCCACTGTTATGGTGGCCATTTCAGTAGATTTACACACTAACATTGCTGTGGAAACACAATAAGCATGGAAACTAAAATATGGTAGTATCGTGCTACAGCGCACATTCTATCAGCTGCAGTTCTGGCACCTCAGTCCCAATACTGTAAAACTCGACGTATATTCACATCACATGTTAATGCAGCGGTAGAGTTACACTCACAGGACACTGCACTTATTCGCAATCACAAAAGTTCATTATTTGATTGTGCTTTAAAGCTTTGCCGGGTGAACATTAAATTGGCGTTCTGTTCTGACATGATGCACTTTTTTCTGAGTGCGTACGCCCTAAGTCTTTTGTAATTTATCATCAGATGGACAAGTCATTACTCAGGGGAGGCAGGGTTTATCCTAGGGGAGGCACTGCCTCCCCCAGCCTCCCCTAGACACACCCCTGGTACTCTAATGTACTTAAGGTATCAAGAGTAAAACTAAAGGTATGTATTCTGCAGGGAAAAAAACCCTCCTTGTTAGGGTCTTTATGATGGTTTTGAATTTATATTTGGCTACTACTGCATTACTGTATATGTTGCATTTTACTTCTGAATATTTTCAAAGTTGTTACACTTAACTATATACTTTTGTGTAGTTTAATATAAAACAATGCATCATATTGTAAAAGAACATAATTTTGTAGTGTTGCTGTCCTGTGAGGGGAAAAAAGTACTTCAGTAGGTTACTTCACATTTGTACGTGAATACTTAATGAAGAATGTAGTTCTGAAAATGAAAGTAACAAAATGTAGGCCTATTGTCACAATATTAACAAATTGTTGCTAACTACAGCTGCGTCCCATATCAAAGGGCGCATCTGAAGCGCTCGGACCGGTCTAGCCTACGAGGACTGTTCTTGTCGCCTGGCAACTGTGACGGGAGTAACTTTTGCACTGGACTTTTTATATTCAACTGGGTTTTATATTCAAACAGGGTTGAAAACCTGTGTAAATATGTTCACCATGGTCCATTTGTGTACATAATAAAAAGAATACACTAGCCTACAAAATCGCATCAAGGAAAGATATAAGCGAACATTTGAACCTTTGAATATATAGAGGCCTATGTAAGTTTTCTTTATCATCACATTACGTAAGTTCCCTTTCGAAAGTCGGATGACGCTAGGGGAAACGCCTCAGCGTGACTGATGACTGAAACACTGTATAAACACGACAATCGTATTGGCCGGCGTCAGCCATGATGTCATGCTCTAGTGCGTCCAGGAAGTATAAAAGGGACGCCCAGAGAATATGTCATCCTCTTTTCGTCTTCAGGGACTGTTTCACTGAACAAAACTGTGAGTAACTAACAGGGCTGGAAATTATAGGAAGTGTGCTGACCCGTGTGAGAGATGTCTCACACCTGGTGACACTCACGACCTATGTGTTTGTTGTCTGGGTGAAGAGCACGCGCGCTCTGCTCTCGAGAGGGCGGGGTGCGCACACTGTGAGCGGTTTTCTATGTTCTCGTTTGTCTCTCTTCTCGAGGGAAGAGGGACAGTCTTCTTTGCCCCGTGGGTCGGGTCCCTCTCATGCTGAGGCTGAGAGGAGACTCAGATCGTGGGGATCACAAAGAGACCTCGCTGACGGTTTTGAGAGAGGAGTGAATCTCTCGTGATTGTCAGCGGGTGATGAGGACGAACTGTTGGACGTGGACGCTCTGTCTCAAGTGTCATTCGGTCCAGCAGGCAGTGCTCTTTTGGCTTCGAGCCAAGTCGAGCAGGAGGAGGCTGAGGCAGGTAAAGATACCAAAATGCTTGAACCTGCCCAGCCTCCCTGCCCCGCGTATGCGGAACTGATGGAGGTGATGGAGCGTGCTACTGCCAGGCTTGAGTTGCCATGGCAGTGCGCCAGAGAGGAAGTTGCTCGTGGAAGGCTTGACGAGCGCTTTCTCTCTGGCCACAATCCATCAGTTCCAGTGAGCCTTCCATTCGTTCCTGACTTCCACGCCGAGGTCGTGAAGGCATGGAAGAACCCGTACTCTGCCCGCATTCACCGCTTTCAACATTCTAGTTATTCGAATGTAGAGGAAATGCGAGAGCACGGGTATGTGTCGATGCCTCCCATTGAAGAGACCTTTGCGAGTTATCTCTCGCAGGGGGAGGCATCAACACTAAGAGCTCCAACCCTGCCATCTAGACCCCTTAAAACTACATCTCGTCTAAATGGCAGGGCATACGCGGCGGCAGGTCAGGCTGGTGCTACACTGCACACAATGGCTGTGCTGCAGGCGTACCAGGCTGACCTGCTGAGGGACCTGGATCAAGGTCAGGGTTTATCTCCTGATGCGGTAGCTGAGCTGCGCCGCACCACAGACCTGGCTCTCCGGGCTACCAAGCAGACGGCTGCGGCGATCGGGCGATCGATGAAAGCTATGGTGGCCACGGAAAGGCATCTGTGGGTGAACTTGGCTGGCATCAGGGAGAAAGAGAAGACTTTTCTCCTTGATGCCCCAGTTTCGCCCTCTGAGCTTTTTGGAACCTCTGTCGAGGCAGTGATCGGAAGGTTCAGGGAGGCGAAGGCGCGCTCAGCGGCATATAAATCTTGCATACCGTGTCGGTCCAGGTCCACACCCAGACAGGGGGTCCTGTGTAAGGGAAGAAGACTTGGACTGAGGAGCATAGACAGGGTCAGCGGGACTCAGTCGCCACTCGTGCCCCTCCTCCTGGCAGGAGTAGGACAATGAGGCGGCGCGAGTCCAGGAGGAAGAGGCAGGGTATAAGGGAAGAAGACTTTCAGACCAGACGCAAGTGTCCTGGCAGAGGCAGATAATAGCCTCCTTCCCTGTACACACCCTGCTTTCCCTCTTTCCCCCTCTTCCTTTTTAATCCATTAACATCAGGCCCATGAGCCGGACCGATGATGATAATCTATTCTGATGGTCTACCTCAGGCTTTTGGTGTGTAACCAAAATTGAACGTAGACAGGCTGTTCCCAATAAATAAATGGATTAAAAATATATATTTATATATTTCTGGGTTATTTGGCCTCCATTCCCCTTCTGGAAAGTAAGTTAAAGGGCTTCGGCGATAATGTTCTTCAAGATACACAGGTAGCATTTTCCTACTTAGAAGCGTGGCTAGGCGCCTCTCAATCTGAGAGTTATCTATGTGGCCTCCGCTCTATGGCAGGCTGTATATATATCTTAATTTAGCCACTTAGGATGAGTATGGCAGGCCTCCTCTTCTTTGAGTCTCTTTGTTAGGCCTCTGCTCCTTTGGAGTCAGTTTACTTTTAAGTTATACAATTCATTATGCTAGAGTACCTACTAAAACCTCTGGTAGAGTTTTTAGCAGGCCCTCACAATGTTTGGGCCTCTATGCTCCCAATAAATAGGAGTGTTTCAAGGATGTTGTAGGTTTCCTTTCAATTTGAGGGCTGTCATGCTGAGGCCTCCATCCTCAGTTATTTTGTTTCTACTTCATTTCTCTGTGTACGTGCCTAGCTAGCTCCTCTATCAATATGAGGCAGTTTATGATATTTAGCTTAGTAGAGTTGAGTTAGCTCTCCTAACTATATGCGTCAGGCCTCCTCTCCTTCAAGAGACATATTGCTGAGGCTTCCATGCATACAGACATTGCAGGTAGAGTTTGAGAGTTTACCTTCCTCTTTGAAGCTTTGGTAGCAGTCGAGCTAGCTCTCATAACTATATGTTGCCTTTGGCTTGCTCAGTTGGGGATATTTTGGGGATATTTAATTTTATTCTATCAATCAATAAATTCCACTAGAAACAAACTTTGTTGTATTATTTTATTTTAATACTGTGAAGCTGCTTTGATACAATCTGTATTGTGAAAAGCGCTATACAAATATACTTGATTTGATTTGATTTGATTTGATATGTGCCAGGTCTCCTCTCTTTTGAGAGTCATTTTGCTGAGGTCTCCTGTGATACAGTTTATAGTTTTCTAGCATGTGTCAGGTCTCCTCTCCTTCAAGAGTTTTCCTGTTGAGACCTCCATGCAGACAGCTTTGCAGGTAGAACTTGAGAAGTGGCCCCCCTTTCTCTCTGAGGAGGTGCTTTAGGCCCTTGCTCCCTGTAGCTGTGATTACCGTTGTATTCTAGCGTGTGTCAGGCCTCCTCTCCTTTGAGAGTCATCCTGTTGAGGCCTCCATGCAAACAGCATTTCGGTGGTTATTGTTGAAACTAGCTCTCCTAGATATATGCTAGGCCTCCTCTCCTTCAGAGTCATCCTGCTGAGGCTTCCATGTATACAGGGGTGATTCTCCAACCTTGGTACTTTTTGGATATTTTCAGAAAATGAAACATTTTTAATTAAAATATTACTGGCATAATTTGGTTCCCCAGTATGCCTAGATACCTGCCCTGAAGTTGGCTGTGCTGATTTTTATGAAATAATATGTATTTTTTTACATTTTTTCCAGACATCGCAGAATAAATTGTCATTTCCACAACCGAACAAAAACGTGTTTTCAACCAAAAATGTTGAAATATTTGTAGTTATAAATATATTGGGTTACACATCACACTTGCATCTTTCTAAATTGTACATTGATTTATTTCTCTGAAATGCAACTGTTAAGATTTTACAAAGTTAACACCAAAAAAACGCTGAATGCTGAACACTAAGCCACTGAAACCTTTCATTCATATTTCTGACATTTTCAAATCTGATATTTTTCAACTCATATACATATACTTTACCCTTAACTGCTAAATAATCAACACCACCACCATCATTACCTTAACTTTATTATTTTTTAACGTTTTACCCAAAAATATTTGTAGTTGTGGAAATGACAAGGGAAAGGCGGGTTATGGTAAAAATAACATTTCAGATATAAAACCTGTAGTAGAATTATAAATGATCTCTGTCTTTCCTTAGGAACTCAGCATATTTAATTTGATCAGATTTTAGTCTTTCCCTGAATAGTCTGGACTTCTCTGCTGATGTTTTGGGTGCCATCTTAAAGAACAACAGAGAGACTATGTCAGATTTAGTTGTAAACAATAAAATATCTCAATTTAAAACATTCTCTATGACATTATATGTAAAGTTTATGTGTTTACACTATATTTTTAGTACTAAAGGCAAAATACTTTACTTTTAAGCACAGACAATGTCCTTGCAAAGCCAACCTGTCTTTATCACTTCCATGGAGACAGATGTGGAAAAGACGGTTGTGGAAATTACATTTTCCCCCTTTCCCTCTAATATCTCATGTTTGACTAGGCTGTTAGTGTTAGTTTTAGAGTTAGCATTAAATAATCTCAAATATCACCTGATGAAATTGTAAAAATCCAGAAATGTTTTCGTCATAATGAATTATGAGCAGTTCAGAAATGACATACAATAAACATACTCGCAGTATTTCTCATATTTACCTTGATATATCTCCAATTTATTAACCTGTGCTGGGACCATTCTTTCATTCAGCCATGTGGTTCCCTCTGGAGTGTCAGTTACTATGGTTACTGAGTATACAAATCTAGAACACTGAGCCTGGGATTGCATTTAATGCAGAGGTGTGGAAATGACAGTGAACCCAAGGGACAAGTGTTCAACATGTTTAAAATATGTCAAATTGAAAATAAATATTAAAAAAAATATTAGATTTGAATGAATTGGGTTATAATGCATACTTTCTGTTTGAATTTAAAATTATATCAGTATTAGATTTTAAGTGAGATAAGGTTGAAGACCCAAAGTCTGGCCTAGGGACAGCGGCGAAATAGTAAAAAACTCATATAAAATGCCACCTATTTTATATAAAACAACAGAATTGAACAATGATTTTTTATATATAGGTTCCCCTACACATGTAGTAAGTGTGAAAAAAAAAAAAAGTGGAAATGTTTTTTAGTTTTTTTAATATCTGTCGAGGACAGAAAAAGTACCATAGTTAGAGAATCACCCACAGATGTGGTAGGTAGAGCTTTAGAAGTGGCCCCTTCCCCTCTGAGGAAGTGCTTCAGACCCTTCACTCTCTGAGCTCTGGATATATGTTTTGAGGTGGTACTTTGGAGTTTGGCTAAGGGTTGGTCTGTTTATGGCATGTGTCTGGTCTCCTCTCCTTCGAGAGTCATCCTGCTGAGGCTTCCATGTGTACAGATGTTGCAGGTAGAGCCTTAGAAGTGGCCCCTCCCCCTCTGGAAGCTCTTCACTCCCTGGAGCTCTGATATATGTGTCAGGCCTCCTCTCCTTAGAGAGTCATCCTGTTGAGGCCTCCATGCAAGCAGCATTTGAGTTGAAGCCTGAGAAGTGGCCCCTCCCTCTCTGAGGAGGTGCTTCAGGCCCTTCACTTCCTGAGCTCTGATTTTCGTCGAGCTAGCTCTCCTAAATATGTGTTAGGCCTCCTCTCCTTCAAGAGTCATCTTGCTGAGGCTTCCATGCAAATAGACATTACAGGTAGAGCTTGATAAGTGGCCCCTCCCTCTCTGAGGATGTGCTTCAGGCCCTTTGCTCCCTGAGCTTTGATTATGGTTGCTAGAAATGTGTTAGGCTTCCTCTCCTTTGAGAGTCATCCTGCTGAGGCCTCCATATATACAGTTCGGCTTCACTCCCTAAAAGAGTGCAGTAGCTGTATTCTAGCATGTCAGGCCTCCTCTCTTTCGAGAGTCATCCTGCTGAGGCTTCCATGCAAACGGCATTGCAGGCAGTAGTTTAGAATAAGGGCCCTCTCAATATCGGAGAGTTGTTTTTAGCCTTTCTCTGTCTGAGCTCTGCATTATGAACTTTTCACATTTTGAGAATAAGTTCTGGAGACCACGTTGGTGTAAGTGTGCAGGCTTCCTCTGCTCTCTGAGTCATCCTGCTGAGGCCTCCGCTTCCCTTAGGTCTAAACAGGTTGTTGGCTTCAGCATTAAGCGTGATAGCCTCCCTGGCATGGGGGTCGATTTTGGTCCCCCCGAAAGTAGCAGGTATCCATGCCTTGAGCTGGAGCTCGGCAGTGGCCATAGGGAGAAGTGCTACTGTTAGCCTGACGTGCAAGCAGTAAGGGGCTTTAAAGGACAAATCCAGTGAAAAATGAACCTAGGGGTAATTAACACATGGTTACCGAGTCGATCGTTCCCTGCGATGCGTTTTCATGAAAATCGAATGTAAAGAGTTTTATCTTTAAAAACATTTTAGCTCATAACACTAGTATATGGGGCACAGAGTAAGTAAAAATAAATCGCTAGTTAATACCACTAACAAGGCTCAAAATAGCCTCACACTAACATGGTAACATAATGAGGGTCCTTACATGCAAACCGAAGCATTGAGAACTTTGTAAGTGTACAGACAGTTTAATAAGAAGATACTTTATAAAGACAGTACATTACGCGTTGACATGCAGGATCCATCTTGGAAAACAGTCTCGACTAATCGAGCCACGAACGCCGTGCTACGTTAGATTTCACAAACGTAATTCCTATCGACCAGCTATCCTATCGACGGCGTTCGTGGCTCGATTAGTCGAGACTGTTTTCCAAGATGGATCCTGCATGTCAACGCGTAATGTACTGTCTTTATAAAGTATCTTCTTATTAAACTGTCTGTACACTTACAAAGTTCTCAATGCTTCGGTTTGCATGTAGGGACCCTCATTATGCTACCGTGTTAGTGCTATTTTGAGCCTTGTTAGTGGTATTAACTAGCGATTTAATTTTACTTACTCTATGCCCCATATACTAGTGTTATGAGCTAATCTGTTTTTAAAGATTAAACTCTATACATTCGATTTTCATGAAAACGCATCACAGGGAACGATCGACTCGGTAACCATGTGTTAATTAAGCCCAGGTTCATTTTTCACTGGATTTGTCCTTTAACCTTGGGTTAATGTGTTTTTTGTGCTTGTTACAGCCAAGGCAAGGCAAGTTTATTTATATAGCACATTTCATACACAATGGCAATTCAAAGTGCTTTACATAGAAGAAATTAAAATAATAAAAAAGAAATAAGAATAATTAAAACAGTTTAGAAAAATAAAATAAAATACAGTACAAACAGTCGGACGAACAGTGGCACAGTGCTCATTCATTAAATGCATAGCTAAACAGAAGTGTTTTGAGTCTGGATTTGCATGTGACTACTGTAGGAGCACGTCTGATCTCCTCTGGAAGCTGTTCCAGCATAATAGCTAAAGCGGACTCGCCATGCTTAGAGTGAACCCTAGGTATATCTAGCTGATATGATCCTAGTGATCTGAGTTATCTGTTGGGTTTATATTCAGTGAGCATATCTGCAATGTATTGAGGTCCAATGCCATTGAATGATTTATATACCAGTAATAATACTTTAAAATCAATCCTAAATTTAACTGGGAGCCAGTGTAAAGACCTGAGGACTGGTGTGATATGTTCATATTTTCTGGTTCTGCTCAGAATCCTGGCGGCAGCGTTCTGTATGAGCTGACACTGTCTTATGGTCTTTTTGGGAAGGCCAGTGAGGAGTCCATTACAATAATCCACCCTGCTGGTGATGAAAGCATGCACAAGTTTCTCTAAGTCTTGTCTGGAAACAAAGCATCTAATTCTTGCAATATTTTTCAGATGAAAGTATGCTGATTTAGTTATTGCTTTGACATGACTACTGAAACTAAGGTCTGACTCTAGTGTCACACCAAGATTCCTGACTTGATGTTTAGTTGTTTGACCCCTAGAGTGAAGGTATGCATTCACCTTGAGAACTTCATCTTTGTTTCCAAATGCAATGACTTCAGTTTTGTCTTCGTTTAACTGAAGAAAGTTTTGACACATCCAACTGTTGACTTCATCGATGCATTGGCACAGGGAGTCAGTCGTTAGGCGATAGGGCTAAGTAGATCTGTGTGTCGTCTGCATAGCTGTGGTAAGAGATCTGGTTCTTTCTCATTATTTGGCTCATTGGGAGCATATACAGGTTGAACAGGAGTGGTGCAAGAATTGAGCCTTGAGGGACTCCGCATGTCATGGATGTCCACTCAGACTTATGGTCTCCTATACTCACATAATAACCTCTCCCATCTAAGTATGACCTGAACCATTTTAGGACTATCCCAGAAAGCCCCACCCAGTTTTCCAGCCTGTCAAGAAGTATGTTATGATCGACAGTGTCAAATGCAGCACTGAGGTCGAGTAGTACCAGCACTGATAATTTGCCTGAATCAGTATTTAAGCGAATAGTTGTTAAGCCATAGTTGTTAAGCATCCCCTTAGCATGGCGGCGTGGGTATATCGTTGTCCTAGCGTCATCCGACACAGTGGGAGTTCCCTTTCGGAAGTGCTCAGGGAACGAGCACTGCGTCTCTTTGCCATGCCTTCAGTCTGCTTGTTCAGTCCCTTCAGACGAAGAAGTGGATGACATATTCTCTGGGCGTCCCTTTTATACTTCCTGGACGCCCTAGAGAATGACGTTATGGTTGACGCCGGTCAGTACGATTGTCATGTTTATACAGTGTCAGGGAACATAGGTTACAGTCGTAACCTGAGACGTTAACACCCAATACTTGAACAGTTTAAAGTGTAATCTGGCCCAAACCATCTTAATTTATCTGGCCATGGTCTTGGCTAAGACGAAAATACATGTCCTCCAGTAAAAATGTAAAACATAAAAACGACAATAGCCAATTCTGGCTCCATAGCTGTTTACTCAGTTATATCAAATGAATGATCAGGATAACAGCTGCTCCTCTCGCACTGTTGCTTGGCGCCAGGAGCGGTGATCAGGAACACCTGGTTGCGCAATTAAGAAATTATACGAAGGCTACATGTTTTTTTAATGAACAATATCAATTTACAAAACCAAATAGGGACCAATAAAATGCCTATTACAAAATATACACTTTTCCAATCATATCTCCATCATAAATGTACATGTGTGTATATATATATATATATATATATATCACATACAATAACAACAAGCAAAACAAACATTCTTTACCCATTTTAGAGGGGGTGCAAGGAAAGAAAAATAAATAAATAAATAAATACAGGTATAAAATCTTACCAAACTTAAAAGGAAAGAGACTCATACATGGATTTATACAGTTCTCCCAGGGTTTGATTATCCTTGGATAAGTGTTTTAAAGATTCTAAGTATATTTTACATTCATTTTTAAAGTAATTTAAAAAGGGTTTACTGTTATTCCACTTACTTTTGTGTACATGACATTTACCCATTGTAATAATAATGTTTAAAACTTCAGCAGTGGGATACACATTATTGACAATCTGTAACGAGGACGCTGAGGCTGAGTGAGAATCCATGTGCAGAAGTTTATTAAAGACAGTTTCCACAAACAAATACGATGAGGCAGGCAGAGGGTCAAAACCAAGGTAGCAGTCAGATCTTTCAACATACAAAGGGGAATTCCAAAAGGCAAGAGTGAGTAGGCAGGCAATAGGTCCAAGCAAAAACATCAGTCCGATCAGGCAACCAAAACAAAGGGGATAATCCAGAAAATCGAAAAACAGAGAACCAGGCAGAATCATACACAGTAGACAGGCAGGATAAACAGGAAATAACGCTCGGTAAGGCAGATAAACTGGCAATACTTCGCAATGAGTACAAGGGCCTGTACCATGAAGGTAGCTGAACAAACTCGGGGTTACAGGATTAGTTTTGAGTTGACAAAACCAAACCGATGCAATCAGGCTTTATTGGTACCATGATGCAGCTCATCAACTTTCTCTGTCAACTCAGGCTTTGATCCTTAAGCTATGATTACTCCACGCGCGCGTGCACATAAAAGAGTGACGTCGACACTGAACAACCAATCGTGGGTAGAGCGAGAGCGATATATTTTTCCGCGGAGGAGCAAGAGATAATCATTCATAATTACGATTAATTTAAATATGTATTTCAAGCTCGAAACAATACGGTCTCTGCTGCCAAAGCAAGAGAAGACTGTTGGAGAAAGATTGCTGATGGTTAATGTAAGTTAAACAAATACGTTCTATATTTATGTAAAATTATGTATGTATATATGTATGCCTATATGTGTAATATAGCCTATAGATTATTTTTATAATATATAAAAAATGTGCATGTATGTACTAAGAAAGATTAATATTCATTGATTTTTAGATTTTTAGATGCAACCCCAACTCCAAATGTTCTTGGCAGCAGATAAAGACAAAATATAAAAATATAATTCAAAGTGGTTATTTCAAGGAGTTAATTCAAAGAGTATTTACCACAACCTTTTATTACTTTTGTGAACATTTTATCACACTTGTTTGCAGCAAACAGAAATAAAGAATTAAATTCAGAAAACCAGAATACACTGGCGGAGGAGTTGGCTCTGAGTAGGCAATAAGGGACGGCCGATTATGGATGTGATTACAGGCGCTGTACAATCTGACCCTGGTGCTGGCTCCTCTAAGCAAGTAACACTGGGTACGTGTGCAATACATTACTACTTTTTTAAGTTTTAAATATGGCTGACTATGTTCTGCAGGGAAATACAGTGTCCCTGTTGAAGCTAGCACACATTCACACACACACACACACACACACACACACACAGTCTCCCACACAGAGGTCAGTATGCAGCAGACAGAACACCAAACATAACCTGCTTTACAACAGTTATGCTTTACATTGGCCTACTTTTATTTATTAGGGTGGAGGAAATGAAGACACTCTGTGTGTTCTCAGACAGTTGCTGATGTGAATGCACTGGGCTTTTTATTATGGCAAACATTTGAATGTGTGGCATAAAAAAGGGACTGGCCCTTGCACATCTCTTTTGTAGGATTTTTCACAACCTGCCCCAGAAACTGAGGCCTCTACCTCAATGGGCTTCAGAAGAAATGTGTAAGGATTTAAAACCCTTGACATAAATTACAGTCAGTCCTGTGTTTGTAGGAAGTCAAGAAACTTTTTGTGATTTGATGAGCCTCTAGAAAACTTGTAATGATCATGTTTGTGGTGGAATTATGTTTCAGGTGGAGACAGACTCAGTCAGGGCCCTGTACAAAAGGAGTCTTGAACTAGACTGCACACTAAAGGAGTCTTGAACTAGACTGCACACTAAATAGACTGTTCACTAAAGGAGTCTTGAACTAGACTGCACACTAAAGGAGTCTTGAACTAGACTGCACACTAAAGGAGTCTTGAACTAGACTGCACACTAAAGGAGTCTCGAACTAGACTGCACACTAAAGGAGTCTCGAACTAGACTGCACACTAAATAGACTGTTCACTAAAGGAGTCTTGAACTAGACTGCACACTAAAGGAGTCTTGAACTAGACTGCACACTAAAGGGGTCTTGAACTAGACTGCACACTAAAGGAGTCTTGAACTAGACTGCACACTAAAGGAGTCTTGAACTAGACTGCACACTAAAGGAGTCTTGAACTAAACTGCACACTAAAGGGGTCTTGAACTAGACTGCACACTAAAGGAGTCTCGAACTAGACTGCACACTAAATAGACTGTTCACTAAAGGAGTCTTGAACTAGACTGCACACTAAAGGAGTCTTGAACTAGACTGCACACTAAAGGGGTCTTGAACTAGACTGCACACTAAAGGAGTCTTGAACTAGACTGCACACTAAAGGAGTCTTGAACTAGACTGCACACTAAAGGAGACTTGAACTAGACTGCACACTAAAGGAGTCTTGAACTAGACTGCACACTAAAGGGGTCTTGAACTAGACTGCACACTAAATAGACTGTTCACTAAAGGAGTCTTGAACTAGACTGCACACTAAAGGGGTCTTGAACTAGACTGCACACTAAATAGACTGTTCACTAAAGGAGTCTTGAACTAGACTGCACACTAAAGGGGTCTTGAACTAGACTGCACACTAAAGGAGTCTTGAACTAGACTGCACACTAAAGGAGACTTGAACTAGACTGCACACTAAATAGACTGTTCACTAAAGGAGTCTTGAACTAGACTGCACACTAAAGGGGTCTTGAACTAGACTGCACACTAAATAGACTGTTCACTAAAGGAGTCTTGAACTAGACTGCACACTAAAGGAGTCTTGAACTAGACTGCACAATAAAGGGGTCTTGAACTAGACTGCACACTAAATAGACTGTTCACTAAAGGAGTCTTGAACTAGACTGCACACTAAAGGAGTCTTGAACTAGACTGCACACTAAAGGAGTCTTGAACTAGACTGCACACTAAAGGAGTCTCGAACTAGACTGCACACTAAAGGAGTCTTGAACTAGACTGCACACTAAAGGAGACTTGAACTAGACTGCACACTAAAGGAGTCTTGAACTAGACTGCACACTAAAGGAGACTTGAACTAGACTGCACACTAAAGGAGACTTGAACTAGACTGCACACTAAAGGAGTCTTGAACTAGACTGCACACTAAAGGAGTCTCGAACTAGACTGCACACTAAAGGAGTCTCGAACTAGACTGCACACTAAAGGAGTCTCGAACTAGACTGCACACTAAAGGAGTCTCGAACTAGACTGCACACTAAAGGAGTCTCGAACTAGACTGCACACTAAAGGAGTCTCGAACTAGACTGCACACTAAAGGAGTCTTGAACTAGACTGCACACTAAAGGAGTCTAGAACTAGACTGCACACTAAAGGAGTCTCGAACTAGACTGCACACTAAAGGAGACTTGAACTAGACTGCTCACTAAAGGAGTCTTGAACTAGACTGCACACTAAAGGAGTCTCGAACTAGACTGCACACTAAAGGAGTCTTGAACTAGACTGCACACTAAAGGAGACTTGAACTAGACTGCACACTAAAGGAGACTTGAACTAGACTGCACACTAAAGGAGTCTTGAACTAGACTGCACACTAAAGGAGTCTTGAACTAGACTGCTCACAAAAGGAGACTTGAACTAGACTGCACACTAAAGGAGACTTGAACTAGACTGCACACTAAAGGAGTCTTGAACTAGACTGCACACTAAAGGAGACTTGAATTAGACTGCACACTAAAGGAGACTTGAACTAGACTGCACACTAAAGGAGACTCGAACTAGACTGCACACTAAAGGAGTCTTGAACTAGACTGCACACTAAAGGAGTCTTGAACTAGACTGCACACTAAAGGAGACTTGAACTAGACTGCACACTAAAGGAGACTTGAACTAGACTGCACACTAAAGGAGTCTTGAACTAGACTGCACACTAAAGGAGTCTTGAACTAGACTGCTCACAAAAGGAGACTTGAACTAGACTGCACACTAAAGGAGACTTGAACTAGACTGCACACTAAAGGAGTCTTGAACTAGACTGCACACTAAAGGAGACTTGAATTAGACTGCACACTAAAGGAGACTCGAACTAGACTGCACACTAAAGGAGACTCGAACTAGACTGCACACTAAAGGAGTCTTGAACTAGACTGCACACTAAAGGAGTCTTGAACTAGACTGCACACTAAAGGAGTCTTGAACTAGACTGCACACTAAAGGAGTCTTGAACTAGACTGCACACTAAAGGAGTCTTGAACTAGACTGCTCACTAAAGGAGACTTGAACTAGACTGCACACTAAAGGAGACTTGAACTAGACTGCACACTAAAGGAGTCTTGAACTAGACTGCACACTAAAGGAGACTTGAATTAGACTGCACACTAAAGGAGACTTGAACTAGACTGCACACTAAAGGAGTCTCGAACTAGACTGCACACTAAAGGAGCTGACTGTGAGCTGAGGAGGCTCCAAACAAAATCAAACAGCTGGATAAAACTGATCTCAGTATGTATATAGTATATATATATATAGCCTATAGTATAACTTATTTAACCAAGTAACACTTTAGTATGAATATTTATTAATGCAACTTTCTCTTGCTCTCTTTCTCCCTCTCATCCCACAAAACCAATAAAACAGTTTGAGGCCTATCTGCAGTTTCAATGTGCTTTTATTAAGTGTAATATTGTATGGTGATTGCATCTACATCTGCACCAGCTGGGTGGTCAAGTGTGATCGGGTCAGTTTCATCGGGGAGAAGCTGGTTTTGTGTTGTTTCTCGCTCTTTCTACTGGTGGCTATATTGTGCAGAATGGCACATGCAGCCACTATCTGTGATGCCCGCTCTGGTGACTCTTAAGGGCCAAACACAGTTGAAATGTGCCTTTAGGAGGCCAAAGGTCATCTCTATCTTCACTCTGGTTTTACTGAGGGCCACACTGAAGCAGTGCTGTGGCCCTGTCTGAGGGTCATGATAGGGGGTTATTGTGTAGGTTTTTCTATCTCAGTTTAAATTAACAGTGTTTTGTGCTGTACCAAATTTAACTTGCTTTCCTCAAAGCGCTGACACAACACAGACTCATGGAAAATGTGTGAGTCAAGCACTGGAGCCAGGCCATTTGGCATCCAAACTTGATCATTATGTTCATGACCACAAGTCGTCTGCAGGTGAAATGTTTAGTAGATCATTGTTATATCTGTTAATGTTACTATTAATTTAAAGATTCATCTCACAGAAAATAATCATCTCACACATTCACATCATCTCTACCTGAACATTAAGGCTGTGATAGGACTTCCTATTAACATAATCTGCCTCATGTTCCCCTAGAGCAGTGGAGATTGGAGCAATAGACTGCATACATGTTGCAATGACTTGGGAATCCTATCATAAGATTATCAGAAGAATAATAAAAAAGATTCAAAATAATTCTTAACATGTATTATATTGTATAGTACATTTGTGAAATTTGCTTTTAAAAAAAAAAAAAAGTGTTCATGTGATGTCACCCTATCAATATATCTTACCGGCAATTTTATAAAATCCCTCTTTTATGGACATGGTCGATAAATGTCCGGGGAACATTATTAATGAAGCTTTTCATGTACTCCTGCAGAGCGAGGACCACCTTGTGAATGGTTCGACAAACATATGTTTTCCCCTAGCTTCTGTGCGTCACCCACTGTGCAAGAATGTACCACTTGCAAAAAAATAAAAAAATAAAAATGCAACGCAATACAATTTGCGGTACAGTAAGTGCATGAATTCGACGTGTTAAATTCTTTATGTGCGGCTCAAGAAGTTCGCAAAGATAAGACATTCCTTCCGCGGAAAACTGTATCTTTCATACAAGTAACTATCAGGAAAGGCAAGGGGATTTTGTCTGGCTATGAACTCTTTCTTTACGAAGTGCTCGTCAAACAATTTGCGCTGAGATGTCCACCGGATTTGGAAGAAAAGGTGAAGTCATTGCAACAGACACTTGGAATAAGTTATGTCACCTGTATGTTTCTTTGCTCTCAGCTGATTGGTCAAACTTCGGTCTGAGATCTTGAATCCAGAACATAACCTGCCCCGGAGCAGGTTAGCCGTGCAGCGTAAGATACCATGGCAACGAACACCGATTAAAGCCGAGCTACTTTCATAGTACCTAAAACCCAGGGTTGGCTGAAACATAGCTGGCTAGCCACCTAATCCGGCTTCATGGTACAGGCCCCAAGAATGGTCTCTGGTTAAATAGCAGTCAAACAGGAAATGAGTGCAGAAGAAGCAGAGGGAGTGGAACACAGTCAGTACTCAGGTGAGGGCTCCCTCTGCTGGTTTGGCATTACACAATCCTAAACTGAATATCCTTCATTTTATGTAGCACTGGCCATTTAAGGTAATTACAGAATTTGTTTTTAAATATTTCATTTTCAAATTGTTTTAATTTTGAAGGTTTATTGAAATCTGAAAATAACTTACATTTGAATACATTCCCTATTACTTCTCCAGTCTTTAACTCAGGCAGTTTAACAGACACCTTTGAATGTGTAAGAGTGTTTTGTATTAGTTGTTTTAAAGCAAGAGGGATGGCTTTGCACAATGTATTAGATTCTCTAAAGGAACATTTTATCTCAAATTTCTCCATGAATGCATTATGCTGAATAATTTGACCTGTTTCATCTAAAAGATCAACAACATGTAAAACATTTTTTTCATACAACTCTTTATTGAATACTGTCTTTCTGTTTATTGTAATGGCTCTGTTATTCCACAATGTGGAACAATGCGGTGAAACATTTTGGGTGAATATCATTTTCCAGGGTACAAAATCTGTTTGTGGAATTCTGAAAGCTTAATTGGCAATTTGGAAACCTCAAAATCACATTTCAGCAAAAACTCTAATCCTCCAACTAGCTCGAATACAGACTTTGGTATATGAAACCACAGTGAGTTAGGCTGAGCTAAATACATTTAAATCCAATTCAGTTTAAGTATTCAGAGGCTTTCAGACCTCCATTTCTATATTCTTTAATCATATGAGATTTTTTAATATAATGAGTTTTGTTTTTCCATATAAAATTTAACAAAATAGAGTTACCTTTTTTATCAGTTAAGTAGAAACCTAAAGAGAGTAACATGGGTAAATAAGTTTAGATAACCCTTCTGCTTTGGTCAAGAGTATTCTGCCCATAATAGACACATCTCTCATAAGCCAATGATTAATGGATTTTTTCATACTATCAATTCTCTCTTCTATATTTACTAATTCTCTCATGAATTTCTTTAAACATTTTTAAACCTAAGTATTTCACTTCAGATTGAACAGGAATGGATTCTATATTTTCTTCATTACATGAAAACAGAGGAAAAAGTTCACTTTAAAAAAAAACAGAAAACATAAGCCTGATGCTCCAGAAAAAAACTGAAATAATATTAAGAGCTTATAGATTTGTCTTTTAAAAATATTACTGTATCATCAACAAATTGACTAATTTGATATTCATTCTCAGAAATGGTTATTCCTTTTAATTGAGGATGGTTGACAACTAAATAAGCTAACATTTAAGTGCATAGTATAAAGAGTTTTTAGAGAGATTGGACAGCCTTGTCTAATTCCACGCAAAATGTCAATTCTAGGAGTCATGCCTGGATTAAGGGATATATAACTATAAATGTTGTTATAGAATATTTTAATAACCTTGCAAAACCCTTCCCCAAAATCAAACATTCTAAGCGTTGTATATATAAATTCAATATAAAGCCACAGTGTCGAATGCTTTAAAAAAATCTAAAAACAAAACGAGTGTTAAACAAAACTCAACATAGAATAAACATGCTTTTTACACAGGTTGCAGTGAGAACACATAATTAATGGCTGCGTTCGAAACCGCATACTTCCCTACTATTTAGTATGGGAAAAAGAGTAGGCGAGCGAAAAAGTATGTACGAATCCAAAAGAGTAGGCGAGAATTACCTGGGTGACGTACTAATTATCGCGAGATTCGGACTTAAGTGCGTTCGAATATGCCTACTTTCCTACTATATAGTAGGCGAAAACAGTACGTGAAGGAAGCAGTACGTTCGAAACCTCAGTACTCATAAAAGAGTAGGCGAGAAGTTCCCGGATGGTTTACTGCTTCAGCCCAGATTTTCGAGTGCTCGACCGATGGATACTCTTCTATCCCAGGAGGCCACGCGAGAGGATACGTCATTATCAAACATCGCGGAGATCAGCGACGCGGGTGCTTTCAAATGTGAGTAAACACGGTTCCTTGTGTTAAAATCGCATGTGTTGAACTACTGTAGAGTAAACTGTTGAATTGTTGAAGGTGTAAAGACGTTACACAGTAAAGTATAGTTGTGATTTTGCTGTAAAAACACGTTTTATTATGTGTAACGTTAGCTAACAGGGGAGCTCCAGTAAGGACACGTAAGTTACGTCTCTAAAGTGGATTTACATAAACCATATACATCTTAAAGACGCTTATTTTAAATGTCTATTTACATCTGACAGGAAAATCTTGAAATATCACAACATGAAATAGACATCTGAGTGATGAATGTGTGCTATTATGTAGAACAAATCTATAAAGTAACTAAACATAAGTTATCTATTTTATTTGTCCATTAGTAGTTGATAAATTGAGGAACATTTATGTTGGATAAAAAGTTAAAACAACCTCAACATGTAAATGTAGTGTTGAGCTCATAAATCACAGAGGTAACGTGGATCTTGTCTGGATGTTACAGGGTCAGATGAACAGATGTGTGTTTATCCAGTGGAGAGTGGCTCATGAAGCAGAATGCTGCCATAAAGGCTTTGAGTGAGTATACTACAGAAATGAATAACAACTATTTAAATCTTAAGTTGTAGTTTAATTATTGTAATTTCAAACAGAGCTATTACAGCACTTTTCTGATTCTTGATTTCTGTGCATTTGCTGCAGATCTTTTGTGGTGGAGCAGGACCTGCAAGGGAAGATGATGGCGGCATTTGTGAAAAAAAGCGTTTTTGTCTTCTAAATAATACTGAAATCAAATGACATTGTGTGGTTGAAATTACTGCTTTTGTGTTATGTTTGTGCATTTTGTAGGATCTGAAATGTCTGCAGGCTGGTGTGAGCACTGAGGATGAAGAGCCCAGAGCTGAACCTGGAGATGGTCCCTCAATCACTCCACCTGCCCTTACGAGACCCTCCATCACTCCACCTGCCCTTACGAGACCCTCCATCACTCCACCTGCCCTTACGAGTCCCTCCATCACTCCACCTGCCCTTACGAGACCCTCCATCACTCCACCTGCCCTTACGAGACCCTCCATCACTCCACCTGCCCTTACGAGACCCTCCATCACTCCACCTCCATCACTCCACCTGCCCTTACGAGACCCTCCATCACTCCACCTGCCCTTACGAGACCCTCCATCACTCCACCTCCATCACTCCACCTGCCCTTACGAGACCCTCCATCACTCCACCTGCCCTTACGAGACCCTCCATCACTCCACCTGCCCTTACGAGACCCTCCATCACTCCACCTGCCCTTACGAGACCCTCCATCACTCCACCTGCCCTTACGAGACCCTCCATCACTCCACCTGCCCTTACGAGACCCTCCATCACTCCACCTGCCCTTACGAGACCCTCCATCACTCCACCAGCCCTTACGAGACCCTCCATCACTCCACCTGCCCTTACGAGTCCCTCCATCACTCCACCTGCCCTTACGAGACCCTCCATCACTCCACCTGCCCTTACGAGACCCTCCATCACTCCACCTGCCCTTACGAGACCCTCCATCACTCCACCTGCCCTTACGAGACCCTCCATCACTCCACCTGCCCTTACGAGACCCTCCATCACTCCACTTGCCCTTACGAGACCCTCCATCACTCCACCTGCCCTTATTGCCTCAGATTGTGAAGCACAACACATCACGCAACAACCTCCGGCACGAAGGAACGGCTCACCTCTGGTGGTCAGCTGAGTCATCAGAATAAAGCCGCAGAATGGGAACCGCTGTGTTGAGACGGCAGAAGGATGTGGGGTTCAGCGCCTGTAGCCTACATACATGATTGTAGTTTGAATAAAGCTTTGTTTCATGTTTATTTAATATTTCATCTAATTTATTAATATTTCTCATTGTTGTCAGTAAATAAAATATAATTATTTAATTAATGTTTTATTTAATTGTTTGAAAGAAAATGTAGATATGTTCATTATATACACATCTAGAGGGTATTCAATCATGCATAGCTATGTCATATGACATTACATTTTGTTTGTTTTATTGAATTATATAATTGTCAGTAAAAAGTAATATAATTAACCCATTTAAGCCCACCGGCAACTACAGTTGCCGCAATGCATAGTTGTCATTTTCCTTTTGTAAGTATTTTTCTAGATGTTGTACATGTTTTATTTCTCAATGACATGCAAGCAAACAACCAAATAAAGGATTTCAAGAAAAAAAAAAAGGTATTCACTTCCCCCCTGTCACATGAGGCTGTCAACTTCCGAGCCCTAATTCTAGGAAGCATGGCGAAGGCAAACCCTCCCAAAGAAAGGTCATTTTCATGTTACTAATAAGTATTTTTTGTTGACATATATATATCTACATAATCATGAAGGTCTCTAGAATCATCCAAACAAAACAAATCTTACAAGAGATCTATAGTTTTTTGTACACTTAGTCAAAAGTCCAAGCGGCAACTATAGGTGGGCAAATGCCTTGTAAGTACATATATCATGGGAAAATGGGGTATACTGTGTTCATAGGTTAATAAATCAAGTTTATTGGTTTTGTTTAGTGCATAAACATAACTTAACCCTTTAAATTACATCTCTACTGTTCATAAATTTAAGTTTTGTTATATAGATTTTTTTTTTCTTCATTCTATTTATTTGTATTTATTTATTTTCATTTAACTTTTTGATACACAATGCCCTGTTTCTGCCGTGATTATCACGTTTGCGGTTTACAGTCAGGCTGTTTGGGCTCTGAGAGACCCCAGGCAACGAAATGTAATTTTGTAACAATATATATATATATATATATATATATATATATATATATATATATATATATTTTAAACAAATGTAATTTTACTCAGTTTATTAATGTTTTTACTCCACATTTGGACATTTTTACTCCACAAAATGTCCAAAAAGAAAAAAAGAAAATTATGTAAAATTCGCCTTATAAATTTTTCTGAATGGTTTCATGCATATAATCGTGTTAATAGTGTCCTATGTGAACATGTTCTGCATTTATTTATTTTTCTTTAAATAGAACATCACATGGCACGGTCACATGACAAACACACCTGAGAGGAATCCACAATAATTGGGAGCATACTCATGAACCAATCAATCAATTAACACCCCCACTTGCTCACACATTATTCACAAAGAAAAACAAAAACAAAGAAACATCATGGAAACCAACTGCATTACATCTTGGCTTGGCTATAACCCAAACAAGAACGTGGAAAAAGTAAGTAGCTTCACTTTTGTAGCTGGTTTAGTCATTAGGTCAGCAACCATCTGATCTGTTGGGCAATACTCCAAAAACACTTCACCATTGTTTACAGTTGATCTCACAAAATGGTATTTAATATCAATATGCTTACATCTCTGTCTGCTAACAGGATTCTTTGCCAATGCAATTGTACCTTGGTTGTCTTCATAGATCATAGGTACACCATACTGATAATCAAGATGTTCAAGCAGTTGTGTCAAGTATAAACACTCTTGTATAGTGGCAGCCAATGCCATGTACTCAGCCTCACATCTTGATAATGCTACAGTTTGCTGCTTTTTGGTCTTCCAAGAAATCAGAGGACCATTCTTACATAGGCTAACACAATAACCAGATGTACTACGTCAGTCATTTGCATCCCCTTACGAAAGAAAAATATATTTACCAATATATTACATGAAATATATTTAAATATATTGTAATATATTATTTTTCCTTTCTATTTTCCAATATATAAGAATACATGAATATATATTATACAATATATTATATATTCATGTAATATATTTCAATATATTGAACATGAATATATAATATATGTGTTTATATATCCCAAAATATATTCAATATTATATTCATAAATATCCACCATAATGTATTTCGATTTATATGGGAAAATGTTTTGGTAATATATGTAAAGATATAGTGTCACATGTATGTTTAATATATGGTAAAATATATGTAAAATTATATGGAAATATATGTTAAATATATGTACATGTATATTGTAAAATATATACACAATATATGTGTACATATATGAGAACATGCACATACAATGTATGTACATATATGATGATATATACAGTATATGTACATGTAACATCTAAAATATGAATACTTAATAAATATTTAACCTGCAATATATGTGCAAACCTTTATACCACATATTAACACAGACTAATGGGTCATCTATCAAAAGCCACCTTTATTTTCTTTTAATCAGGCACAGATACTAAACCCAATTTGAGGTAGAGCTACACAGGCCTATTAAAACCACAAGAGGCCTTGCATATTGTCACATATTCTACGCCTGCTGTTTCCATCCATTCACCACCAGGGGTCACCTGTTTACTATTAAGACTTTTTCACTGCACACAAAGTTACAGGTTACCCTGGACTACATTTCACATGTTCCATGGCTTTAATTATTTCCACACCTGTAGTCAATCACAGGGACTATAAAACACTGATGCACAAGCTCACCGATTGTGGAGTATTGTTAGTCTATACTGCTGTCTAGCTGATAGCATCTTTATGGAGCCTATCCTAGTGGTCCTTGTCTTACTCTAGCTTGTTTGCCCTGTGTTTTGATCCTGGCCTGGTTTCTAGTGATGGGAAGTTCGGATCATTTTACTGACTCTCTCGTTCGATCTCGTTCATCAAAATGAACGAATCTTTATTTGAGTCATTTCGTTCATTTAAGTGGCTTTAAATGTTATACTTTTAACAGCCAAATTCCCCGAAAACATCCACCTACGCAATCTCAATCATATTTTGAATGAAGAAATCATTATAATGCAGCCAAAGATAATTTACAGGGAACATAAATATTTAATTTACCTTCCGAGTCTTTGGTTCATTTGTCATGTGACGCACGCAATGAACGGATCGTTCGCGAACGACACATCACTACTGGTTTCCTGTGTTCTGCCTTCTCTCTGCCTGCTCTGGACTCTTGCTCACCTTGGATTACTTCTTTCGTCTTGCCGTTTGGATATTGTTTGCCTGACACCTGGACTTAGCCTGGTTAGCTGGTTTATCCTCTTGCCTTGTCCACTGGATTACGGTATCTGTTTGTTTACCTTCGCCTGTTCCTGGAATGCTCATTGTCTTGTCCATATTATACCTGTTTACCTTTGTTTGGGCCCCTACCTGTTCTAAACATCTCTTGTAAATAAAAGGCTTTGCATATGGATCCGCAGGCCTCCTGTCTCAGTTCAACTGTAACACATATGGTCAGACAAAGGAAATGTGATTGAACTCTACATTTCTTAACAGTACAACAGTTTTAAAGAGTGCCATTGAATAGAAAATATACAAAATATAAATTATAAATTAAAGCAATTTCAATGACCAATGTCTATTTCAAACTTTCAGCAGTGCTGTTATGAAATATAAATAAAATATCTATAAACAAAATGCACTAATAATAATAAAAACAAAAAATACAAACTTTGGAACTGTGGAAAAGCAAAGAAATAAATTGCTAAAAGAGCAGTCCGTTATCCTGGTTAGAAGTCCATCTTGGTTCTTCGCTGATTTAAATGACTTATCTTTTTTTTTAAACGACCACGCTTTTGCACTTCACCTGGGGCCTGTTTCAATAAGGAGGTTCAACTAACTCTGAGTTAAAACTTGAACTCTGAGTTGACTTACCCTGAGATGGGAAACTCTGAGTTTTTGGTTTCAGAACAGCTGAAATGAGTTCAATCAACTCTTGAGTTGACTGACTCTGAGTTAAGCGCGTGCACCACAACTATAAAAAGCCATTATCAATGGAGCGCAGATAGTATGAGTCACCATGGCAACAGCGCCAGACAAAAAGAGGTCTGCATATTTCTTCACATTTTAATTACTGTTATACAGTGATGGGTGTAATTAATTACCAAATCTAAATACTGTAATTTAATTAAAGGGATTACTCTTAATTCTTCTGTAATTTAAAGTTAAATCTGATGTTAGACTATAGAACAATTCTGTATAGGCTATTTAACATTCTATTTTTAAAAGTTATATTTTTAATGTAACCTTCTCCCTCTACACACTTTGGTCAATTCAAGAATAATTCATGCAATTGTATATTGTTTATTTGAAAGCATTAAAAGTGCAGTTTCTTGTCTCTCCTTGTATTGTTCAAGTGTTTGACATGGGATTTAGTAATTAGTAATAAGTAGACCAATAATTTCTAAAGATAGTCATTATTACATTAATCTAATTACACTGTTGAAGATGTCATTTGTAGTTAGTAATACAAGCAGGGCTGGACTGGGACAGAAAATCGGCCCTGGCATTTTGGCCCAGACATGGCCCACTACATGATCATAAACACCACCCATCTTTGCATGCCCTTGAAAATGTTTTTGTTCAACTCCTATTCATAAAAACCACTAATGCCATGTAATGAGAGTTAACAGATGAAATAAGTACAAAATTGTCATTTATTAATACAATTGAACTATACTCCACAGTGATGCATCCAAAAAACAAGCTATAAAAGCTGCATTGGCATAGCAATACCAGTGTTTCTCACAGGATTTTTGGTAAAACTGTTGTGTATGGACCTCAGTCTTTCTAGGGGGGTTTGGGGGCAATTGCTCCCCCTAAGAAAATTTTGTGCATTTTAATGTTAAATTCATCAATCTGGTGCAGTTTGAGGGTTCAAAATTAAAAGCTCCAACCCATATTCAGTGTGCAAATATAACAAAGAAAAAATCAAACCGCTTTTAGTAACAGTGTCTGTCTATATTACTACATAATAATAGTTATATAATATTAATCTCATGACAGTAGCCTAATAGCCATATATTGTAAAACAAATGCACTGAAAAATAAAGAAAACTTTCATAGTTAGTTTTGTACTAATTTCTAAACTTGAAAGAGATAAGCACATGATCTTTTATTTTGGCGGAAAACATGGATAAAAACGCGTCTCATTAAACTTCTAGTAAACTTCTGTAATCGTCAACTATGCAGATGTGGAAATAATGCGTAACTGGGTAATGGGTTCCTACCATAGGGTTCCTACACTCATAGCCAAAGTGTTTTGAAAGTAGTTCTGCTTACCGCGCGCGGACTCTACACTTTCTCATCTCTCCCCTGATCCTCCTCACTATCCTCCTCACTATCCTCCTCATCAGCCACTGGAGCTGATGAAGGTCCTGCTGCTGCAGAAAACATATATATTTTGACACATTTTACAGCGTCTGCTATTTCTATTACACGCTATTTCTCTGCACATTCCATGCGTTTCTTCTCCATCTCTCAGACTATTTTGACAGATACACACTTGACACTGCACGCTAACTCAAAGCCCAAAGGGGGAGGTTTTTAAAGCTGTGATTGGGCCAGCCCAGTGTCAATCAAGAAAACAACCAATGGGCCACTGATCTACGCGTTTCATGGGCCGGTCTGTCAGTGAAAAAAACAAACTAACCGGCACTACCAATGCATTACACCGGCACTAACCCAGCGCCGTCAATTAAACAAAACAAAACGAATGGGCCGCCGATGTACGAGTTTTATGGGCCGTTTAAAAAAAAAAAAAAAAAAGTATGAGATGTATCGGCCCAAAAAGCACGTCGGCCCACCGGGCATTTGCCCGGTATGCCAGATTACCAGTCCAGCCCTGAATACAAGTAACTTACCCAACTGTTATAATATCTGAGGTGAAACTGGAAGAACAGTATGTTATTCATCCTAATTTAAATTTTCATGTAGGGGCAATCCTGCAGGCAATAAAAGAACATGGCAGCAGCTGAAAATTAAATATAAAAACATAATTCAGTCAAGTAAGGCTTGAGCATATCATGGGTGTAGGCTAGCTGACTTTACAAACATTTGACATATTAAAGGAGTCATAACCTAGTATTACCTTGGATACCCACGCTCTATTATAGTCTTTCAGGCCCTTCTAAAAAAGAAAAGTGGAAAAAAAATAAACACAGAGCTCCTCAGACCCTTATTTCTGAAGGCATTATTGTCTCGCGAGATCTGATGCGATATTTTGGCTGTCGTGGACGGTCATTTTAATAATGCAAATGAGGGGCGCGTTGATTGGTGGCAGGAAGGAGGGGGGTTGACACCGCAGGTAACTTCAGCATATCATTACAAAATGACATCATGGCGCAAGTTGTGAATGAACCCGACCTGGCCGCGACCTACGGGATTCAACCGTATATGCATGAGCCAGACTCTGAACCTGAGCTGGAAAGGGAAGATGTAGAGTCGATGGAAGGACGTCTACATCAAGATGTCTCTGAAAGACTGAGACATACATTATACCTTTTATTTAATGTAGATTACATTAACGGAGATGTAGTCTACTTTTTTTATCAGCTTACAGTGGTTATTGAGATCAACGTTTGCTATCATGTGGTGTTTTTGCCTTGTTTCACGTTGTGGTTTTTTAGACATTCAATATTTTTCTTCTACAGACATGTAACGTGATCTTTTTCTTTATGTTTATTATTACTTGACTGTTTGTTTTATTTATCTATCCTTATCTATTCTATAAAAAAATCAATACAATTATATGTTGTCATAGTTATATATAATATACAATTCTTCGCCTGATATTGCCCCAAATTTGGGAACGATTCCGGCGTAAAATGATTAGCACAGACACCTAACGTTAAGCCAG
>NC_139970.1:939145-1159145 GCF_963993115.1 Abramis brama | reverse complement strand
ACTGGCCTACCACAACAGCTCATCAAGCTTGAGAAATCACCTGAGTTCTGTAAGTAGAACGAGCTGCTTTTATCCGTCATCAGTAATTTTACACGTGATAAAAACGTGCACTTAATTTTCTTGGAAAATAATGTTACTTGCGAATACGGCAGTTAATGACGTACAGTAAAAACGTAGCCTACTGTAGCCCAGCCTAATAATAATTTGTCTATAGGTACATCCCCAGGTATCGCGTTCGCAGCCATCAACATCCTCAACCACACCAAAACCTTCACAGCAGCTACAATTCCGAAAACCAATAACGGAGAAAAGAAAGAGAGAAATAACAGATGCCATAGTGGAGTTCATCGCTATGGATATGAGACCCATTAATGTAGTTGAAGGCGAAGGCTTCAGAAAATTAAGAAGATGGAGCCCGACTACACTGTCCCAAACCGCTCCAGTATTTCAAACGCCCTGTCTCTAAAGTACAGCGATCTGTGAGGCCAAATTTCTGCTATCGTTGCAAACTCAACAGCCTTAAGTTTCACAACGGACATTTGGACCTCGGCGAGTATGGAGGCGTACATGGCTGTCACCTGTCACTTCATAACTCAGGAGTGGGAACTCTCTGACTTCGTTTTGGAAACCAAAGCATTTGAGCTGAGCCATACGGGAATCAACATTGCACAACAGCTTGGAGACGCGGCGGATGCCTTCGCCATTCCAAATTATAAGCGAGTAGCCATTGATTACAACAGTGCCAGCAATATGAAGCTGTGCACCGAGATGCTGAAGAAAGAACCAGAGAAATGGGGCAACGTTCAAGGGGTCTGCTGCTCAGGACACACGCAACAGCTGTGCATAAATACAGCTCTAAAACAGGACCGAATACGTCGCACAGTTTCGGCTGCCAGGAATCTCGTGGGACACTTCAAAAAAAGTGCAAAGGCTACAGCTGCTTTGAAAGAGAAACAAACGCAGCAGAGAGTTGTAGAGCGCAAACTAATTCAAGATGTCGCTACTCGTTGGAACTCTACGTGTGAAATGCTTAACCGACTGGTGGAGCAACGATGGCCAGTGACGGCTGTTTTGTCAGATCCCAGCATCACGAAGAAAGGGGATCGCACCCTTGACTTGACAGCAGACCAGTGGAAACTGGCACAGGAGACAGCAGAAGTACTGGGGCCCCTAATCACACTCACAGAACTACTTTCACAGGAGGCAAACTTATCGTTGTCTGCAACAGTGCCAATGCTCTTCAGCCTGAAGAAACGCCACCTGCCACCGGTGGAGGATGACAGCCCTGCCATCAGAGAAATGAAGAAGACCCTCGTCACGGAGATCGAAAGCAGATGGCAACTGTTAAGTCTGGAACCCGGCAGCATCTACCTCCTTTCTTCAGCACTAGGCCAGCGATTCAAGCACCTGAAATTTCTTGAGAACGAGAAGAAGGACCTGGTCTACATTGAGGTTAGACTGATATTTTATATTTAAATTAGTAAATAATTTAAATGTAATTTAATATGATTATTATGCCACACTACTTTATCTTGTGCACAACGCATAGATCTGACTAAGAAAATGCTATTGGATTTTAAGGTTGTCCGCCTGGCTGAACATCTGCACCAGCAACAGACCGTTCGGAGATGGAAGAGCTGTCAGCAAGCCATGGAGAAGAGGAGACTGACGCGCCACCACCAAAAAAAAAAAAACAGCAGGAGATTTCAATGCTGATGCAGTCCGATGATGACGAAGAGGAAGAAGAACACAGAGACAGTGCAAAGAAAGAGATGGAGCAATATTTGAGAGACACTACTATAGTGCAGTCGGGCCCACTTGCATGGTGGAAACAAAACAGTGACCGCTACCCTAAACTGGCATTTGCAGCCAAACACCTCCTTTGCGTTTCGGCCACTTCAGCTCCATCAGAGCGGATTTTCTCTAAAGCTGGCTACGTCGTCAATAAGATCCGAAGTTCCCTTTTACCTGAAAATGTGGACAAACTCATCTTCCTCGCACACAACATGAAGAGATTGTAGGTAGACTGCAACCTGTCCTGATTGGGATTTATTTGAAAGTTTGACTTTTTCTGTTTATTGAAATGTGACCTGCGCTAATTACGCTAGCCAGCCTAAAATTTGTTTTCGCATTAATAATTTTAAATTACCTTGTTCTGTTTACAGTTTGTTTTATTCTATATAAGGGAATTTATTTTATTTAAACTGTTTGTTAATTGAAATGTGTGATGCTGTTATTGAAATTGTTATTGTTATTGCTACCATGTTCTTTATTTATTACAGTTCATTCATTTTTTGTTTTTCATTTAAATTTTTTTTTCTTTATTTAAATTTCATTTTTCTTTATTTAAATCTACCCTACTGTGTCAGTAATTTGTTAGTCAGAAAAATATTAGACTACCTTATTAAAAATATTGCTTAAGTTAACAGACCTGTGTGTGTGTGTGTGTGTGTGTGTGTGTGTGTGTGTGTGTGTGTGTGTTTTATATCACTAGTGCAGTGTCCGTTCTTGGAGCATAAGCCCTGCCCGTGTGAGGTGCGCCGCTTCCCACTCGCGCTGTTCTAGGTTTATTAAAAGTTTATTAATTCTGAACGTGTCGCAGATAGCGTGTCTATCTATATTACACCAAATACGACACTGCACTCCCTTCTGAAGTCGATTGGATGAACGGTTCTCGAAATAATCAAAATGCAAACGGCCATACAGACACATAGAGAAGAATATGTTCAGCCCCCTCTCTCCGAAGCTTCGAATATTCGATGTTCATTACTACCGACGCTTCAATGCTCAAAAAATGGTATTCGGACCAGCCCTAGTTGTTTGAGTGTGTTTGTTTACCGGTGGAAGTGGTGTGTGTGTGTGTGTGTGTGTGTCCGTGTGAGAAATAAGTGTTAATGCTTGTGAGTTTGCGTGATCTTATGGAGTGTATACCTCTGGTGTGTGTATATTGTTAATGGATCATGATCTCAGATGTTGGTGAATGTGATTTCATCTGTTATTTTGTTGCTTTTGTATTTTGTTGGAGATCAACGTTGTATTCTTTTTCTTTTGTGTTTGATTAGATTTGTGACAATCTGATGTTTAATTTGTTAACTTTGTTGGACTGGCTAGGAAGGAGTGCTGACCACTCCAAGTCCTGAGTGATTTGATTCGAAATGTTCTGTCACCTGAATGCACGTGTGTGTGTGTGTGTGTGTGTGTGTGTGTGTGTGTGTGTGTGTGTGTGTGTGTGTGTGTGTGTGTGTGTGTGTGTACATTTGAAGTGCGTAGTGAAGTGGAATTGGGTAGGTTTGTTCTTTTTCTCCCTGTCATCTGACATGTTACCCGTGAATGTCTTATTGGTTTGTTTATTTGCCTTTAGTTTTGAATTTGAAGCCAGGTCCATTCCTCGTGTGTGGAACTTTTATCCTATTTATAAGTAAAGTATTATTGTTATTTTCACATCTCTGCTGTATCCTTGTGGGAACGAACCTGTGTGTCCATTGTTTCCCTGGGTGAAATTCCCAGGCTGGCGTAGTCGGTGTTACGAGGGGTCAGGTGTCCAGTCGTCTCTAGGAAATCCTGATCCACCTCTAATTATAACTGAGTCCAAAATAACGAAAGCCACCCCTTCAGGGCCACACAAGCAAGTATGATGCGAAATCTCTCTCATCACAGATAGATAGATAGATAGATAGATAGATAGATAGATAGATAGATAGATAGATAGATAGATAGATAGATAGATAGATAGATAGATAGATAGATAGATAGATAGATAGATAGATAGATAGATAGATAGATAGATAGATAGATAGATAGATAGATAGATAGATAGATAGATAGATAGATAGATCTCACACATCACATACACTAAAATTAGATTTGTGTCTTCAAAAATGATTAATTTTATTAGTGCATTTACATTTCAAATCTGGATTCAGAATATTATAAACAAAAACTGAATACATTTTAAATATTATAAAGTACAATATAAACAGTAGCCATGTTTTTATTTACAATTGTAAGGAACATTGAAGTGTGATAATCATTTATAAGATATAATGTCTTGAGTGGGAAACCCTTCTTTCTTGGCAGGCTTCCTTTCTCTCCAGCGTTCAACATTTATCCTGTATATCTTCAAGCAAATTCATTGGAAGGATTACTTAAGAAATAAGTACAGCTAAGTACTTATACTGAAGGTAAACATTTCAATAAACTTACTTTTCTCTTGCGTGTAGAGTCCGAGAACTGCATTAAGAGAGCATTATGAGTCTGATGATAAATCTGCACACTCATCAAGCCTTGTGAGACGACGTCTCTGGATGTAAGGATTGCTCAGAGTCGGTAAGATCCATTTGCAGCTTTTATTTGATTTAAGCAGACAATAGCAGAAGGGGCAAGGCAAAGAGTACTCAGATACACAGGCGCAGAAGTCCAGGCCAGGCAGAGATACGTCAGAACACAGTAAACAGTCCAAGGTCAAGCTAGCCAGAGACTGATCGTAGATATCCGCAAACTGTCCGTGATCTAAACCAGCAAGAGAAACCACGTAGATAATTACTTCGTAAGAAAGCCAGGGCAAAACAATACTTCGCACTGAATGAGGGTTGAGAGCTGGTTATATACAAGAGCAAATGGGATACAGGTGGGAAGGCAATCAGTGGTGAACAGGTGTGTGTGTTTAATCCAGATGGGTTGCATGATGGGAAGTGTAGTTGTTGGTACTCAGGAGACAGCTCCCTATGTGGGTGTGAAGGAGGTGATGTAGGAAACTCCTGCGTTACACTGGAATCAGATCCCATTAGCTTTTCTCCATTATACCCTGTGTCTTGTTGTCCTCAGTGTAGTTCTGCATTATTGGATAAAATAATTACTGACAGTTAAAGAGTGCACGTAATATGCATGTAATTTTGGACACGTTATGTATACGCTGTGTAAGACATTATCAGACATGTACCTGTGTGCCTGACTGACTGCAGTGCCTAAACATCTTGGACAGATGTTTGCAGGCTGGTCCTTCTCCATGGCCAAGATCACCTGTATTAAAGTAACTAATTTAGACCTTAAAATGTATTATGATGAATACCCACAACATATTATTTACCGCAGTGAACAAATAATGGATCAAATATGCCATATAATATTTTCTTTCACTACAATGATGTACATATATGTCGATTTAAGATGATATTTTTGACTTTAACGTTATGGCTGTAACAATGTGAAATATTTGCCATTGTTCATATCCCACAACCTCACCCTAAGCAATCCTCAAACATGAGTTGTCCCTTAAAAAATGGTTTTGGGGCACTGTTCGTTCTACCCAAATGTTTTTTGTTAAAATAACCCACATATATTTATTTTCCCATCAAAACACTATTGTATTTAAGTAACTTAAGTTGTGTAATGGTCCACTATACTTAATTATCAAGCGTTAAACTAATGTAAGTGGTTTGATTGCGCGATTCAAAAAGCCGGATGTGACGATTTCCAACGTATTGGATGAAGACGGCGCGCGCGAACGAGGTGACGAGATGCATGCATGGTGTCAGAGCTACCAGCCAGGTAAGAAAAGTTAATTATAAAGTTATTCCGAATGCAAAATGTTTAATTTCTTTTAGTGTTTCGTTAAGTCTGTTCTGGGATGCTTTTAATATTGTTTAACTATCAAATATTGTGTTGAATGTGTTAATTACGGTATTAATTGATGATTGTATTCGATTAAAAAGATGCGAGTTTAATTGTGGTTGTGGAAAACGCATGATTCTCTGTCGTGTAATACTTAATATGCATGTGTGCTCGTGGAACAAATTATTTGACAATAATTCAAAATGGTTTTCAGTCGAAGTAACTTAATGAAATGACGAGGGACATTCTAAAACGTTTAATGTGGCTAACAGTGATATTATTCAAATCTAATAATATATGTGATAAACCTTACAATGTGCAGATAAACAGATGAACGCAGCATATGAATGCAACGCGTTTAGTTCATATTCTGGGTTAATCTGTTTATAACGTCAGCTTGTGGTTTATTAATAAGGTATGTAACGTTACATAATTTGATCTTTTAATATTAATTTATCAGTATTAAGTATTTAGCCAGCTTAAAGTCCCACTCCGATCATATTTTGAGCTATTTTTAAACATTCTCAGTGGTCTTTAAATGATGATTATGCCATTTTTAGCCAAAATCACAAAACCTGTGCCGTTTTCTGGGACTTTGCTTCAGCAGAGCGGCAGTAGCTCATTAGCAATTCGCCTCTGCGTTGTGGGCGGAGCCGTTGGCACGGAGACGACCCTCCCCCTCCTCGTTGCTGAGAGCTCTCTCTCCCTCCCGCTAGCTGTCACCTAGCTTTTCACCCCCAACCTGTCATTACCGTTGCAACTAAAATGGAGAACAATATTGGAGCTATCCAGCCCTACAGTTTTGAGCCAGATGCCAGCTCGGACGAGGAACAAGATGAACAAGAGGACGTACATAGTTCAAGTCGTCTACAAGTGGATGTATCAGAATGGTATTGTTTTTGTAATCTCTTGAATTGACTATTTTCAGGCCAATATCTCCTAATAACATGTTAGTTAATAAATATGTTTGTGAAAATGCTCCAATGCAGCACTGGCTTTTTTGCCAGGTAGACAACGTTAGCTGATGTAACGAGCAAACAGGCGGGATCGTTGAATTGGCTCCTGACAGAAAAGCGCCACTTTGGCCGCACTGTGCTAGCAAACAGGCGGGATCGTTGAACTAGCTCCCGACAGAAAAAAAATAAACTGACCGGTAAAGACACAGGCTGTCCAGTTGATGATGTCTCGATGGAAGGCACTGCATCAGGCTTCAAAAATAATTTAGTGACGAAGCCCATTTTTTTCTCCTGCCAGTTGGTGAAACATTCTTCAGTGAAGTGCAGACCGCAAACCGATGTGTTATTTTTAACATTACCGTGACCACCAAGGAACGTAATCCATCTATCTCTTACAGCAACATGTTTGGGTAAAGCATGGAAGCTAATACCACTATCTCTCCTCTTAGCATTGCAACCCGCTACCGCACATAGGTGTTGATCCGCCATCGTCTTCTCTACTCCTCAAGCCCCGTTCACACCGCCAGCGACACGCAGCGACAAAGCGACATGATCCCATTCATTTCAATGGAGCGCTGGCGACATCCAGCGACACGAGCGACAGTGACCGTTGGCGACAGAATGTGGGCGTGTCAAGCGACACGAGACGCGCGACAAAAGTTTAGAAATTTCAACTTTATGCAAATGAGAAGCGATTTTCGCAAGCGACAACCAATAGGACAGAAGACTTTCAGTGGAGTTCAGCTCACGTCACCGTCTCGAGTGCAGGCAAGAAGAGTTCGAGGGCGATTTCACTGCTTTATATGATTTGACTGTATGGATATAATAAAATGATGCATGGAAAAGAAACTGTCGACATTCTCAGTGAGTTTAATTCACACATTTAGTTCGAGTGTTGTAATTTTATGATGCAAGTTTAGCACTGCTGCAGACAGTTCATTTTACAGTTTCCCCTTATGTGGATTATAAGGGACAAGAAATGGATTATTTGTCAAATTCGAATGACGTTTTAGTAACTATTGACAGAATGAGTGAGTTTAATTTGTTGATTGATCGATCGTTAATGTAGTTAAATATTTAATGCACTGCACTGCTGTGGTTAATATAACAACACTCTCCCAACAGCATTATACTGCTTTTAAATCTTTTAAGACCAATTCCTAGTCAAATTAGAATTATATCTCAGTTTTATATAACACTTGTGATGGTATATGCTCAGACGTGCAGTCTACCAATAACATTAGAGCGACAACACTAGGAACGCCCACAAGCGACTTCACTGTACAGAGACTTGCGACATGCAGCGACAAAATCGCTGGCGGTGTGAACGGGGCTTCAGAACCTGAGCGGGCGCGGGCGTGGTATGAGCTTGTGGCCCCGCCCAGTGGAGTTACTACGTCACAACTCCAGTCTATTTTAAACGGCATTTTTGCGTCTGCTACTGATTCACAGACATTTGAATGCAGAAATACTCAGAAATACAACTTTGAGCTTATTTTTCTCAAGATGTGTCCTCTAACATGAGAAAAATGCTACAAGAACATGTTAACACCTAGAAAAACATGATTTTCATCGGAGTGGGTCTTTAAGCATTTATAACCTGTGAGTAAATTTGCTTTTCTGTACATAGTATGCTTTATTAGTATGATGTTGTATGGTTAGTATTAGTACATTAAACACATTAAGCGTTTTAGAATGTCTAATAACAAAACCTCCCAGTGCTTTATAAGCTACAGTCCCAGTAAAATTGGCTGAAGTTCTGAAGCAAGCACAAATAAGGCCACATTCGCCTGTCGTAGACGGATATATTTTGGCATGTTTTCTGATGTTCTTTTTTTATGACAGTATGTTTTTCATTATGTTTTATCCAGTTCATCAATGCCTAAATTTTGTGAAATGAAGGAATGCCACAACTTTATTGATTGAGAAAACAACGTTTTGGCTAAGGTAAGTGAAGCTCCTTTTTAGGATTTATAAAAAGTAGTAATAATTTTGCAAACTTTGTTACAACCCACGGCTCGGCACAATGATAGTATTTAAAGTTTTACGAATTTCGCTAAAGCACTTATTATTGCACTGATTGAGTATTCGCTGTGAGCAGACAGTGTAAATCAATGCACTGTAGAAAAACAGTGACCATAAATGAGAAAAAACAAAGTTGGAATGTTATTTAAATTAAATCAATTATTAAATTAAATGAAATTAAATTAAGGAAAACAAATTATAAATCAGTTCCATATCAGATTACAGATGATCAATGGCTTATGCCACGGCCACACTAGACTTTGAGCATGCAAAATTTCTTCGGGCACTGCAACGATCGTGATATGAAGTCGCACCCTTTTTTTATAAATATGAATTCAACATATAACAAGTAGTAATGTAAAATGTAGAAAATATACAATCCACTCGACTTGACTGCAAAAATATTGTTCTTTTAATTCAGCCAAAAGGTCACGCCACGACAGTGGCGGTTCTAGGATTTTTCTGTAACAGGGGCCATTAAGGGGCCACATGTTACATTCAGGGGCCAAACACAGGGTACATTCAAGCACACAAAATAATTTATTCAGTACGGTGCAAATACATTTCGGCAGTCATTCCTTTTTCAAACGCTCTAATAAAAAATTATGAGCCAGTAAAGTTCTTAATGATTTTTTTCCATTTATTTATACTGTGCATAAAGGACACAATGCACTTCTTTCTGAATTCCACCTTTTAAGTTTCATAATCATGTTGTCGCTTATAAACAGTAAATTATTGTTAATTGTTTGGGGGATGGAATTGCATCTGTGATCGTTGTGAAGAATTCTCCGGTTGCTCTTCTCGTCGACGATTGATGGGTGGGAATCTCTAGTCTAGGCACCTCACGATTCGATTCGATTACGATTCAGAGGGTAACGATTATCGATTATACATTTTTTTTTTTTTTTTTTTTACTACTTGGTACTTTTAAAGCAAATTATTTATGATGACCCATAACGAACTTACTTCCAATACTTCCTATATTAATTTTATTAATAAAACAAAATGGAACTGATTTGGCAAGTCAACTGTAAGGTTACATTTGCCAGCATTTGTCCCAACATTGCAAAGAATCAACAGGAAAATAAATGTGCCTGTACTAGCAGTATACTTGTAGTAAATTAATACAAACTTCAGCATATTCTGAATCTCTAGCATTTAATAATAGACTTCTAACCAACATCCTCTTGTTATTTCCAATGAGCAATATAATCCTTCAGACAAAAAAAAAACAACAAAAAAAACATTTTGCTGTAGCAAATTCACAAACCATTTTCGTTCAAAAATATAGAATGGTGCAGCTCTCATACAATGCTTGTGGACATACGCATATTCTAAATAATTAATAACATACAAAGCCGCTCTTATTCACAACTAAATAATAAAGAGTTTGAAATGTTTGCTGTATACTACAATCAAAAACAGCTTATACAAAAAAAAGTGAATGAACATCTGCAGAGAGCACAGTCAAAAACTTTTTGTGACTGGCATTGCACATATTGCAGGGCAGTATAACGTACGTATAACAGATCGGTTTACAGCATATTGATGTGAAAACTAAACAATACAGAAAATAGCTCTCAAACAAAAAAATACTAAATAGGTAACAATGACATTTTCCATACGTTAGCTTTTAACGAAGAGGGTGCTGTTCGAATTTGGTGCTGCAGCCATCATGCGTCTGTTATGTGCGCACCACAGACTGTCCGCGCACTGCACGTCCGCTTTAGAGTTCCGCCTTTTGCGTTCCGTCAATATTACGTTATTAGGAAAAATATATATTTTTTTTTAGAAAATTGATTTTTGACATTTGTGAATCGATTCAGAATCGTCCACGTCCGCATCGATCGCGATGCATCTAAGAATCGATTTTTTCCTCCACCCCTAGGAACGGGGGCCAATCAGGGGCCAATCAGATTTCAGCAGGGGCCAGGGCCCCTGTGGCCCCGCCTCTAGAACCGCCCCTGCGCCACGACGTATATGAATAGAAGTCAATGGGACGTAAAGTGTAGTGACTGACCCTTTAGGACAGTGGTTCTTAATCCTGGTCCTGGGGACCCCCTTCTCTGCACATTTTGTGTCTCCTTCATTTAACACACCTGATTTAGATCATCAGCTCCAAGAACTGAACTGGATGTGTCAGGTAAAGGAAACATACAAAATGTGCAGAGCGGGGGGTCCTCAAGACGAGGATTAAGAACCACTGGTTTAGGGCCTTCATGCATCCCCGTGAACAAGATGGAGGGAAGTTAGTGAGGGGAAGGGCATAAAAAATTTACTTAAACGCACCCCATGATGCTGTTCATCACTCAAACTAAAATCATTGAATTTTAATTGATAATGGCACCGCATTGTGCAGCCTATGACTGTAAACATCTAGCTATAAATTTCAGATTAATCAATTATTTAACAGAACTAACCCCTATATAAACGTGAATAACATTTGGCTCTCTAGCGTTTAAAAAAAAACAATAGTGCATGAATTTTTTGGAAGAACATCGTTTTGCTTGTGCAAGATGATCCTACTGGTCATAAAACATTCACTACTAGGCTTAATAGATATAACCAGTTTAGATGAGAAAATTCTTAAAGGAACACTCCACCGTTTTTTCATATTAAACTGTTATTCCCTTAAAGTTGCTCTAAGCGATCTCGGTTGGCGTAACCCACGGGTGGGCAAACTTTTTGGCTCAAGGGCCACACTGGGTTTTAAAAATTTGACAGGGGGCCGGTGTCGTGCCGAATTTTGACTCCTGCCAAATTATTACCCCCCTAGTATTGGTAGGTTTAGGATTAGGGGTGGGGGAGGGGTTAGGATTAGGGGTGGGGTTAGGATTAGGCAATCAGGTACTGACTTCAACGAGGGGGGTAATAATTTGGCGCATGAAAGTGCGTATCTATACCACGAATTTTATTTCTCGTGCCATTTATACGCCAAAATTTTTTTATTTTGCGTGCATATGCTACGCACTGTAAACCCCTTGGTTAGGATTAGGGGTGCAGAGTGCGTGCCTATTACAGGCCATAAAGTGCGTATCATATGCACGCGAAAACTGCGTATCATAAGCACTACAAATACAATTTGTGGTATTCGCACTTTCATGAGATCGGGCTGAGCAAACAGACATTTACGTTGTGGCAATGTCTGTGCGAAATTCAACAACTGAGAGACGATATTCTGACAATACATTTTTTTATGCTAGATATCCCCCATTTAGCATGTTATGTTTTGATGTTAATTTTTAATTAGTCAGATGTTAGATAATTATAGCCTATACTTTTTAAATATTGTTTATCCTTATTATTATTTAATGGGCCTAACAGTAAATTAGAAACAAAACACCTGCAAGTGTACACTTAGAAGAGTAAAAATGACAGAAGGTTACGTTAATTTAACTTTATTAAAACTGCATGGCAATTTGCACTTCCAAAAGTCATACATTTGTGGAAAAAAAACAAAATAAACGAATATACAAATTTATTTTAAGAATAATAAAATAAAACATAAAAAGCAAAGGCAGATCAGAACATTTAATGAACAAAACCGGGTTCTGTACATGGCAGACAGGGGAGCGTAGTCGAAAGCCGGGCGATAAAGGTCGGTAAAGCAATCAGTCAGGATACATCCACAAATCCAGAGGAGCAAAGAAACTAAATAGCAGACAAATCAAAGGAAAAACTAAGGTGTGCAAGCGGTTACCAAACATTTTTTTTCTCTGTGAGTTTCCAAAAAAGGAAAAAACATTAACGTGCAACAAGTCTATGCGCTTAAGTCGCTGTCTGTTTGGTTTCCATGGTGACGCGTCACTGCTTGTTACGTGACGCACCGCAGCCACAACAGCGCTGAATGAATGATGATCTGCTTTTATGTCATTTTTCCTTTTTTACATTTGTTAGCTATGGCATGCAATATCTGATATTCCGATTGTCAAATATATGCAACGCAATATATATATATATATATATATATATATAACGCAAAGTATTGCAAGAAAAAAGGCAAAATTAATGCGATCTTAAGACAATTTTTAAAATTCTCGGCGGGCCGGATTAAACAGCCTAACGGGCCGTATGTGGCCCGCGGGCCGTAGTTTGCCCACCCCTGGCGTAACCTCTTGTTGATGTTTGAATTATCAAACAAAACGGAGGCTAGCTAGACCCTCCCTCCTCCTCATCCGAGCACTAACCCCTCAAACCCCACCCCAAATCATTCTTTTCGGTTATTGGCTGGAACAGTTTGTTATGTTTCGCGCTGCTCTGTTTGTTGCTCAGTTTGTTTTTGCTGCAGTTTGTGGAGCGTGGGCTGTCTGCAGAGACCGTGGTTTTTTTACAGTGTGTTCAGGGGACAGGCAGCTAGCGGATAGTGAGGAGATGTTTGTGGTATGTGAAAAAATGTTTTGGCCTAAAAAACGCTTGAGATCGCTTATAGCACCTTTAACTAAGACAAGTTGATGCATACCTCTCTCGTCTCAGTGCGTGCACTCAATCGCTCTGGCGCGCGGCGACACTTTGATAGCACTTAACAGCCCAGTTCATTCATTAGGGACCAAACAGAGATGAAGTTAGAAGTGACCAAACACCTCCACATTTTCGCTATTTAAATACAGTTACACGAGTAGTTACACGACCAAGTATGGTGACACAAAATAAAATGTGGTGCTTTTCTAAGCGGGTAAAATGGATAACTATAATTTATGGCGGAATAGCACTTGGGAGCACTTCGACTCGGCGCAGTAACATCATCACTCCTGGGGGATTTTTCATGTTACTGCGCCGAGTCGAAGTGCTCCCAAGTGCTATTCCGCCATAAATTAAAACGTGGAGGTGTTTGGTTGCTTCTAACTTCATCTCTGTTTGCAACCTAATGAATGAACTGGGCTAAGCTAAGTGCTTTCAAAGTGTCGCCGCGCCAGAGCGATTGAGTGCACGCACTGAGACGAGAGAGGTATGAATCAACTCGTCTAAGTTAAGGGAATAACATAGTTTAATATGAAAAAACGATGGAGTGTTCCTTTAAGCCAACTAGTCAAAAATGTTACTGTAGCTTTAACCAATAATAAACATTACTTTGTTGAAGAAAAAATTCCAGCACAGCAACCATAATGGCATAATGAAATGAGTCTTCACAATAGATAATGCTTTACGATGAACCCTGTTAAAGAGCTAAGTTTATCTGTTTAGTAACATACCTAACTTGCATTCATGGCCAAGTGACGTACTTACTACCTAAAACCATCCCACTAGGTCTAAAATATAAACACTTATAAAGGGCAGTGAATAGTAAATCAGGGTTAAGGCGGGCGTACACGGTGCGATTTTTGCTGTTTTTACGAGCTCGCAGATGATTTTTTTCACTCGGGAGAAATCGAGTGGAATCGGTGATGCTCGCATGGTCGCGGCTCGCAGCGTGTGAGAGGAATGCCGAGCCGAGCACGTTATGAGCACCTCCCCGACCTCCCGATCATTTTTAAACATGTTTAAAAAATTCGGGGAGTCGGCCCGATTTTCACCAGCTGTCCCCTATTGCTAATCATACACAACCACGTGGGGCTATACCTCAGTGGCAGCAACCATACAGCATGCGCATACACTGTCACACACACACACACACACACACACACACACACCTATCTCTATCTCTCTCTCTCTCTCTCTCTCTCTCTCTAGTTTTTATGTTGAAAGGAATGGCTAGTGTTCTCTGCTTTTCAGCAAATCATTTGCACACACATTTCTGTCATTTTTTCTATCTGAAGCTTTGCCTGCATGCAACATTGACGGTCTCTGTGTTTAGCGCGAAAGCTCACGTGATTGCTGCCGGCTCGGGATAAAATTCGTGCAGGACAGTCGTGCCGTGTACCAGCTGCTTTGACGCGATTATCAGTTAAACTGACTCGCAACGTGTGCAATATCTCACGACCTCCCGAGTGTCCGATCCTGGTCCGAACTCGCACCGTGTACGCCCGCCTTAAGACAAAAACACATTTAGAAAGGAGGATTAATGCATTTAATTTTTTAACAAAAAAGTTACAGTGTACCTTTAAACAGCATAGTGTTAACATGTTTTGCATCTTTAGTTACAGTTTCAATTTCCCTGGACATAATGTATATTTTGAGTGTGTATGTTATTTTTTTCTTTTTCAGAAATGTGGAAGTAAAATTTGTGGACTTGAAGTTTCTGCAAGGTCTAAATTACTAAAACATCACAGACTGCAGCACAGACATTATGGTCGTAGTCAGACATATTCAGATTGTCCATGTACATTCAAGACATGGAATGCTCTGCTGATTCATTTGAGTAGAACCCACCCTGCACACTCTGGGGTAAATGATGGACAAATGTCCACCTTCACTTGTCATTTGTGTGCATGCAGTAATCTTGCATCAGAAAGAGATTACTTTATTCACATAAATGGTCATTTAAAGAGAAATGAAACTGTCCATTGCATGTTCTCCAGTCAAATGTTTGTGGAACCTTCAAGTCGCACAAACACAGAAAACACAACCCACATTCACTCAATGATTTTAAGCCTGGTGTAGTTACCATCTCTGAACAATTACAAGAGCCTGATGAGGTTCAAGATTTTGGCAGTAGTGAAGCCAGTGATGCTTGTTTGAATGATGACTGCAATGAAGTGGCTGAAGACTTGCCTGGTGGTGTTGTTCAGAATTTAGCAGCAATTCTATTAAAACTGGAACATATTGTACATGTTCCTTCTGTAGCCATTGATGATTTTTTGGAAGAACTACACTACCTGTTAAAGTGTGTCGGCGCCTCTCTCAGTTGCTGCAGTACAGCAGGTGTTTGAGAAACATAATCTTCATGCTGATGAATCTGTCATAAAGGAAATAGCCACTACCATCTCTGCATCTAACCCCTTACACTCAGCAATAGGCAGAGGTGGTTCCTTATGTACTACACATAAGCGCAAGAAGTTATACAAAGACAGCTTCAGTGTTGTGGAACCTATTGAATATTGTCTTAATGCACAACAGACTAACAGTAACACCTTTCAGTACGTTCCAATTTTGAAATCTTTGCAGCTGCTTTTGGCTAAGCAGGACATTGTTGACAAAGTTGTTGAAAATCACAGAGCAAGAATTAGTCCAGCTAGTTGTGACAGTCATTTTTATAGATCATTTCAAGATGGTACCCACTTCAAAGAAAACAGTTTGTTGTCTGGGGAAGACTTAACAATTTCTTTGACTTTATATGCAGATGATTTTGAGGTGTGTAACCCACTTGGTACGTCCCGAAAGAAACACAAGCTTTTTGCTGTGTACTGGATTTTGAGCAATTTACCCCCAGGCTCTAATTCATCTCTCTCCTCAATATATTTGGCTCTCCTGTGCAAAAGTGAGGATTTAAAGCACTATGGGTATGAGAAAGTCCTTGATCCTCTTCTGCGTGACCTTTCAATTTTAGAAAAAGATGGCATATTTGTTCATCTTCTTGGAACCTTTCTTAAAGGTACTGTTTAATGTGTGGTGGCAGACAACTTGGCAGCACATGGTATTGCTGGCTTTGTTGAAAGTTTTTCAGCTGAGTTCTTTTGTCGGTTTTTTGTGGGAAAGAATTCAGATGTCCAGGCAAAAGAAGTTCGGTCTGGTGCATTCAACCTCAGAGATAAAGATCTTCATAAAGATCATGTGAAAACTGCACTGGAGAATGGCACAAGCTGTTGTGGAGTGAAAAGAGAATGTGTTTTTACTAAGCACCTCTCTCATTTCAATGTGCTATCTGCATATCCACCAGATGTGCTTCATGACATTTTTGAGGGTGTAGTGCCTGTAGAACTTGCACATTGCTTAGCTTTGCTGATATCAAAGAAATACTTTTCTTTGGAAAGCCTCAATAAATCAATCCTCCAGTTTCCCTACAAGTGGGAAGACAAGAAGAACAAGCCTCATACAATTCCTTGTACATTTTCAAGGCACTACACAATTGGTGGGAATGCCCATGAAAATTGGAGTTTGATTAGATTGCTTCCATTTCTGATTGGGCATGTGGTGCCTGAAGGTGAGCCTGCGTGGCAGGTGCTAATGGACCTGAAGGATATTGTTGAGTTGGTGGTTTCCCCAGTACACACAGATGAATCCATATCCTACCTTGAGATGAAGATTTCTGAACACAGGCAGAGGTACCAAGAACTTTTCCCCAATGTCAAACTTCTGCCAAAGCACCATTTTTTGGAGCATTACCCTGAGATGGTAAAATCGTTTGGTCCTCTTGTCAGTCTATGGACTATGCGTTTTGAAGCAAAGCACAGCTTTTTTAAGCAGGTTGCACGGCACACAAATTGCTTCAAAAATATTCCCTACTCGCTCGCTGTAAAACATCAGCTGATGGTTTCCTACCACTTGAAAAGTAGTGATGAGAAACATACACTGGAAGTTTCGACTGTCTCAACAGTTCCTCTTGATGTTTTGCAGACAGAGGTAGCTCACATGATCAAAGATAATGTATCAAATGTACCCAAATGTATCAGGAGTCATGGTCATGAGCATGCATAAAAACAACCCACAGATTTAATAAGATAAGGTTTATTACCATGATAAATACAATTAATACAAAGCATTACTGTAAATTGACAGATGTTACATATAACATTTTGTTCATCGTATTGAAAGACATTTTCAACAGCTGCCTTTCCACCATTAGACCAAACCATTCTCTTTGTTTAACTGTTCCATTCTGTGCTGAACCAGCCCAGCTGGTATGGATATGGTTTAAATAACCATATACGGTTTAATAACGCTTGGCAACGTTGGAAAAGTGGCTAATGTTTGTTAGAAGTACATCTTGACTGCTTGCCTGTATTACCCTTAAAGGGATAGTTAACTTTAAAATGAAAAATCTGTCATCATATACTCACCCTCATGTTGTTTCAAACTTGTATGAATTTCTTTCTTCTGCTGAACACAAAGGAAGATATTTTGAAGAATGTCGGTAACCAAACAGTTATCTGGTCCCATTGACTTCCATATAAAAAATGTTTTCTACTATGGAAGTCAATGGGAGTCTGGTTTGGGAGTATATGGTGAGTATGTGCTTTTTAAAATGTTGCTGTATTTTCAAGGATGCTTAATGTTTTGTTAAAGTTGCAGCAGCCATGTTGCTGGGACTGATTTATGGACTGAACCTGAGCTACCCTCCTGAACTAAGGTACACATTCGAAGTCCTTCAAAAAATAATTCTGGAGCTAGATGGCAACAAGTTGTCCAATAAAGTCCAAACACTGAAGACCAAGCTCTTCTCTGATGTGTTTGAGTAAGGACTCTAAGGACTGTTGTCAGAATGTTAATGTTGAAAAAAGGGCAATATTTTGATTCTCTATTGCAGGTTACACTTGTTGTATTATTTCAATGTTCAAAATTGTTGAACTTAGTTGCAAGCTGCCTGTTTGGTGCTCGTTGCATCTGTTATTTTCTGTGAAAGATGTCTAGTACATTTTAGCAGTAATGTCATTTGATAATTGTTAAACATATCATTAGACACATTGCCATCTGGACATTTTGGTTGCATGGAGGATTTTATATTATTATTGTATTGTGTATATTTGTAAAAAAAAAGAAAAGAAAAAAGTTGTATTTCTTTTACCAAGTTTTATAGAGTTTTAATTTACACTGAATTTGCAGAAGTCTTTTGACTTTTTTTGAACAATGTGTAAAAGTAATTTTTGCTGATGTTAATACATTTGCACAAGTTTAAAGAGTTGAATGTATGGGTGAGCAGGCTGTTAAAAACTGTTTATTGCAACTGTTGAACAAATACAGTTTGATAATTTGTTACATATCTTGTCTTTTTATGACTCTACAAGACAATCACACACTAACAAATGCTGCTTTGAAAGGAGCAACTTTAAATAGATACTACTGAGTTAAAGTAACAAGAACTAATTGGATGGAACCACTGTCCATAATTTAAATGAGTTATTTGAAACAAATCTCCTTGTGTTTGTTGAATGTAACCTATTTGGACAGTTTTAAATAAACTACTGCATGTTCACTTAACTTAACCGATTTAAGTTACAGGGAAGCAATTCCATTGATTTAGTTCGACATTACTATTTCACATAGATTCTTCCCCATTCAGTTGTGTTGTCCCAACACAAGGAGTTTACATAGATTCAAAAAATTCCATTAATGTTAATAGAAAGCAATTTGCTTGTGTGGAACCACTGTCCATAATTAAATTAAGTAAGTTTAAAGAATCATTTTTTTTGAGTGTACCCAGCATGAGACCAGACCACTACACTGGCTGAGGTAGAGATATCTGAGGTGGCTCCAACTTTTCATCTACAGGTGCGTTTGCCACTATTTCCTCCAAATGACTTTGAAATGTTGTGGGTCCCATGGTGATCTGCAAATGAACAGATACTTTCAGTCTGTATTTAAGCAAACAGACATCTGGATTATTGAGTGTGCTTCTATAATCGGAGGGAGAGAGATACTGTATCAGCACTTGATGCGATATGAAATGAGCGACGATATTTGAGGCCCATACGTCATCACATAAAGCCAATGCTACATGACACTTCATGCTGTCACTCAAATTAGCAACAGTGCCCTCACATAATGGCAGCGTCATGCTAGGATCATACCCCAAGATATCAGTATGTTATAACTACACTGAAGTGAACCAGAAACGCACAGCTGTACACTGCACAAATCAGACACACCTCAAAATCATGTTCTGCATTTGCTTTCAAAAAAGCCAGTTGTTTGCAGCCTGATCTGCAGGTTTTGGAAGTGTTTTCCACGTTGTCCCACTCTGAGGACTAGAGAACAGGACGGCCATGCTCGTGATGATGGCATCTTCATCAGTGTGGAGACGCATGGACAGTCTGTGGTGTTTGGGGGAACTGACAAACACGATAAATTCAAGTTCAACATGTATTACAGACAAATACCATGAATACCTCTCAGAAGAAAACAGAAGTTGATTATTGTCATGCGTACATTTAACATGTCAAAATTGTCTTACAATTTTTGGTTCGTACTCTATGTAACATTACAGGCCTTCAAAACACAGGCAGAAGTATTTGTGGCTATGTTGTCACATTCATAATGTTTGGGAACACTTTATTTTACAGTGTCATTGTTACATGTTACAGTACAGTTACTATAGTAATACCTATGAATTATGCTGTAACTACATGCAATTAACACTAAACCAAACCCTAACCCTATAGTAAGTACATACTTAATAATATAGCTGCAAGCAGCAATACGGGGCCAAGCCCTGCAAGGCAGAGCAAGCAACAGCCGCTGTAGCGCAATGCGGAGCCAGAAGAGCAAAACATCAGAAATTTAATGTACATCAAGCACAGTAAGCACATCAATTACAGCAGCACAGCTAGCATTTAAGCACCAACAGCAGTGCAGAGCCGGAAGGAATTTAAATTATTATTTTATACACAATTTCAAAGTCGCCCCACACTGGTCTCGAACCCACGACCACAATGGTTCGGGATTCATGACGCATGGTTGAACCACTTGCGCCACCCAGAGGACATGTTTTACAAAGCTGCAGAGGAGAGGCTTCAGTGTGTGAATGAGCACACAAAATCATGTTAACGAGATTAGCATGCTAAGCTAACTTAATGCTAATATAGCTTATGATGTGGTACATCCAATGCTGGCAAAATAGATATCCTCAGATTCGACATGACGCAAGGAATCGATAGACACCAATTTTATGATTTTGTGACAAACTGTTCACAAGTTACAGCCTCTGAACCAATTATGGGTTGACCTCATTAAGTTTGCGACATCATAACTTTTTTTTTCCAGTATAGCAAAAAAATCGGGGACAGTACTTTTATGCGGCTCAGTCCGAAGATCATTTGAGTACATGTTTGGACAAAATTAGACCAATTTTGAAGGAGGAGTAGCGAAAAAACTGTTTTACATTCACTCCAATATGGCGGCCAGTCACATTGTTGATAAATAACATATGAGATATCGTTGAAATCGGCATAAGCCAAGGAATATATTGACATAAAGAAATCAAATTTCAAGCAATGTTAGCAAAAGTTATAAGCGTTTTTTCAAAAAACAATGATATCTCTGGAACACTAGGTGGCGCTGTGATCAAATTTCTCAGGTACCTTCGGGCCATGCTAATGACGATCCATACCAAATTTGGTGAAGAAATTTCAAATAGTTTAAAAGATATTGCAAATTATGACAAAATTCAAAATGGCGGACACGTGGTACATCCCATCATGGCAAAATCAATATCCACGGATTCATCATGACCCAAGGAATCGATAGACACCAAGTTTATAATTTTCTGACAAACCGTTCACAAGTTATTGGCCAAAATATGCATTTTCCATATCTCATGACCCGTAGGTGGCGCTGTTCCCAACTTTGGCATGGAACCTCAGATCATGCTTCCGATGAAGTGTACCAATTTTCGTTTCGATTGATCAAAGTTTGGCCGAGATACAGCCGCTGAACCAATTTTAGGTCGACCTTGTTAACTTTGCGACGTCATAACTTTTGATCAGAGAAGAATAAAAAAAATCGGGGACAGTACTTTTATGCGGCTCAGTCCGAAGATCATTTGAGCACATGTTTGGACAAAATTAGACCAATTTTGAAGGAGGAGTAGCAAAAAAACTGCATACTGTACTTTTCAAAATGGCCACTACTGTAATGGGCGGAGTCTTAATGTAAGATATTGGTTCTGATCAGCATGATGAGATAAATCAGGTGTACTAAGTTTCATTTTTCTAGATCAAAGGGTTCAAAAGTTATAACCATTTCAATGTTGAATTTTTGAACTGCTGGTGGCGCTATAGAGTTGGGCCTAGAGACTCAAAAATTGCTACATTTACTATTCATGGCCATCACTACAAGTGTGCCAAATTTCATCATTTTCCTATGTACGGTTCATAGGGCTGCCATAGACTTCCACTGGGAAGAAGAAGAATTGTTATTCTGACAATAACAATTGCTAATATAGCTGCAAGCAGCAATACGGGGCCAAGCCCTGCAAGGCAGAGCAAGCAACAGCCGCTGTAGCGCAATGCGGAGCCAGAAGAGCAAAACATCAGAAATTTAATGTACATCAAGCACAGTAAGCACATCAATTACAGCAGCACAGCTAGCATTTAAGCACCAACAGCAGTGCAGAGCCGGAAGGAATTTAAATTATTATTTTATACACAATTTCAAAGTCGCCCCACACTGGTCTCGAACCCACGACCACAATGGTTCGGGATTCATGACGCATGGTTGAACCACTTGCGCCACCCAGAGGACATGTTTTACAAAGCTGCAGAGGAGAGGCTTCAGTGTGTGAATGAGCACACAAAATCATGTTAACGAGATTAGCATGCTAAGCTAACTTAATGCTAATATAGCTTATGATGTGGTACATCCAATGCTGGCAAAATAGATATCCTCAGATTCGACATGACGCAAGGAATCGATAGACACCAATTTTATGATTTTGTGACAAACTGTTCACAAGTTACAGCCTCTGAACCAATTATGGGTTGACCTCATTAAGTTTGCGACATCATAACTTTTTTTTTCCAGTATAGCAAAAAAATCGGGGACAGTACTTTTATGCGGCTCAGTCCGAAGATCATTTGAGTACATGTTTGGACAAAATTAGACCAATTTTGAAGGAGGAGTAGCGAAAAAACTGTTTTACATTCACTCCAATATGGCGGCCAGTCACATTGTTGATAAATAACATATGAGATATCGTTGAAATCGGCATAAGCCAAGGAATATATTGACATAAAGAAATCAAATTTCAAGCAATGTTAGCAAAAGTTATAAGCGTTTTTTCAAAAAACAATGATATCTCTGGAACACTAGGTGGCGCTGTGATCAAATTTCTCAGGTACCTTCGGGCCATGCTAATGATGATCCATACCAAATTTGGTGAAGAAATTTCAAATAGTTTAAAAGATATTGCAAATTATGACATCATTCAAAATGGCGGACACGTGGTACATCCCATCATGGCAAAATCGATATCCACGGATTTGTCATGACCCAAGGAATCGATAGACACCAAGTTTATAATTTTCTGACAAACTGTTCATAAGTTATTGGCCAAAATATGCATTTTCCATATCTCATGACCCGTAGGTGGCGCTGTTCCCAACTTTGGCATGGAACCTCAGATCATGCTTCCGATGAAGTGTACCAATTTTCGTTTCGATTGATCAAAGTTTGGCCGAGCTATAGCTTCTGAACCAATTTTGGGTCGACCTCGTTAAGTTTGCGACGTCATAACTTTTGATCAGAGAAGAATAAAAAAAATCGGGGACAGTACTTTTATGCGGCTCAGTCCGAAGATCATTTGAGTACATGTTTGGACAAAATTAGACCAATTTTGAAGGAGGAGTAGCAAAAAAACTGCATACTGTACTTTTCAAAATGGCCACTACTGTAATGGGCGGAGTCTTAATGTAAGATATTGGTTCTAATCAGCATGATGAGATGAATCAGGTGTACTAAGTTTCATTTTTCTAGATCAAAGGGTTCAAAAGTTATAACCATTTCAATGTTGAATTTTTGAACTGCTGGTGGCGCTATAGAGTTGGACCTAGAGACTCAAAAATTGCTACAATTACTTTTCATTACCATCACTACAAGTGTGCCAAATTTCATCATTTTCCTATGTATGGTTCATAGGGCTGCCATAGACTTCAAGAGGAGGAAGAAGAATAATAATAATAATAATAATAAGAAAACTAACAGATACAATAGGTGCCATAGCCCCTTCGGGGCTTGGCCCCTAATAATAAGAAAACTAACAGATACAATAGGTGCCATAGCCCCTTCGGGGCTTGGCCCCTAAATATAGCTGCAAGCAGCAATACGGGGCCAAGCCCTGCAAGGCAGAGCAAGCAACAGCCGCTGTAGCGCAATGCGGAGCCAGAAGAGCAAAACATCAGAAATTTAATGTACATCAAGCACAGTAAGCACATCAATTACAGCAGCACAGCTAGCATTTAAGCACCAACAGCAGTGCAGAGCCGGAAGGAATTTAAATTATTATTTTATACACAATTTCAAAGTCGCCCCACACTGGTCTCGAACCCACGACCACAATGGTTCGGGATTCATGACGCATGGTTGAACCACTTGCGCCACCCAGAGGACATGTTTTACAAAGCTGCAGAGGAGAGGCTTCAGTGTGTGAATGAGCACACAAAATCATGTTAACGAGATTAGCATGCTAAGCTAACTTAATGCTAATATAGCTTATGATGTGGTACATCCAATGCTGGCAAAATAGATATCCTCAGATTCGACATGACGCAAGGAATCGATAGACACCAATTTTATGATTTTGTGACAAACTGTTCACAAGTTACAGCCTCTGAACCAATTATGGGTTGACCTCATTAAGTTTGCGACATCATAACTTTTTTTTTCCAGTATAGCAAAAAAATCGGGGACAGTACTTTTATGCGGCTCAGTCCGAAGATCATTTGAGTACATGTTTGGACAAAATTAGACCAATTTTGAAGGAGGAGTAGCGAAAAAACTGTTTTACATTCACTCCAATATGGCGGCCAGTCACATTGTTGATAAATAACATATGAGATATCGTTGAAATCGGCATAAGCCAAGGAATATATTGACATAAAGAAATCAAATTTCAAGCAATGTTAGCAAAAGTTATAAGCGTTTTTTCAAAAAACAATGATATCTCTGGAACACTAGGTGGCGCTGTGATCAAATTTCTCAGGTACCTTCGGGCCATGCTAATGATGATCCATACCAAATTTGGTGAAGAAATTTCAAATAGTTTAAAAGATATTGCAAATTATGACATCATTCAAAATGGCGGACACGTGGTACATCCCATCATGGCAAAATCGATATCCACGGATTTGTCATGACCCAAGGAATCGATAGACACCAAGTTTATAATTTTCTGACAAACTGTTCATAAGTTATTGGCCAAAATATGCATTTTCCATATCTCATGACCCGTAGGTGGCGCTGTTCCCAACTTTGGCATGGAACCTCAGATCATGCTTCCGATGAAGTGTACCAATTTTCGTTTCGATTGATCAAAGTTTGGCCGAGCTATAGCTTCTGAACCAATTTTGGGTCGACCTCGTTAAGTTTGCGACGTCATAACTTTTGATCAGAGAAGAATAAAAAAAATCGGGGACAGTACTTTTATGCGGCTCAGTCCGAAGATCATTTGAGTACATGTTTGGACAAAATTAGACCAATTTTGAAGGAGGAGTAGCAAAAAAACTGCATACTGTACTTTTCAAAATGGCCACTACTGTAATGGGCGGAGTCTTAATGTAAGATATTGGTTCTAATCAGCATGATGAGATGAATCAGGTGTACTAAGTTTCATTTTTCTAGATCAAAGGGTTCAAAAGTTATAACCATTTCAATGTTGAATTTTTGAACTGCTGGTGGCGCTATAGAGTTGGACCTAGAGACTCAAAAATTGCTACAATTACTTTTCATTACCATCACTACAAGTGTGCCAAATTTCATCATTTTCCTATGTATGGTTCATAGGGCTGCCATAGACTTCAAGAGGAGGAAGAAGAATAATAATAATAAATATAGCTGCAAGCAGCAATACGGGGCCAAGCCCTGCAAGGCAGAGCAAGCAACAGCCGCTGTAGCGCAATGCGGAGCCAGAAGAGCAAAACATCAGAAATTTAATGTACATCAAGCACAGTAAGCACATCAATTACAGCAGCACAGCTAGCATTTAAGCACCAACAGCAGTGCAGAGCCGGAAGGAATTTAAATTATTATTTTATACACAATTTCAAAGTCGCCCCACACTGGTCTCGAACCCACGACCACAATGGTTCGGGATTCATGACGCATGGTTGAACCACTTGCGCCACCCAGAGGACATGTTTTACAAAGCTGCAGAGGAGAGGCTTCAGTGTGTGAATGAGCACACAAAATCATGTTAACGAGATTAGCATGCTAAGCTAACTTAATGCTAATATAGCTTATGATGTGGTACATCCAATGCTGGCAAAATAGATATCCTCAGATTCGACATGACGCAAGGAATCGATAGACACCAATTTTATGATTTTGTGACAAACTGTTCACAAGTTACAGCCTCTGAACCAATTATGGGTTGACCTCATTAAGTTTGCGACATCATAACTTTTTTTTTCCAGTATAGCAAAAAAATCGGGGACAGTACTTTTATGCGGCTCAGTCCGAAGATCATTTGAGTACATGTTTGGACAAAATTAGACCAATTTTGAAGGAGGAGTAGCGAAAAAACTGTTTTACATTCACTCCAATATGGCGGCCAGTCACATTGTTGATAAATAACATATGAGATATCGTTGAAATCGGCATAAGCCAAGGAATATATTGACATAAAGAAATCAAATTTCAAGCAATGTTAGCAAAAGTTATAAGCGTTTTTTCAAAAAACAATGATATCTCTGGAACACTAGGTGGCGCTGTGATCAAATTTCTCAGGTACCTTCGGGCCATGCTAATGATGATCCATACCAAATTTGGTGAAGAAATTTCAAATAGTTTAAAAGATATTGCAAATTATGACATCATTCAAAATGGCGGACACGTGGTACATCCCATCATGGCAAAATCGATATCCACGGATTTGTCATGACCCAAGGAATCGATAGACACCAAGTTTATAATTTTCTGACAAACTGTTCATAAGTTATTGGCCAAAATATGCATTTTCCATATCTCATGACCCGTAGGTGGCGCTGTTCCCAACTTTGGCATGGAACCTCAGATCATGCTTCCGATGAAGTGTACCAATTTTCGTTTCGATTGATCAAAGTTTGGCCGAGCTATAGCTTCTGAACCAATTTTGGGTCGACCTCGTTAAGTTTGCGACGTCATAACTTTTGATCAGAGAAGAATAAAAAAAATCGGGGACAGTACTTTTATGCGGCTCAGTCCGAAGATCATTTGAGTACATGTTTGGACAAAATTAGACCAATTTTGAAGGAGGAGTAGCAAAAAAACTGCATACTGTACTTTTCAAAATGGCCACTACTGTAATGGGCGGAGTCTTAATGTAAGATATTGGTTCTAATCAGCATGATGAGATGAATCAGGTGTACTAAGTTTCATTTTTCTAGATCAAAGGGTTCAAAAGTTATAACCATTTCAATGTTGAATTTTTGAACTGCTGGTGGCGCTATAGAGTTGGACCTAGAGACTCAAAAATTGCTACAATTACTTTTCATTACCATCACTACAAGTGTGCCAAATTTCATCATTTTCCTATGTATGGTTCATAGGGCTGCCATAGACTTCAAGAGGAGGAAGAAGAATAATAATAATAAATATAGCTGCAAGCAGCAATACGGGGCCAAGCCCTGCAAGGCAGAGCAAGCAACAGCCGCTGTAGCGCAATGCGGAGCCAGAAGAGCAAAACATCAGAAATTTAATGTACATCAAGCACAGTAAGCACATCAATTACAGCAGCACAGCTAGCATTTAAGCACCAACAGCAGTGCAGAGCCGGAAGGAATTTAAATTATTATTTTATACACAATTTCAAAGTCGCCCCACACTGGTCTCGAACCCACGACCACAATGGTTCGGGATTCATGACGCATGGTTGAACCACTTGCGCCACCCAGAGGACATGTTTTACAAAGCTGCAGAGGAGAGGCTTCAGTGTGTGAATGAGCACACAAAATCATGTTAACGAGATTAGCATGCTAAGCTATCTTAATGCTAATGTAGCTTATAACATGGTACATCCAATCCTGGCAAAATAGATATCCTCGGATTCGACATGACGCAAGGAATCGATAGACACCAATTTTATGATTTTGTGACAAACTGTTCACAAGTTACAGCCTTTGAACCAATTATGGGTCGACCTCATTAAGTTTGCGACATCATAACTTTTTTTTTTCCAGTATAGCAAAAAAATCGGGGACAGTACTTTTATGCGGCTCAGTCCGAAGATCATTTGAGCACATGTTTGGACAAAATTAGACCAATTTTGAAGGAGGAGTAGCGAAAAAACTGTTTTACATTCACTCCAATATGGCGGCCAGTAACATTGTTGAAAAATAACATATGAGATATCGTTGAAATCGGCATAAGCCAAGGAATATATTGCCATAAAGAAATCAAATTTCAAGCAATGTTAGCAAAAGTTATAAGCGTTTTTTCAAAAAACAATGATATCTCTGGAACACTAGGTGGCGCTGTGATCAAACTTCTCAGGTACCTTCGGGCCATGCTAATGACGATCCATACCAAATTTGGTGAAGAAATTTCAAATAGTTTAAAAGATATTGCAAATTATGACAAAATTCAAAATGGCGGACACGTGGTACATCCCATCATGGCAAAATCAATATCCACGGATTCATCATGACCCAAGGAATCGATAGACACCAAGTTTATAATTTTCTGACAAACCGTTCACAAGTTATTGGCCAAAATATGCATTTTCCATATCTCATGACCCGTAGGTGGCGCTGTTCCCAACTTTGGCATGGAACCTCAGATCATGCTTCCGATGAAGTGTACCAATTTTCGTTTCGATTGATCAAAGTTTGGCCGAGATACAGCCGCTGAACCAATTTTAGGTCGACCTTGTTAACTTTGCGACGTCATAACTTTTGATCAGAGAAGAATAAAAAAAATCGGGGACAGTACTTTTATGCGGCTCAGTCCGAAGATCATTTGAGCACATGTTTGGACAAAATTAGACCAATTTTGAAGGAGGAGTAGCAAAAAAACTGCATACTGTACTTTTCAAAATGGCCACTACTGTAATGGGCGGAGTCTTAATGTAAGATATTGGTTCTGATCAGCATGATGAGATGAATCAGGTGTACTAAGTTTCATTTTTCTAGATCAAAGGGTTCAAAAGTTATAACCATTTCAATGTTGAATTTTTGAACTGCTGGTGGCGCTATAGAGTTGGTCCTAGTGACTCAAAAATTGCTACATTTACTAATCATGGCCATCACTACAAGTGTGCCAAATTTCATCATTTTCCTATTTACGGTTCATAGGGCTGCCATAGACTTCCATTGGGAAGAAGAAGAATTGTTATTCTGACAATAACAATTGCTAATATAGCTGCAAGCAGCAATACGGGGCCAAGCCCTGCAAGGCAGAGCAAGCAACAGCCGCTGTAGCGCAATGCGGAGCCAGAAGAGCAAAACATCAGAAATTTAATGTACATCAAGCACAGTAAGCACATCAATTACAGCAGCACAGCTAGCATTTAAGCACCAACAGCAGTGCAGAGCCGGAAGGAATTTAAATTATTATTTTATACACAATTTCAAAGTCGCCCCACACTGGTCTCGAACCCACGACCACAATGGTTCGGGATTCATGACGCATGGTTGAACCACTTGCGCCACCCAGAGGACATGTTTTACAAAGCTGCAGAGGAGAGGCTTCAGTGTGTGAATGAGCACACAAAATCATGTTAACGAGATTAGCATGCTAAGCTAACTTAATGCTAATATAGCTTATGATGTGGTACATCCAATGCTGGCAAAATAGATATCCTCAGATTCGACATGACGCAAGGAATCGATAGACACCAATTTTATGATTTTGTGACAAACTGTTCACAAGTTACAGCCTCTGAACCAATTATGGGTTGACCTCATTAAGTTTGCGACATCATAACTTTTTTTTTCCAGTATAGCAAAAAAATCGGGGACAGTACTTTTATGCGGCTCAGTCCGAAGATCATTTGAGTACATGTTTGGACAAAATTAGACCAATTTTGAAGGAGGAGTAGCGAAAAAACTGTTTTACATTCACTCCAATATGGCGGCCAGTCACATTGTTGATAAATAACATATGAGATATCGTTGAAATCGGCATAAGCCAAGGAATATATTGACATAAAGAAATCAAATTTCAAGCAATGTTAGCAAAAGTTATAAGCGTTTTTTCAAAAAACAATGATATCTCTGGAACACTAGGTGGCGCTGTGATCAAATTTCTCAGGTACCTTCGGGCCATGCTAATGATGATCCATACCAAATTTGGTGAAGAAATTTCAAATAGTTTAAAAGATATTGCAAATTATGACATCATTCAAAATGGCGGACACGTGGTACATCCCATCATGGCAAAATCGATATCCACGGATTTGTCATGACCCAAGGAATCGATAGACACCAAGTTTATAATTTTCTGACAAACTGTTCATAAGTTATTGGCCAAAATATGCATTTTCCATATCTCATGACCCGTAGGTGGCGCTGTTCCCAACTTTGGCATGGAACCTCAGATCATGCTTCCGATGAAGTGTACCAATTTTCGTTTCGATTGATCAAAGTTTGGCCGAGCTATAGCTTCTGAACCAATTTTGGGTCGACCTCGTTAAGTTTGCGACGTCATAACTTTTGATCAGAGAAGAATAAAAAAAATCGGGGACAGTACTTTTATGCGGCTCAGTCCGAAGATCATTTGAGTACATGTTTGGACAAAATTAGACCAATTTTGAAGGAGGAGTAGCAAAAAAACTGCATACTGTACTTTTCAAAATGGCCACTACTGTAATGGGCGGAGTCTTAATGTAAGATATTGGTTCTAATCAGCATGATGAGATGAATCAGGTGTACTAAGTTTCATTTTTCTAGATCAAAGGGTTCAAAAGTTATAACCATTTCAATGTTGAATTTTTGAACTGCTGGTGGCGCTATAGAGTTGGACCTAGAGACTCAAAAATTGCTACAATTACTTTTCATTACCATCACTACAAGTGTGCCAAATTTCATCATTTTCCTATGTATGGTTCATAGGGCTGCCATAGACTTCAAGAGGAGGAAGAAGAATAATAATAATAATAATAATAAGAAAACTAACAGATACAATAGGTGCCATAGCCCCTTCGGGGCTTGGCCCCTAAATATAGCTGCAAGCAGCAATACGGGGCCAAGCCCTGCAAGGCAGAGCAAGCAACAGCCGCTGTAGCGCAATGCGGAGCCAGAAGAGCAAAACATCAGAAATTTAATGTACATCAAGCACAGTAAGCACATCAATTACAGCAGCACAGCTAGCATTTAAGCACCAACAGCAGTGCAGAGCCGGAAGGAATTTAAATTATTATTTTATACACAATTTCAAAGTCGCCCCACACTGGTCTCGAACCCACGACCACAATGGTTCGGGATTCATGACGCATGGTTGAACCACTTGCGCCACCCAGAGGACATGTTTTACAAAGCTGCAGAGGAGAGGCTTCAGTGTGTGAATGAGCACACAAAATCATGTTAACGAGATTAGCATGCTAAGCTAACTTAATGCTAATATAGCTTATGATGTGGTACATCCAATGCTGGCAAAATAGATATCCTCAGATTCGACATGACGCAAGGAATCGATAGACACCAATTTTATGATTTTGTGACAAACTGTTCACAAGTTACAGCCTCTGAACCAATTATGGGTTGACCTCATTAAGTTTGCGACATCATAACTTTTTTTTTCCAGTATAGCAAAAAAATCGGGGACAGTACTTTTATGCGGCTCAGTCCGAAGATCATTTGAGTACATGTTTGGACAAAATTAGACCAATTTTGAAGGAGGAGTAGCGAAAAAACTGTTTTACATTCACTCCAATATGGCGGCCAGTCACATTGTTGATAAATAACATATGAGATATCGTTGAAATCGGCATAAGCCAAGGAATATATTGACATAAAGAAATCAAATTTCAAGCAATGTTAGCAAAAGTTATAAGCGTTTTTTCAAAAAACAATGATATCTCTGGAACACTAGGTGGCGCTGTGATCAAATTTCTCAGGTACCTTCGGGCCATGCTAATGATGATCCATACCAAATTTGGTGAAGAAATTTCAAATAGTTTAAAAGATATTGCAAATTATGACATCATTCAAAATGGCGGACACGTGGTACATCCCATCATGGCAAAATCGATATCCACGGATTTGTCATGACCCAAGGAATCGATAGACACCAAGTTTATAATTTTCTGACAAACTGTTCATAAGTTATTGGCCAAAATATGCATTTTCCATATCTCATGACCCGTAGGTGGCGCTGTTCCCAACTTTGGCATGGAACCTCAGATCATGCTTCCGATGAAGTGTACCAATTTTCGTTTCGATTGATCAAAGTTTGGCCGAGCTATAGCTTCTGAACCAATTTTGGGTCGACCTCGTTAAGTTTGCGACGTCATAACTTTTGATCAGAGAAGAATAAAAAAAATCGGGGACAGTACTTTTATGCGGCTCAGTCCGAAGATCATTTGAGTACATGTTTGGACAAAATTAGACCAATTTTGAAGGAGGAGTAGCAAAAAAACTGCATACTGTACTTTTCAAAATGGCCACTACTGTAATGGGCGGAGTCTTAATGTAAGATATTGGTTCTAATCAGCATGATGAGATGAATCAGGTGTACTAAGTTTCATTTTTCTAGATCAAAGGGTTCAAAAGTTATAACCATTTCAATGTTGAATTTTTGAACTGCTGGTGGCGCTATAGAGTTGGACCTAGAGACTCAAAAATTGCTACAATTACTTTTCATTACCATCACTACAAGTGTGCCAAATTTCATCATTTTCCTATGTATGGTTCATAGGGCTGCCATAGACTTCAAGAGGAGGAAGAAGAATAATAATAATAAATATAGCTGCAAGCAGCAATACGGGGCCAAGCCCTGCAAGGCAGAGCAAGCAACAGCCGCTGTAGCGCAATGCGGAGCCAGAAGAGCAAAACATCAGAAATTTAATGTACATCAAGCACAGTAAGCACATCAATTACAGCAGCACAGCTAGCATTTAAGCACCAACAGCAGTGCAGAGCCGGAAGGAATTTAAATTATTATTTTATACACAATTTCAAAGTCGCCCCACACTGGTCTCGAACCCACGACCACAATGGTTCGGGATTCATGACGCATGGTTGAACCACTTGCGCCACCCAGAGGACATGTTTTACAAAGCTGCAGAGGAGAGGCTTCAGTGTGTGAATGAGCACACAAAATCATGTTAACGAGATTAGCATGCTAAGCTAACTTAATGCTAATATAGCTTATGATGTGGTACATCCAATGCTGGCAAAATAGATATCCTCAGATTCGACATGACGCAAGGAATCGATAGACACCAATTTTATGATTTTGTGACAAACTGTTCACAAGTTACAGCCTCTGAACCAATTATGGGTTGACCTCATTAAGTTTGCGACATCATAACTTTTTTTTTCCAGTATAGCAAAAAAATCGGGGACAGTACTTTTATGCGGCTCAGTCCGAAGATCATTTGAGTACATGTTTGGACAAAATTAGACCAATTTTGAAGGAGGAGTAGCGAAAAAACTGTTTTACATTCACTCCAATATGGCGGCCAGTCACATTGTTGATAAATAACATATGAGATATCGTTGAAATCGGCATAAGCCAAGGAATATATTGACATAAAGAAATCAAATTTCAAGCAATGTTAGCAAAAGTTATAAGCGTTTTTTCAAAAAACAATGATATCTCTGGAACACTAGGTGGCGCTGTGATCAAATTTCTCAGGTACCTTCGGGCCATGCTAATGATGATCCATACCAAATTTGGTGAAGAAATTTCAAATAGTTTAAAAGATATTGCAAATTATGACATCATTCAAAATGGCGGACACGTGGTACATCCCATCATGGCAAAATCGATATCCACGGATTTGTCATGACCCAAGGAATCGATAGACACCAAGTTTATAATTTTCTGACAAACTGTTCATAAGTTATTGGCCAAAATATGCATTTTCCATATCTCATGACCCGTAGGTGGCGCTGTTCCCAACTTTGGCATGGAACCTCAGATCATGCTTCCGATGAAGTGTACCAATTTTCGTTTCGATTGATCAAAGTTTGGCCGAGCTATAGCTTCTGAACCAATTTTGGGTCGACCTCGTTAAGTTTGCGACGTCATAACTTTTGATCAGAGAAGAATAAAAAAAATCGGGGACAGTACTTTTATGCGGCTCAGTCCGAAGATCATTTGAGTACATGTTTGGACAAAATTAGACCAATTTTGAAGGAGGAGTAGCAAAAAAACTGCATACTGTACTTTTCAAAATGGCCACTACTGTAATGGGCGGAGTCTTAATGTAAGATATTGGTTCTAATCAGCATGATGAGATGAATCAGGTGTACTAAGTTTCATTTTTCTAGATCAAAGGGTTCAAAAGTTATAACCATTTCAATGTTGAATTTTTGAACTGCTGGTGGCGCTATAGAGTTGGACCTAGAGACTCAAAAATTGCTACAATTACTTTTCATTACCATCACTACAAGTGTGCCAAATTTCATCATTTTCCTATGTATGGTTCATAGGGCTGCCATAGACTTCAAGAGGAGGAAGAAGAATAATAATAATAATAATAATAAGAAAACTAACAGATACAATAGGTGCCATAGCCCCTTCGGGGCTTGGCCCCTAATAATAATAAGAAAACTAACAGATACAATAGGTGCCATAGCCCCTTCGGGGCTTGGCCCCTAATAATAATAAGAAAACTAACAGATACAATAGGTGCCATAGCCCCTTCGGGGCTTGGCCCCTAATAATAATAATAAGAAAACTAACAGATACAATAGGTGCCATAGCCCCTTCGGGGCTTGGCCCCTAATAAGAAAACTAACAGATACAATAGGTGCCATAGCCCCTTCGGGGCTTGGCCCCTAATAATAATAAGAAAACTAACAGATACAATAGGTGCCATAGCCCCTTCGGGGCTTGGCCCCTAATAATAATAATAAGAAAACTAACAGATACAATAGGTGCCATAGCCCCTTCGGGGCTTGGCCCCTAATAAGAAAACTAACAGATACAATAGGTGCCATAGCCCCTTCGGGGCTTGGCCCCTAAATAGCTGCAAGCAGCAATACGGGGCCAAGCCCTGCAAGGCAGAGCAAGCAACAGCCGCTGTAGCGCAATGCGGAGCCAGAAGAGCAAAACATCAGAAATTTAATGTACATCAAGCACAGTAAGCACATCAATTACAGCAGCACAGCTAGCATTTAAGCACCAACAGCAGTGCAGAGCCGGAAGGAATTTAAATTATTATTTTATACACAATTTCAAAGTCGCCCCACACTGGTCTCGAACCCACGACCACAATGGTTCGGGATTCATGACGCATGGTTGAACCACTTGCGCCACCCAGAGGACATGTTTTACAAAGCTGCAGAGGAGAGGCTTCAGTGTGTGAATGAGCACACAAAATCATGTTAACGAGATTAGCATGCTAAGCTAACTTAATGCTAATATAGCTTATGATGTGGTACATCCAATGCTGGCAAAATAGATATCCTCAGATTCGACATGACGCAAGGAATCGATAGACACCAATTTTATGATTTTGTGACAAACTGTTCACAAGTTACAGCCTCTGAACCAATTATGGGTTGACCTCATTAAGTTTGCGACATCATAACTTTTTTTTTCCAGTAGAGCAAAAAAATCGGGGACAGTACTTTTATGCGGCTCAGTCCGAAGATCATTTGAGTACATATTTGGACAAAATTAGACCAATTTTGAAGGAGGAGTAGCGAAAAAACTGTTTTACATTCGCTCCAATATGGCGGCCAGTCACATTGTTGAAAAATAACATATGAGATATCGTTGAAATCGGCATAAGCCAAGGAATATATTGACATAAAGAAATCAAATTTCAAGCAATGTTGGCAAAAGTTATAAGTGTTTTTTCAAAAAACAATGATATCTCTGGAACACTAGGTGGCGCTGTGATCAAACTTCTCATGTACCTTCGGGCCATGCTAATGATGATCCATACCAAATTTGGTGAAGAAATTTCAAATAGTTTAAAAGATATTGCAAATTATGACATCATTCAAAATGGCGGACACGTGGTACATCCCATTATGGCAAAATCGATATCCACGGATTTGTCATGACCCAAGGAATCGATAGACACCAAGTTTATAATTTTCTGACAAACTGTTCATAAGTTATTGGCCAAAATATGCATTTTCCATATCTCATGACCCGTAGGTGGCGCTGTTCCCAACTTTGGCATGGAACCTCAGATCATGCTTCCGATGAAGTGTACCAATTTTCGTTTCGATTGATCAAAGTTTGGCCGAGCTATAGCTTCTGAACCAATTTTGGGTCGACCTTGTTAAGTTTGCGACGTCATAACTTTTGATCAGAGAAGAATAAAAAAAATCGGGGACAGTACTTTTATGCGGCTCAGTCCGAAGATCATTTGAGTACATGTTTGGACAAAATTAGACCAATTTTGAAGGAGGAGTAGCAAAAAAACTGCATACTGTACTTTTCAAAATGGCCACTACTGTAATGGGCGGAGTCTTAATGTAAGATATTGGTTCTAATCAGCATGATGAGATGAATCAGGTGTACTAAGTTTCATTTTTCTAGATCAAAGGGTTCAAAAGTTATAACCATTTCAATGTTGAATTTTTGAACTGCTGGTGGCGCTATAGAGTTGGACCTAGAGACTCAAAAATTGCTACAATTACTTTTCATTACCATCACTACAAGTGTGCCAAATTTCATCATTTTCCTATGTATGGTTCATAGGGCTGCCATAGACTTCAAGAGGAGGAAGAAGAATAATAATAATAATAATAATAAGAAAACTAACAGATACAATAGGTGCCATAGCCCCTTCGGGGCTTGGCCCCTAATAATAATAAGAAAACTAACAGATACAATAGGTGCCATAGCCCCTTCGGGGCTTGGCCCCTAATAATAAGAAAACTAACAGATACAATAGGTGCCATAGCCCCTTCGGGGCTTGGCCCCTAATAATAATAAGAAAACTAACAGATACAATAGGTGCCATAGCCCCTTCGGGGCTTGGCCCCTAATAATAATAAGAAAACTAACAGATACAATAGGTGCCATAGCCCCTTCGGGGCTTGGCCCCTAATAAGAAAACTAACAGATACAATAGGTGCCATAGCCCCTTCGGGGCTTGGCCCCTAATAATAATAAGAAAACTAACAGATACAATAGGTGCCATAGCCCCTTCGGGGCTTGGCCCCTAATAATAATAAGAAAACTAACAGATACAATAGGTGCCATAGCCCCTTCGGGGCTTGGCCCCTAATAATAATAAGAAAACTAACAGATACAATAGGTGCCATAGCCCCTTCGGGGCTTGGCCCCTAATAATAATAAGAAAACTAACAGATACAATAGGTGCCATAGCCCCTTCGGGGCTTGGCCCCTAATAAGAAAACTAACAGATACAATAGGTGCCATAGCCCCTTCGGGGCTTGGCCCCTAATAATAATAAGAAAACTAACAGATACAATAGGTGCCATAGCCCCTTCGGGGCTTGGCCCCTAATAATAATAAGAAAACTAACAGATACAATAGGTGCCATAGCCCCTTCGGGGCTTGGCCCCTAATAATAATAATAAGAAAACTAACAGATACAATAGGTGCCATAGCCCCTTCGGGGCTTGGCCCCTAATAATAAATAGCTGCAAGCAGCAATACGGGGCCAAGCCCTGCAAGGCAGAGCAAGCAACAGCCGCTGTAGCGCAATGCGGAGCCAGAAGAGCAAAACATCAGAAATTTAATGTACATCAAGCACAGTAAGCACATCAATTACAGCAGCACAGCTAGCATTTAAGCACCAACAGCAGTGCAGAGCCGGAAGGAATTTAAATTATTATTTTATACACAATTTCAAAGTCGCCCCACACTGGTCTCGAACCCACGACCACAATGGTTCGGGATTCATGACGCATGGTTGAACCACTTGCGCCACCCAGAGGACATGTTTTACAAAGCTGCAGAGGAGAGGCTTCAGTGTGTGAATGAGCACACAAAATCATGTTAACGAGATTAGCATGCTAAGCTAACTTAATGCTAATATAGCTTATGATGTGGTACATCCAATGCTGGCAAAATAGATATCCTCAGATTCGACATGACGCAAGGAATCGATAGACACCAATTTTATGATTTTGTGACAAACTGTTCACAAGTTACAGCCTCTGAACCAATTATGGGTTGACCTCATTAAGTTTGCGACATCATAACTTTTTTTTTCCAGTATAGCAAAAAAATCGGGGACAGTACTTTTATGCGGCTCAGTCCGAAGATCATTTGAGTACATGTTTGGACAAAATTAGACCAATTTTGAAGGAGGAGTAGCGAAAAAACTGTTTTACATTCACTCCAATATGGCGGCCAGTCACATTGTTGATAAATAACATATGAGATATCGTTGAAATCGGCATAAGCCAAGGAATATATTGACATAAAGAAATCAAATTTCAAGCAATGTTAGCAAAAGTTATAAGCGTTTTTTCAAAAAACAATGATATCTCTGGAACACTAGGTGGCGCTGTGATCAAATTTCTCAGGTACCTTCGGGCCATGCTAATGATGATCCATACCAAATTTGGTGAAGAAATTTCAAATAGTTTAAAAGATATTGCAAATTATGACATCATTCAAAATGGTGGACACGTGGTACATCCCATCATGGCAAAATCGATATCCACGGATTTGTCATGACCCAAGGAATCGATAGACACCAAGTTTATAATTTTCTGACAAACTGTTCATAAGTTATTGGCCAAAATATGCATTTTCCATATCTCATGACCCGTAGGTGGCGCTGTTCCCAACTTTGGCATGGAACCTCAGATCATGCTTCCGATGAAGTGTACCAATTTTCGTTTCGATTGATCAAAGTTTGGCCGAGCTATAGCTTCTGAACCAATTTTGGGTCGACCTCGTTAAGTTTGCGACGTCATAACTTTTGATCAGAGAAGAATAAAAAAAATCGGGGACAGTACTTTTATGCGGCTCAGTCCGAAGATCATTTGAGTACATGTTTGGACAAAATTAGACCAATTTTGAAGGAGGAGTAGCAAAAAAACTGCATACTGTACTTTTCAAAATGGCCACTACTGTAATGGGCGGAGTCTTAATGTAAGATATTGGTTCTAATCAGCATGATGAGATGAATCAGGTGTACTAAGTTTCATTTTTCTAGATCAAAGGGTTCAAAAGTTATAACCATTTCAATGTTGAATTTTTGAACTGCTGGTGGCGCTATAGAGTTGGACCTAGAGACTCAAAAATTGCTACAATTACTTTTCATTACCATCACTACAAGTGTGCCAAATTTCATCATTTTCCTATGTATGGTTCATAGGGCTGCCATAGACTTCAAGAGGAGGAAGAAGAATAATAATAATAATAATAATAAGAAAACTAACAGATACAATAGGTGCCATAGCCCCTTCGGGGCTTGGCCCCTAAATATAGCTGCAAGCAGCAATACGGGGCCAAGCCCTGCAAGGCAGAGCAAGCAACAGCCGCTGTAGCGCAATGCGGAGCCAGAAGAGCAAAACATCAGAAATTTAATGTACATCAAGCACAGTAAGCACATCAATTACAGCAGCACAGCTAGCATTTAAGCACCAACAGCAGTGCAGAGCCGGAAGGAATTTAAATTATTATTTTATACACAATTTCAAAGTCGCCCCACACTGGTCTCGAACCCACGACCACAATGGTTCGGGATTCATGACGCATGGTTGAACCACTTGCGCCACCCAGAGGACATGTTTTACAAAGCTGCAGAGGAGAGGCTTCAGTGTGTGAATGAGCACACAAAATCATGTTAACGAGATTAGCATGCTAAGCTAACTTAATGCTAATATAGCTTATGATGTGGTACATCCAATGCTGGCAAAATAGATATCCTCAGATTCGACATGACGCAAGGAATCGATAGACACCAATTTTATGATTTTGTGACAAACTGTTCACAAGTTACAGCCTCTGAACCAATTATGGGTTGACCTCATTAAGTTTGCGACATCATAACTTTTTTTTTCCAGTATAGCAAAAAAATCGGGGACAGTACTTTTATGCGGCTCAGTCCGAAGATCATTTGAGTACATGTTTGGACAAAATTAGACCAATTTTGAAGGAGGAGTAGCGAAAAAACTGTTTTACATTCACTCCAATATGGCGGCCAGTCACATTGTTGATAAATAACATATGAGATATCGTTGAAATCGGCATAAGCCAAGGAATATATTGACATAAAGAAATCAAATTTCAAGCAATGTTAGCAAAAGTTATAAGCGTTTTTTCAAAAAACAATGATATCTCTGGAACACTAGGTGGCGCTGTGATCAAATTTCTCAGGTACCTTCGGGCCATGCTAATGATGATCCATACCAAATTTGGTGAAGAAATTTCAAATAGTTTAAAAGATATTGCAAATTATGACATCATTCAAAATGGCGGACACGTGGTACATCCCATCATGGCAAAATCGATATCCACGGATTTGTCATGACCCAAGGAATCGATAGACACCAAGTTTATAATTTTCTGACAAACTGTTCATAAGTTATTGGCCAAAATATGCATTTTCCATATCTCATGACCCGTAGGTGGCGCTGTTCCCAACTTTGGCATGGAACCTCAGATCATGCTTCCGATGAAGTGTACCAATTTTCGTTTCGATTGATCAAAGTTTGGCCGAGCTATAGCTTCTGAACCAATTTTGGGTCGACCTCGTTAAGTTTGCGACGTCATAACTTTTGATCAGAGAAGAATAAAAAAAATCGGGGACAGTACTTTTATGCGGCTCAGTCCGAAGATCATTTGAGTACATGTTTGGACAAAATTAGACCAATTTTGAAGGAGGAGTAGCAAAAAAACTGCATACTGTACTTTTCAAAATGGCCACTACTGTAATGGGCGGAGTCTTAATGTAAGATATTGGTTCTAATCAGCATGATGAGATGAATCAGGTGTACTAAGTTTCATTTTTCTAGATCAAAGGGTTCAAAAGTTATAACCATTTCAATGTTGAATTTTTGAACTGCTGGTGGCGCTATAGAGTTGGACCTAGAGACTCAAAAATTGCTACAATTACTTTTCATTACCATCACTACAAGTGTGCCAAATTTCATCATTTTCCTATGTATGGTTCATAGGGCTGCCATAGACTTCAAGAGGAGGAAGAAGAATAATAATAAATATAGCTGCAAGCAGCAATACGGGGCCAAGCCCTGCAAGGCACAGCAAGCAAAAGCCGCTGTAGCGCAATGCGGAGCCAGAAGAGCAAAACATCAGAAATTTAATGTACATCAAGCACAGCAAGTTCTGTAAGCACATCAATTACAGCAACACAGCAAGCATTTAAGCACCAACAGCAGTGCGGAGCCAGAAGAACAAAAAGAGCAGAAATTGAATATACATGTAAATGTACATCAAGCACAGCAGCGCAGCAAGCATTTAAGCACCAACAGCAGTGCAGAGCCGCAAGAACAAAAACAGCAGAAATTAAATATAAATGTAAATGAAGCACAGCGAGCATTTAAGCACCAACAGCAGTGCAGAGCCGGAAGGAATTTAAATGACAACTTTAAAGTCATCCCACATGGGACTCGAACCCACGACCAGAATGGCTCAGGATTTTAGATTCATGGTTTAGCAGATTGCACCACTCAGAGGACGTACAATCACAACCTTCAGAGGAGAGGCTTCAGTGTAAGAATGAGCACACAAAAGCAAGTTAACCAGATTAGCATGCTAAGCTATCTTAATGCTAATGTAGCTTATAACATGTTACATCCAATCCTGGCAAAATAGATATCCTCGGATTCGACATGACGCAAGGAATCGATAGACACCAATTTTATGATTTTGTGACAAACTGTTCACAAGTTACAGCCTCTGAACCAATTATGGGTCGACCTCATTAAGTTTGCGACATCATAACTTTTTTTTTTCCAGTATAGCAAAAAAATCGGGGACAGTACTTTTATGCGGCTCAGTCCGAAGATCATTTGAGCACATGTTTGGACAAAATTAGACCAATTTTGAAGGAGGAGTAGCGAAAAAACTGTTTTACATTCACTCCAATATGGCGGCCAGTCACATTGTTGAAAAATAACATATGAGATATCGTTGAAATCGGCATAAGCCCAGGAATATATTGACATAAAGAAATCAAATTTCAAGCAATGTTAGCAAAAGTTATAAGCGTTTTTTCAAAAAACAATGATATCTCTGGAACACTAGGTGGCGCTGTGATCAAACTTCTCAGGTACCTTCGGGCCATGCTAATGACGATCCATACCAAATTTGGTGAAGAAATTTCAAATAGTTTAAAAGATATTGCAAATTATGACAAAATTCAAAATGGCGGACACGTGGTACATCCCATCATGGCAAAATAAATATCCACGGATTCATCATGACCCAAGGAATCGATAGACACCAAGTTTATAATTTTCTGACAAACCGTTCACAAGTTATTGGCCAAAATATGCATTTTCCATATCTCACGACCCGTAGGTGGCGCTGTTCCCAACTTTGGCATGGAACCTCAGATCATGCTTCCGATGAAGTGTACCAATTTTCGTTTCGATTGATCAAAGTTTGGCCGAGATACAGCCGCTGAACCAATTTTAGGTCGACCTTGTTAACTTTGCGACGTCATAACTTTTGATCAGAGAAGAATAAAAAAAATCGGGGACAGTACTTTTATGCGGCTCAGTCCGAAGATCATTTGAGCACATGTTTGGACAAAATTAGACCAATTTTGAAGGAGGAGTAGCAAAAAAACTGCATACTGTACTTTTCAAAATGGCCACTACTGTAATGGGCGGAGTCTTAATGTAAGATATTGGTTCTGATCAGCATGATGAGATGAATCAGGTGTACTAAGTTTCATTTTTCTAGATCAAAGGGTTCAAAAGTTATAACCATTTCAATGTTGAATTTTTGAACTGCTGGTGGCGCTATAGAGTTGGTCCTAGAGACTCAAAAATTGCTACATTTACTATTCATGGCCATCACTACAAGTGTGCCAAATTTCATCATTTTCCTATGTACGGTTTATAGGGCTGCCATAGACTTCCACTGGGAAGAAGAAGAATTGTTATTCTGACAATAACAATTGCTAATATAGCTGCAAGCAGCAATACGGGGCCAAGCCCTGCAAGGCAGAGCAAGCAACAGCCGCTGTAGCGCAATGCGGAGCCAGAAGAGCAAAACATCAGAAATTTAATGTACATCAAGCACAGTAAGCACATCAATTACAGCAGCACAGCTAGCATTTAAGCACCAACAGCAGTGCAGAGCCGGAAGGAATTTAAATTATTATTTTATACACAATTTCAAAGTCGCCCCACACTGGTCTCGAACCCACGACCACAATGGTTCGGGATTCATGACGCATGGTTGAACCACTTGCGCCACCCAGAGGACATGTTTTACAAAGCTGCAGAGGAGAGGCTTCAGTGTGTGAATGAGCACACAAAATCATGTTAACGAGATTAGCATGCTAAGCTAACTTAATGCTAATATAGCTTATGATGTGGTACATCCAATGCTGGCAAAATAGATATCCTCAGATTCGACATGACGCAAGGAATCGATAGACACCAATTTTATGATTTTGTGACAAACTGTTCACAAGTTACAGCCTCTGAACCAATTATGGGTTGACCTCATTAAGTTTGCGACATCATAACTTTTTTTTTCCAGTATAGCAAAAAAATCGGGGACAGTACTTTTATGCGGCTCAGTCCGAAGATCATTTGAGTACATGTTTGGACAAAATTAGACCAATTTTGAAGGAGGAGTAGCGAAAAAACTGTTTTACATTCACTCCAATATGGCGGCCAGTCACATTGTTGATAAATAACATATGAGATATCGTTGAAATCGGCATAAGCCAAGGAATATATTGACATAAAGAAATCAAATTTCAAGCAATGTTAGCAAAAGTTATAAGCGTTTTTTCAAAAAACAATGATATCTCTGGAACACTAGGTGGCGCTGTGATCAAATTTCTCAGGTACCTTCGGGCCATGCTAATGATGATCCATACCAAATTTGGTGAAGAAATTTCAAATAGTTTAAAAGATATTGCAAATTATGACATCATTCAAAATGGCGGACACGTGGTACATCCCATCATGGCAAAATCGATATCCACGGATTTGTCATGACCCAAGGAATCGATAGACACCAAGTTTATAATTTTCTGACAAACTGTTCATAAGTTATTGGCCAAAATATGCATTTTCCATATCTCATGACCCGTAGGTGGCGCTGTTCCCAACTTTGGCATGGAACCTCAGATCATGCTTCCGATGAAGTGTACCAATTTTCGTTTCGATTGATCAAAGTTTGGCCGAGCTATAGCTTCTGAACCAATTTTGGGTCGACCTCGTTAAGTTTGCGACGTCATAACTTTTGATCAGAGAAGAATAAAAAAAATCGGGGACAGTACTTTTATGCGGCTCAGTCCGAAGATCATTTGAGTACATGTTTGGACAAAATTAGACCAATTTTGAAGGAGGAGTAGCAAAAAAACTGCATACTGTACTTTTCAAAATGGCCACTACTGTAATGGGCGGAGTCTTAATGTAAGATATTGGTTCTAATCAGCATGATGAGATGAATCAGGTGTACTAAGTTTCATTTTTCTAGATCAAAGGGTTCAAAAGTTATAACCATTTCAATGTTGAATTTTTGAACTGCTGGTGGCGCTATAGAGTTGGACCTAGAGACTCAAAAATTGCTACAATTACTTTTCATTACCATCACTACAAGTGTGCCAAATTTCATCATTTTCCTATGTATGGTTCATAGGGCTGCCATAGACTTCAAGAGGAGGAAGAAGAATAATAATAATAATAATAATAAGAAAACTAACAGATACAATAGGTGCCATAGCCCCTTCGGGGCTTGGCCCCTAATAATAATAAGAAAACTAACAGATACAATAGGTGCCATAGCCCCTTCGGGGCTTGGCCCCTAATAATAATAATAAGAAAACTAACAGATACAATAGGTGCCATAGCCCCTTCGGGGCTTGGCCCCTAATAATAATAAGAAAACTAACAGATACAATAGGTGCCATAGCCCCTTCGGGGCTTGGCCCCTAATAATAATAAGAAAACTAACAGATACAATAGGTGCCATAGCCCCTTCGGGGCTTGGCCCCTAATAAGAAAACTAACAGATACAATAGGTGCCATAGCCCCTTCGGGGCTTGGCCCCTAATAATAATAATAATAATAATAAGAAAACTAACAGATACAATAGGTGCCATAGCCCCTTCGGGGCTTGGCCCCTAATAATAATAAGAAAACTAACAGATACAATAGGTGCCATAGCCCCTTCGGGGCTTGGCCCCTAATAATAATAAGAAAACTAACAGATACAATAGGTGCCATAGCCCCTTCGGGGCTTGGCCCCTAATAAGAAAACTAACAGATACAATAGGTGCCATAGCCCCTTCGGGGCTTGGCCCCTAATAATAATAAGAAAACTAACAGATACAATAGGTGCCATAGCCCCTTCGGGGCTTGGCCCCTAATAATAAGAAAACTAACAGATACAATAGGTGCCATAGCCCCTTCGGGGCTTGGCCCCTAATAATAAGAAAACTAACAGATACAATAGGTGCCATAGCCCCTTCGGGGCTTGGCCCCTAATAATAATAAGAAAACTAACAGATACAATAGGTGCCATAGCCCCTTCGGGGCTTGGCCCCTAAATAGCTGCAAGCAGCAATACGGGGCCAAGCCCTGCAAGGCAGAGCAAGCAACAGCCGCTGTAGCGCAATGCGGAGCCAGAAGAGCAAAACATCAGAAATTTAATGTACATCAAGCACAGTAAGCACATCAATTACAGCAGCACAGCTAGCATTTAAGCACCAACAGCAGTGCAGAGCCGGAAGGAATTTAAATTATTATTTTATACACAATTTCAAAGTCGCCCCACACTGGTCTCGAACCCACGACCACAATGGTTCGGGATTCATGACGCATGGTTGAACCACTTGCGCCACCCAGAGGACATGTTTTACAAAGCTGCAGAGGAGAGGCTTCAGTGTGTGAATGAGCACACAAAATCATGTTAACGAGATTAGCATGCTAAGCTAACTTAATGCTAATATAGCTTATGATGTGGTACATCCAATGCTGGCAAAATAGATATCCTCAGATTCGACATGACGCAAGGAATTGATAGACACCAATTTTATGATTTTGTGACAAACTGTTCACAAGTTACAGCCTCTGAACCAATTATGGGTTGACCTCATTAAGTTTGCGACATCATAACTTTTTTTTTCGAGTATAGCAAAAAAATCGGGGACAGTACTTTTATGCGGCTCAGTCCGAAGATCATTTGAGTACATGTTTGGACAAAATTAGACCAATTTTGAAGGAGGAGTAGCGAAAAAACTGTTTTACATTCACTCCAATATGGCGGCCAGTCACATTGTTGATAAATAACATATGAGATATCGTTGAAATCGGCATAAGCCAAGGAATATATTGACATAAAGAAATCAAATTTCAAGCAATGTTAGCAAAAGTTATAAGCGTTTTTTCAAAAAACAATGATATCTCTGGAACACTAGGTGGCGCTGTGATCAAATTTCTCAGGTACCTTCGGGCCATGCTAATGATGATCCATACCAAATTTGGTGAAGAAATTTCAAATAGTTTAAAAGATATTGCAAATTATGACATCATTCAAAATGGCGGACACGTGGTACATCCCATCATGGCAAAATCGATATCCACGGATTTGTCATGACCCAAGGAATCGATAGACACCAAGTTTATAATTTTCTGACAAACTGTTCATAAGTTATTGGCCAAAATATGCATTTTCCATATCTCATGACCCGTAGGTGGCGCTGTTCCCAACTTTGGCATGGAACCTCAGATCATGCTTCCGATGAAGTGTACCAATTTTCGTTTCGATTGATCAAAGTTTGGCCGAGCTATAGCTTCTGAACCAATTTTGGGTCGACCTCGTTAAGTTTGCGACGTCATAACTTTTGATCAGAGAAGAATAAAAAAAATCGGGGACAGTACTTTTATGCGGCTCAGTCCGAAGATCATTTGAGTACATGTTTGGACAAAATTAGACCAATTTTGAAGGAGGAGTAGCAAAAAAACTGCATACTGTACTTTTCAAAATGGCCACTACTGTAATGGGCGGAGTCTTAATGTAAGATATTGGTTCTAATCAGCATGATGAGATGAATCAGGTGTACTAAGTTTCATTTTTCTAGATCAAAGGGTTCAAAAGTTATAACCATTTCAATGTTGAATTTTTGAACTGCTGGTGGCGCTATAGAGTTGGACCTAGAGACTCAAAAATTGCTACAATTACTTTTCATTACCATCACTACAAGTGTGCCAAATTTCATCATTTTCCTATGTATGGTTCATAGGGCTGCCATAGACTTCAAGAGGAGGAAGAAGAATAATAATAATAATAATAAAAATAGCTGCAAGCAGCAATACGGGGCCAAGCCCTGCAAGGCAGAGCAAGCAACAGCCGCTGTAGCGCAATGCGGAGCCAGAAGAGCAAAACATCAGAAATTTAATGTACATCAAGCACAGTAAGCACATCAATTACAGCAGCACAGCTAGCATTTAAGCACCAACAGCAGTGCAGAGCCGGAAGGAATTTAAATTATTATTTTATACACAATTTCAAAGTCGCCCCACACTGGTCTCGAACCCACGACCACAATGGTTCGGGATTCATGACGCATGGTTGAACCACTTGCGCCACCCAGAGGACATGTTTTACAAAGCTGCAGAGGAGAGGCTTCAGTGTGTGAATGAGCACACAAAATCATGTTAACGAGATTAGCATGCTAAGCTAACTTAATGCTAATATAGCTTATGATGTGGTACATCCAATGCTGGCAAAATAGATATCCTCAGATTCGACATGACGCAAGGAATCGATAGACACCAATTTTATGATTTTGTGACAAACTGTTCACAAGTTACAGCCTCTGAACCAATTATGGGTTGACCTCATTAAGTTTGCGACATCATAACTTTTTTTTTCCAGTATAGCAAAAAAATCGGGGACAGTACTTTTATGCGGCTCAGTCCGAAGATCATTTGAGTACATGTTTGGACAAAATTAGACCAATTTTGAAGGAGGAGTAGCGAAAAAACTGTTTTACATTCACTCCAATATGGCGGCCAGTCACATTGTTGATAAATAACATATGAGATATCGTTGAAATCGGCATAAGCCAAGGAATATATTGACATAAAGAAATCAAATTTCAAGCAATGTTAGCAAAAGTTATAAGCGTTTTTTCAAAAAACAATGATATCTCTGGAACACTAGGTGGCGCTGTGATCAAATTTCTCAGGTACCTTCGGGCCATGCTAATGATGATCCATACCAAATTTGGTGAAGAAATTTCAAATAGTTTAAAAGATATTGCAAATTATGACATCATTCAAAATGGCGGACACGTGGTACATCCCATCATGGCAAAATCGATATCCACGGATTTGTCATGACCCAAGGAATCGATAGACACCAAGTTTATAATTTTCTGACAAACTGTTCATAAGTTATTGGCCAAAATATGCATTTTCCATATCTCATGACCCGTAGGTGGCGCTGTTCCCAACTTTGGCATGGAACCTCAGATCATGCTTCCGATGAAGTGTACCAATTTTCGTTTCGATTGATCAAAGTTTGGCCGAGCTATAGCTTCTGAACCAATTTTGGGTCGACCTCGTTAAGTTTGCGACGTCATAACTTTTGATCAGAGAAGAATAAAAAAAATCGGGGACAGTACTTTTATGCGGCTCAGTCCGAAGATCATTTGAGTACATGTTTGGACAAAATTAGACCAATTTTGAAGGAGGAGTAGCAAAAAAACTGCATACTGTACTTTTCAAAATGGCCACTACTGTAATGGGCGGAGTCTTAATGTAAGATATTGGTTCTAATCAGCATGATGAGATGAATCAGGTGTACTAAGTTTCATTTTTCTAGATCAAAGGGTTCAAAAGTTATAACCATTTCAATGTTGAATTTTTGAACTGCTGGTGGCGCTATAGAGTTGGACCTAGAGACTCAAAAATTGCTACAATTACTTTTCATTACCATCACTACAAGTGTGCCAAATTTCATCATTTTCCTATGTATGGTTCATAGGGCTGCCATAGACTTCAAGAGGAGGAAGAAGAATAATAATAATAATAATAATAAGAAAACTAACAGATACAATAGGTGCCATAGCCCCTTCGGGGCTTGGCCCCTAATAATAAGAAAACTAACAGATACAATAGGTGCCATAGCCCCTTCGGGGCTTGGCCCCTAATTACTCAGTTCTCAAATGTATACATTTACATTTAGTCATTTAGCAGACGCTTTTATCCAAAGCGACTTACAAATTAGGACTAAATTAAGCGAGTCATCAAGAAGAGGCAAAAACAACGCAAGAAGTGCTCAAAATACGAAGTTCAGGCATTAATCAGAGTAGCATAAGCCCGATTACAGTAATTACATAATTACAGTGTAACAAAGACACCTTAAAATAAAGTGTAACCTATGTTTCTTTTAAGACAAAGACAATTATTGAACTCCATTCACTACTTTGAACTATTTTGATAGTAACTACTTTTGTGAGTTTGTTGTGGTTCTATGGTTCACCTTTTAAAGAATAGTTCGGTAACACTTTAGAATACTGTATCTTACTTACTGCATAACTTATAAGGAATTATTGAAGAACTAATAGGTAATTCTTCATTAACTACTTCTTCACTACTGTTAACTACTAAGGAAGATGTGTTAACTAATCAGTATGTAAAATAATTTTATGATTGTGTTAAGTAACAGTTAGTTAATCAATAACTAATTAACTCTGTCATACCGCCTGAAGAACTACTATTAATTATCTGCTAATTAAGGTTCAAGAAGAATAATTAAGAAGTAACTAATGAACAGTCATACAAACTACATTGAGTTGTGACCTTCCTTATTTACTAATGGTATTAATAGAAGCAGTATTATGAAAATACAATTTTAACAAATGCATACAATGTTAAAGAGGGTTTTACCTGTGTGGTTTTTTGAGTGTGTTCTGTAAGAAATCAACTTCAGAAAGGAACCCCACTCAACTTACCTCAGATTAGTTTTTTATATTTTATATACCTGTAAAGTACTGTGTGTGTCCGTTTTCCTCAGCATATGCCATTGAGTAAATTCATGTATTTGAGGCAACGACTGAGGGAAACTGAAAGGGAGCTTATTAGTAATTCATAAATAATTGTCCAATAATTCTACAGGAATTACTTATAACCTGATTAGTAATTAATAAAGAACTATCAAATAATTATCCAGGAATTAGGCTACTTTTAACCTGAAACAGTATTCTAAAGTGAAAATATAGGGAACTCATTAGTAATTAATATAGAATTATTAGATCATTCTTCAGGAATTACTTAGAACCTGATACAGTCATCTAAAGTGAAAATATAGGGAACTTATTAGTAATTAATAAAGAACTATCAAATAATTATCCAGGAATTAGGCTACTTTTAACCTGAAACAGTATTCTAAAGTGAAAATATAGGGAACTCATTAGTAATTAATATAGAATTATTAGATCATTCTTCAGGAATTACTTAGAACCTGATACAGTATTCTAAAGTGAAAATATAGGGAACTCATTAGTAATTAATATAGAATTATTAGATCATTCTTCAGGAATTACTTAGAACCTGATACAGTATTCTAAAGTGAAAATATAGGGAACTCATTAGTAATTAATAAAGAATTACCAGACCGCCGCCCTGCGTTTCACTCATAGCCAAAATATGCTGTTACTGACTCCATAACCTGCCCATAAACAAACGGTGCACAGCTCTAAGAACATATTTTAACATCTGATGTTTTAGGATCTTTAGAAATAAAAACATTTGTTTTATGCAAGGAATCAGGCGTTTCCATCACGCAAAAAAGACAGACTCGTTAGCTAGTTAACTGACATTGTGTCCTTGTATGTTGCCTTGCATAAAATAACATGATTTACAGCACAGTAATGATTTTATAGATTCAATAAAACGTACACAAACCTTTATTTCGCTGAAGAAATGCACCATATCGGCATTGTATGTTAGTTACTTCGTTATTTTTCTTGAACCTTAATTAGTAGATAATTAATAATAGCTCATAGGGAGGTATGACAGAATTCATTAGTTATTGATTAACTAACTGTTACTTATCACAACAATAAAATTATATTACATACTGATTAGTTAACACAACTTCCTTAGTAGTTAACAATAGTGAATAAGTAGTTAATGAAGAATTATCTATTAGTACTTCAATAATTCCTGATAAGTTATGCAGTAAGTAAGATACAGTATTCTAAAGTGTTACCAATAGTTCCACTGTAAACCATGACCATGTCCATTTAATTTAGTTCATTAATTATTTTATGAGACTAACCATGTATGACAACACAATATATATATATATATATATAATGCTGATGTTAGTAAATAATGTATTAGCTGCATGATTGTGTAACTCACACTATGTAGTTCTTTTAAAAATTATATATTTGGATTATCTTTTTAGAAAGGTCTGACCAGGGACTGGGGTTGCAAATTAGCCTATTGGCTAGAAACCTTTTATGCAACACATCTACACATATTGTTATGGCTCTGACTGTGATAATTATGTATGTAATAATGTGCGCTGCATTGTCCCTGACAAATAAACGAATAAATAAAAATAAATAAAATAATCAACGTACTGTTTCCTGCAGAACACTTTAGCATTCCTCATGCTGTGTCTTAGGCAGCGATGAAGAGTTGGCCATGACGAGTGATGATGTCCTAGCACACGCTGAGCTAGCTCTCCAGAGGAAGAGTGTCGGCAACAGCGAGCGACCCATCACACATCATCATCTCAGGTCTCCTCACAGATTTACTTCCAAACTACTGTAGTAATCTGTTGAAATGACTATAAAAGTACCACTGATGCAGTAGTGTGTTGGCAGGTGACATTCGTTGACTCGGGGATGGGGAGGATCCTTTAATAGGATTTCCCTCGCACTTTTTGCACAATGCTTCCCTTGGCGTCGATATACCCGATATCACCCCTGCATCGTTGATGGACCAGTCTGATTGTGTTTTTGGACTCCTTTGGGGTGCAAGAGCACCTTTTGGAGAACTTCATTGTCTTCATCTGTTTTGTCCATTTTGAGAAGACTTATATTTGGTTGTGATGCCTTCTGCATTTCTTCCGTGTGATGTCGGCTGTGTCTGGAGGACTGCAGCTGTGGGTGCCTGGACTCTGCATCCGCATTCAAAGACTTCAGGTGGGATTGTGTCCAGACACTGCAGATGTGAAGTGACACTGACTGGCCCTTGGAAGCACTGATTCAAGTTGTTTTCCAAAAATGTCTCTGTTATCAGCCCGTACATATCTTCTTCTTAATTCTTCCATACTGTGACAGACCTCCTCTTGACCCAGGCCTTGAGGGCACGCTCATCCCTCACAGTGACCTCTACACACACTGGGCAAGCTGGAAATGTGCCGTAACCCAGGCAAATAAATAAAGGCCCTTCTCTTTTAGACATTTTATTTTTCACGGTGTGCCTTTTAAAGCAATGCTGCAGTATGGATGGACAGGTTGTACGCCTTTGAGACAATATTTGTCCACTGCCGATCTTTAAACTGGTGTCCGACCTGTCGTTTTCTCAGGTCGCTCCTCTCCTTAGTGTCCATTAAAAACAACATGGGCCTGTTGGCAGCTTATGCCAGAAAAGAGGCTATCTGGACCACTGTTTCCAGAAGATGTTTCTGATGCTGGGCTAGAATCCTGTCTTTCAGTGAGCTAAATGAAAGAAAAAAGATGTTAAATATAGTAACTGTAGTGCAGTGTAAATACTGTTTTCCTGCAAACCCTAAATTATGGGTAACCCTAACCCTAACTTGATGTAGAACAGTTAAAATTGTAACTTTTTGTTTTTAAAATTTAAACTTTTGTTGGTAAACAATTATTTCATGTTGATTTAGTCATATGTTAGTACATGAACCACATTTCACACAATTACAAAAAACACTTCATAGTTTCAATAAATATATTTAGTAATGCTTTTTGTTTTGTGGTTGTAGTGTTATCACATGGAATTAAGTGCTTTATGAGAGACAGAACACTTTTTATAGTGTTTTATGTTGTTGAAAGAAAAATTGATTCTGTGTTTGTTTCTTTCAGAACTGTTTTCGTTATCAGGACAAGTTCAGAACTGAATTTTACACTTTGCCAAAAACATAGCAAATATAATTTATATTTTTACATTTGATCTAATAGCAAAATAAAAAATATGCAACAGCATTTCCACTACTTTCCCATGGAGGGAAAAATACCAAGAGAGATTGATCACCTTGATCAGAAGAAAGAAAGATGTAACATTTCCCATCACACCAAATAAAAGCCCTATTTTACAATCACCCTTACTGCAGAATTCATTCATTTCTTTCTTCTTTTTTCTTTCTTGTAATTTATAGCAAGGTAATATAATACAAAGTATAGCGTTTTAAATGTGTTAAATGTATTTTACAAGATTGCTAATGTTCATAGCTGTGGGAAAGCATCACAGTAAATGAAATGGTCCATTGTTACGAAGCTTCTTCTGGGATGAGTAGCTTCTAACCAGTTCTATGAGTTTACTATCTGTGCTGTTTTTAGCACTTGGCTGGCCACAGTATACTTCTGGATGGTTAAAAGGTTAAGTTTTAAATGATCACACAAATTACAGCATTCTTAAACGCGTATCAGGTGAAGGCTGATCAAAGCTGTGGTGTTACCTTGGCTGGAGGAGACTCGACCTCCACAAGATCCCTGGCCTCGTACTCGATGCTGGTGTGAAGTACAGCATCAGGACATCCCAGAGGAGAACACGGAGATGCACAGAGGAAAGAAGGTTATAGGAATTGCAATGGCATAGGACAGTGGTTCCCAAACCTGTCCTGGAGTACCCCCAACACTGCACGTTTTCTTTGTCTCCCTAATCAAACACACCTGATTAACCCATGTGATAATGAGCTGATGAGTTGAGTCAGGTGTGTTTGATTAGGGAGACACAGAAAGCGTGCAGTGTTGGGGTACTCCAGGACACTGGCATAGGAAGATTAATATTATGCAACAGCTGATTCTGTGTTGGCCTCTTTCAGAAGCTTTGGTGTTACTTACACCAAAGCAAGGTCATGCTATACAGATATACTGTCATGATCTCATTGATCTGTCTATATGTCTGCCTATAATCAACCCAACATTAAAACATTTTATTAAAAATTTAAAAATTAAAAAATTTTAACTTTCAAAAATGGTTTAATGTCATTCCACATTATGTTTGTGTGAAACAAAGTATAATGCACAATAACTTGACCCTGTGTCTTTTCTGTTTTAAAGTAAGCTTTCCAGGGCAGTCGAGCTCAAGCAGTAGAAACTGATGCTGAGGTCCTTCTGAAGCGGCATGATTCTCCATCAATGAAGGGCCTCGTTTTTTACTCACTTTGGTAATTGTAAAACTCTTTTGTTGCTTAATTATAGGAAAGGACTGCCCACTAAAGACTCCTTTGAAGTAAAAAGTTAAATTTCAAATGTTAAACCTACCGAAAAATAAATAAAGTAGTACCCCAATAAAGAAAAAGTAACAAGTATTTGCAGAAAATTGACTGAATCTCCAATTTTAGGAGCATTTAACAAAGCAACACCCTTGAGCGACCTTGACTCTGCCTGAACACATCTCTGCTCTCAGACGCTCTTGCTTCCCAGAGTTAGGACTGCACTGCCCAGGGTAGAAGGCTTACATATACAGAGGAAACAAGCAACACAAGTAATCAGGGCAAAGTAAAGTGAAAACAGGTTTAATGTGCAGTATAATATCACCAGTGGTGGAGGCAGGTAAGCAACTGAAGACTGTAGAGTACTGGATGAATCTGGAAGTTGATGAGAGTAATCTGATGTAGGTTCAGGAATGGAGATCGAGCCTGTAGACTGAAGACTGGAGACTGGAGATGGATGAATGAAGCAGATGGTAAAAGATATCTCAAGGAAAGGGAGTCAGGAAGAGTTCACTAAAGGAACAACGAGACCAGACGACTGTGAACTGCAGTGTGAATGATCATATAGTGCTGGAAGATGATGATCAATGAAGAATAGAACAGAACACTGCATTAAACCAACAATAACCTTGTGTGTGTGTGTGTGTGTTTTTCACTACTCACTGCTCCTAATGTGTGTGCACTATCTTGGATGGGTTAAATACAGAGGACAAATTCAAAGACTTTAGAGAGCCGTTTGAGAAATTTGTTTAGCAACATGCACAATTTGAAATAAAAATGTATGCAACAGTAATAAAAGCTTTACCTTTGCACTTCATAACCACTGAATACAATTGCACATTTCTCACTTAAAATATACAGAATATTAGACGCACAATCTTGTGTTGTGTTTTTGGTTCTCTGACAAATATGAAAGTGAAACCACTTCTGCAGCTCATACAGTTTCAACTACACTCATATTCACACTGCAATCATCATGTTGTGTTGTATGTCATATTTACATATTCTACTATGTGTAGTATCTTCACTATAAATCAGACTACTACATACACTGAGTTGTAGTGATCTCTTTTCTTCTGTTTGCAGCAGTTACAGCAACACTCCATGCCTCACATACGCATCTTCTTCAACTCCCGTTACAGGTCAGAACACACAACACTTGTAATCCAAACACGCCACCTAGTGGTTACTCCAGGATACTACACTATGCGAGACCTCAGACCTCCGTTGCTAATTACAAAATTCTAATTTTTAGCTAGTAATGGAGGATTCAGCCACTGATAATGCAGTTATTAATACAGGGCTTAAAGTTTTTCGGCATTGTGCCGGATCTCCTACATAGTGCCGGATAGTCCTACATGAAAAAAACTTGTTGATATCACGTTCCATAGACTGTAAAAAAAGATGGACGACACCCCTTCGCTCTCTTCCATTGGTGAGAGCTGAAGACCGGGTCCAGACCCGCACAGCGCAGTAGCGATCTAGGTCTGGACCCGAGATCTTGATAATGGATAATCTGGATAATGACATATGATTTATTTCAATAGGTTTTCTGCTAAAGCAAGTCCGTGTCCGGACCCTAGAGAACATGTGTTGGTGTTTTATTCACCTCTGTTTTAGTGTGATAAAGACTTTACAGTGTAACAGTGTTCTCCAGGTGTTGTATGGCATCTTCGTTTAACATTAAACTCTCAAAATAACACAATTCATGTGCATTGACTGATGTTTACAGTCCTGCAGAAACATCACTGTCCGTGGACTGTAGATACTGAATCCATCAGAGTTTTGACAAGTACTCAGAAAGCATGACAGCAAACATGATGTTTATTTTGGGTGAACTCTTCAAAACTGCCTCACATATACATTCAGTTTCTACCCTCATCTGTCTTCTGTGGGGTTCTTCAATGGCACATCTTCTATAAAACAATATTACATTATCTATTATTAATGTAATGCCTGCAAATAGTAACTTATTTACTTTATGGGTGTATTTACAGAGGAATGATTTGCTTTAAAAGAACTTTGAAACCATTATGATCAAAGTACAGTTTCACCTTATACCCTCAATGTGTCTGTAATAGTTTTTGAATCATTTTTAAGTTACAAAGCACACCCTATAAAAAATACACTAAACCTCATAATTTGGGAATGGTCAAACGTAAAGAGTTCACATGACACTGTAATACTACAGCATGTAGAGGGCAATAGTTTTACATGGTGAAACATGTACACCCCATAAACCCCACACAAATTTGGTACTATAGTGTGTGACATTTAAGTTATTGACTGTTTTTGTAGTAGCGCTTTTCGGGTTTTGCACTTTGCAGACGGTCCCATCGGATCTGCCTCTCAGCGTATGGACCAGCTCACGAGTTATTGATCCGGAAAGTCAGAATCTTTGAATGTGTTTCCAACTTTACTCAACTACTTTACTTAGCGAACGAAGCGAAAGCGAAGACACTGACTTACTACCGGTGAGATTTTGCCAATACCTCCCTTACTGTACGAACAAGTATCAAATATGTGTATGAAAAAATGACTGTAATTCACCTAAAGTATTTTATTTTTAAAGTGTAGTATGTTTGTAGTGACCACTCAATTAATAGTCGAGGTGTTTCTGTTTAGCCTCTGCCATACCACTAACGTGACAGTGATCCAGACTCATCGGCGCTATCGGCCTGTGATTTACATGAATTAGTCCTAAAGGTTAGAAGCTTTCTGAAGAACTGAATCGATCATCATGATCTCCTCCAGACGCTACAATATCAAATGTCACATTTATTTTTCCCTCACAAGTGTGTTTTTTTCAAAATGCATTCACATTAAAGACCAGCAGAAAACAACAAGCGCCACAACATCATGAAACATAAACAGAATACTAAAGAAGTTTACAGTATTTCTATAACACATCATATCAACATATCAAAACTGATGCATGAAGGAGATCCAGTCAGATGATTAAGTGAAACATTTCTATTTCTGCAGACAATCAACTAATAAAAGTACAATTAATTCATCCATAATCAGGATCAAAAGTTTAATAAAGAAATATAAAATGAACAGTTAAAATATTCACTTCTAATATTTCGAAAAGGAAAACATAATTAACACACTCTGAGTATAATATTCTTGCCTAAAGATAAGTTGTTTGAGAGATCTCTCTTTGAAAAGACCGGTTGTGAGAGAGCAAGGTCTGAGTCCGAGGTCAGACTGACCAGGACAGACGATACTCTCCTCTAATGCTGATCAGCACAGGGCTATACACACATCGTTCAAAGTTTAATAAAGAAATATAAAATGAACAGTTAAAATCACTTCTAATATAAGTTAAATATAATTAACACACTCTGAGTATAATATTCTTGCCTAAAGATAAGTAACGGGTTGAGGCATACACACATCGTCTGGTACCTTAAAAGTGTCAGAAAGCTGTTTATCTTAATGTTCATCTTAACACAATACACAATACAGAACTACTGCACAACGTGTCTCTTCTGCAAGATGTTTAGCTAAGAGAACATTCGTTTATCACTTTATTCTGAGACATTCGAGCATTTGTGTTCTGCCTATGGAAACTTACAGACTTTTGCCCTCATCTAAACAGCAAGTACAAGATTGATAAAAGAAAAGCATTCAAATGATAATAATGGTAAACACATCAAAATGATGGCAATGAGAAACACATCAACATGATAATAATGTTTCTTAGAATATGATTGATTGGATTTGGTTAAATGATATTTAAGATCCAAATGATTAAATGATAAAACATAAGCAAATGATAAAACATAAGCAAGCTTCATCTGCTTCATCAAATACATACATATTTCGTATGATTTAAACACACTTTTAGCATTAGCTCCTCGAACTGAATAGCTTACAAACACAAAGCACAAACCCATGGTTCTTCTTCAGGTGGCAGACTGATTTTGAGGCACTGGACATGAAACCACCGCTGGCATAAATCACACTGAACCTGGAAGGAAAATAGGACATGCTGTTAGATTTATTCAGAAACTGTTGTAATCATGAGATTTATTTGTGAAAACTCATGTCTTCACTTTCAACAAATAGGCAAGAATGGCGCAGTGAATACCCAGGTGCAGAGCTCCTCTGTTTGGCCGTTGGTCTTTGTGTCTGTTTCTCCACATACGGAGCAATACTCCTCTCTGGACACTGCAATTATGATCATGTAGATAATTATACTCCATCACTCTGTGTCTGGAAATAAACTGTTCTTTCAAAATAGTTCACCAATACCTGATGCCTGCAGAATGACTTTGGCCACATGTTTCCTGGTGTGGCACATCTCCTCCTCGCTGGCTGTTATATCGATGCTCTCGGGAATGTTCGGAAAGTGTCCCACCACCTGCTTGGCCATCTAGAAGGAGAGCGGAGAACATTAATAGTCTCATATGGGAAAAGGTGAGAACAATGTTCATGTAAAGTACTTTACCAGCATCACAAAGACACCACAGCTGAAACCATCCTCCAGGAACGAGTGGTGGATTGTGCCAGGCTTCCACACAGTGTCCACCCAGTCTTTTCTTCCGTACTGGTTTCCTCTCATCCGGAAATATTCCCTGTTGTAGGACAAATACAGTGTGTGGGGTTGTGGTGGTCTTCAGCAACATCAATATGCTAATATACCCATATTAAAAAGGTTACAGGTTGTTTAAACAACATAACATACCCAAATTTTGTGCAGGCTTGTGTGGCTAATTTCATTTCATTATTACCACGATGAGGGTCAACGATGAAAATGGTGTTAGTTATAGCATGTAGATACTAAATAGAAAGAAAAAGAAACTAGATTAATTAATCATTCAAGTAAATGTCTGTGAAAAGATCAAACATCTGTGTATGGGTGTATCCATGTTGATCTGTAATAGCTTACCACAAACCTCCAGCACATGCCTGTGATTTTAACAACAGAGATGACCCCATCATAGTGCTCAAAGTTGACCTGTACATCAGAAATGTAAATGAACATATTCATAAATACATGTACAAATAAAGATGCAGAATCTTAAGTAGTTGCACTCACTTTTTTCAATCCTTGTCGTATGATCCGGTCTTTTGTGCCGTTTAAAATGACACCTGTGGTGTAATGGCTCAGCTGGTAGAGATTTGCACCCTTGGCATTAAGTACAGCTCTTAAATAGCACTCGATCGTCTGGAAAAAAGTGATAAAGAATCACAATTATTCAATTTATTTAAATTAGTACATACATTGAAAAAAAAAAAAACATTTAGTGCATGGCATTTAGTACTTTGTCTTAGGTACAAAAATATGTACTTGTACAATTTAGTATTTCCTAGATATGTGTGTTATGATACGTGCACCTCTCCGAGTATCCAGCCATGCGGCCTCAGTGTCAGGAACTCCTCGTGACGTAACCGGAACTCCAGACTCGGATCGGCAGACTTCACTACGGCTACGACCAGCGCACTGGCCGGCTTTGTCCATAACATGTCAATCTGTGTATGTCACACACTTCATGCAGTTAATAGGTTAGCTGAATATATGCAGTACATAGTTTTATTTGTTGCAATTACCTCTTCCTCCACAGGGAGTGCCTCTGCAGGAGAGTGAACTGGTTCAGGACTTGACCGTTTCTGGCTCTTTGCCTCATCTTTGTGGATCATTGTTTTCTTTTTCTGGGGAACAGGCATGTTTTGGGGAACAGGAAAGAATTTGGATTTGGTGTCTGGGAAACGTTCTTCCTTCTTCTTCATCATCCAGGTTTCTCGACACTGATCAGGGTTCAGAGGTGGCTCAGGAAGGAGCAACAGCTCTTGAGGAAGGTTATGCTGAATGATGTCCTCTGTGTATCTCGCTTGCAGAGACTGGTGCAGTTTTCTTATGAAGGTTCCTGGTTTGACTTTGTGTTTTACAATTCCAAACCTTTCTATGTTTCTATGTGACACATTTCTATGTGTTTTTGGTAGTGTCAATGTTGTCACTAAGTCCTGTTCACAAGATTCATACCTACCGGTAGTCAGGTTTCCCAACAGCAAGCCACTCCAAAGAGGAAAAATGGCAAGGTAGGTATCGAAGAGGACAATGAGGATGCCTGGACAGAAGTATGGGTTGGCCACACATGTCTCATCCCCTGCCTCGTCTTCCTTCACCTCCTTCATGATCTGCTGGAAGAAAGCAGAGAATGCTGATCTGCCAATGATGGTCATTGCATGTCGTCTCTCTTCATTTTCACACATTTCCCAGTCTTCAGATTGGGAAGTTTCCTCCAGTGTATCCTCTTTGGATCTTGAAATTACACTCTCCAAAACACACATACTTTCTTTGACGAGGTGTGTGTTGTGTGGGGTTGTGAGCAGGGCACAGAATGCACGAAACACAACTCTTGATTCAGTCATGTTGCTGGCGTCTTGGAGTCTTGCGAAAGCATACGTGGCAAAGTCTCTCAGTCCTTTGTCCCCTGTTTGCCTAGAGATGTCCTGCCTGACAGCTTTCAAAATGTGCGCAGAGCAAATGTGCAAGACAGTATTGGACTTCATTTCCTCCCATGATTTTTTCCCGGTGCAGAACTGGTATGCTCTGTCGAGGTAAGAGCTGATGTGCTCTTTGTTGAAAGCAAGCATTACACTTTGTATTAAAGCCCAGCTGTAATCAGTCTCGACCTGGTGAACATTTATTTGTGTGTATTTTGACAAATGCAATGTAAATTCCATGAGCCAGAATGTGATTGTTGGTACTGAGTGATCATTGGAGAGCATTTCACAGATGGGAAGAGGATCTCGAGCGTTCCCTGGAAGAGCGAGTGCGTAGTACAGCACACGCTTCGGCTGTCCTGGTATCTTTGACACGACTCCTCCAGTGGCATCAAGATGGAGGGACACAGGAGACTTGCTTCGCAAATGATGCACAAGAATGCTGACGCCACGCTCTGTGAACAAATGAACAATGAACGGATTCGTACCGAAATGCTGTATGTAGCCTGGTATTGTGGAGCATTTTGTGTCACATTCCTTGAGCAATGTCTGCATCAAGTATATTTCCATCATGACGTTGGAGTAAATGGACTCATTTTTCCTCATTTCTGAGCCTATTACTTTTAACACTTTTTTATTAAGACATTCAGTCATGTTCCCAGCCAGGAGTTGCTGGTTTGGTGTTGACTGAAGTGTGCTGTAGAAGCACTGACTGGGTCCATGCATGAGGGCCTTTGCTATTTTTCCTCTTTTTAGGTTGGTTGCTGGCCTAGCCTTCTTCTCTGAAAGCTTGTGTTGTATATCTCCAGTTTGCTGGACTAACATTTCCACATCTTGACCCAGTGCAGCAGGATTATTTTGCACTGTGAAAGAGTATTTGGCTGGGCAAGATGGGAATGTGCAGACTGCTTTCATTTGTAAATATGGAAGATTTCTTTTTCTGCTCCAGGGAGTCTTGACATGTTGATATTTAAAGGAGAGAGTACAACAGGGATTTGTTTCTTTAAAGCTGTCATACACATGCTCTGTCCAAGGTGGTCTTAATTTTGAGGACCCTTCTAGTGGCTTGATCCGATCCCACATTTTTCTTGTCATAGAGATGAAAAACATTTTTTTTACCTCTGGACATTGTCTCTGAACATTTCCCCCAGGCTCTCCCTCCTGTACCTTCGTGGACTCAGGTGTTCTCTCTGGACCCTCCGAGTCAGCGTCTGGCTCCTGGAGTTCAGGGTTTGAGTCGAAGTCTGTTTCTCTTTCCAAAATCTCTGTGTCATACTGGGTTTCCATGTCTGCCACTTCTGTATCTGTGGTAGATCAGTTTAATCATTTAATACATTATCCAACACATTTATTTTCACTCTCCTGTTATGAGCAAATTTTACCAATCATTTCAATGTGTGGTGTCATATTGACCCTACATTTTAATAAATGGAAAATATCTGAAAATATTATATATTTTTTATGAATAAATCAAATATTAGAACTAGAGATGCACCGAAATGAAAATTGTGGGCCGAAACCGAAAATACCTTTTTATTTTAAATTATTTTTTCATAATTGTATTATTATTATTATTATTAGCATTTGACTTTTAAATTAAAAGCAATCATTTTATTGAATCTGAGTTTTAAAAAAAAACTACAAGCCAATAAAATAAAATAACACAAAAATTGAACAGAAAATAGCCATATATTGACATAATATTAAACATCAATAAAATATCAGTCTATTATTCTTCATTAAGTTCTATGCAACAGACTCAGATTTAGGCTAACAGATTTATTTTTTGACTAATTATCAAAATAAAGTATAGTCCTACAAGCTATTGTTACCAGCGCATGTGATCAGAGCAGAACATTGAGACACACACACACTCGCACACACACACACACACACACTCGCACACAGCCACACACACGGAGCAGAAAAGAGCTGCTCGTGAAGTTACTACACAAGCTGCGCGAGAATGAGGCCTGATCGCCGAACACGGAGGGGCGGCGGCATGTTTTCGGCCTTTTTTCTATTTTGGACAAAAAACAAAAATGCCATTTTCAGCCGAAAATATTCAGCGGCCGAAAATTCAGCGCATCCCTAATTAGGATCAAACATAACCCTGTTATTTTGTTTCTAAATTTAATTGCTGAGCTGTCTGAATTGAGTTCCCACAAAAACGTACTCGGTTACTAACGTATCCTCGGTTGCCTTTCGAGAACGGTCACGAGAGCGGTATTGCGTAGCTAATTATGGGTGTAAAAATATATCGTGTCACAATAATCAGCCAGTAGCTCGGTTGGTATTGCTGTGCAGCTGCACTGCGTTTTACAATATAAGCTTCAATATTCTCGAGGAGAGGAGCTTTACCGTTCTCGAAAGGGAACCGAGAGAACCTGCTGAATATCACTGCGGTTTGGATATTTTAGCCCAGCAAAACCAGAATAACTCTCACACTATTGAAGCTCTAGTTCCAGAAGGCATTTGCAAACAATGTATGAAAACACTGAGCATATTATCATCATCTTATAATTATATTTCCCTGCTGGCTACTTTATATTTGTCCATTATTGTAAAAATGTGTGTATTGTTTTTGTAAATACATTTACATGAACCGTATGTACAGTATATGAAAGCATGAAAATATCAAAATAGGCCTTCATATAATAGTAAAATAATCAGGTTTAGCCAATAAGCCATAAACTATATTTTATGATTTCCAATATGGTGCCAGAGATTGATCAGGAAAAGGTAAAGCAGCACAGAGGAGTATTCTGCATATGACACCCGGACAGCAGTGACGTGTGAACTGAGTTCGGTGTGGCATTGAAGTTATTAACACTTATTTTCTTAGAGATAGGAAAGTGTCTATATTTGGCTCATGGTCAGTCAATATTCTGACACAACCGCTGGTTGAGATAAACCATAAATATTGAATATGTATTAACATTTAGCTGTTCTTAAAAATATCACATATTCTCTCAAATAAAGACTGACGTATTGTGACGAGGCTGATGAGGTTTAGATTCCCTTTACTTTTACAGTTTTTTATTCACTTTGGTGATATTTTCACAAGTAAGGTGTACAAAAACTCTCAGTGCTAATATCACAACAGATCATCAAAAGTGCACTTTTTTTTCCGAATATTTCATCATGTTTTCTATTGTGTAAGTACAATACTCAAAATCACAAAGTCTCCTTTTCACAACACAAAATAAGTGTTTCATCTTTATACATGTTTCATTCACAGTCACTGCCTTTCATAAAGCTCTTACTATCAAACCTTTTTGCAGTGAGTAATTCCAAAATACAAGAAGTTGTATACACACCATCCACTGATACAGATACAATAGTAATGCTAATCTACTCGGTCTTCTCCATTTGGCCACAGGTTCTCATCCACATCACATCTTATGTCATCTAGGGCAATACACCGGAAAGAATCTTCTGGCATGCCTGATCCATCCCTGGCAATCTTCTGCTGATATGTCCAGGCATCCAGCCTTCATTGCGTCCAGGAGGGACATTTGATCATGTGGATGGTGGTCATAAACCTTCCACCTCCATGAGGACAAGAATTCCTCTATGGCGTTGAGGAATGGAGAGTAAGGTGGGAGGAAAAGTGACACCATTCTGGGATGGGCTGCACACCACTCAGTGACAGTGGCCCTCCCAGCCACTCTTCCTCTTCCAGCCACTTCTCTATCTCTGGCTGGGTCCATGTTTACATCACAATACAAAACTATTCAGCAGTTGTCTCCTTTTGTAATGAAATTGAAAGAGTAACACCTGTGTAGATGTTGATCTACAATGAGAATCAGCTGTGGTTGGTCCAATTGTCCAATTGTTTTTATAGCATTTAATTTTAAGATTTAAAATATATTTCATTAAAATATTACTGTAGAAATAGAGCAAATTGCTGTCTTATTCAGTTTTGTATTATGTTATTGTTCTGAACATAAGTTTAACAGTATGTAAGCATGTGCAAATTGGCCTGTAGGTACACATAGTTTTGGCGGTTGTTGTGTCGAAGTGAGAAAAGAGTTAATGTAATTTGAAAGATGTAGTCATTGAATGCATTTTGTGCCAAAGCAATGATAAATGATCCACAGGTTAGACCACACATACTTTTGTTGTGCTCACTGTGTGAAGAGTTTTGAAAAAGTGACCTAAGTATTGATAAATGTGTCCTAACGACTGTAAAAAACTGTAAATCAATATCAATAGAAATCTATAGGTGTACCAAATGATTCATTGATTCATAGATCATTTGGATTAAATAATAGACACATGTATTAAACTGAACAAGAAGAGATGCAGATCATAAATTTGATAGTAATGGCTTTATGAAAGGCAGTGACTGTGAATGAAACATTTATGTAGATGAAACACTTATTTTGTGTAGAGAAAAGGATATTTTGTGATTTTGAGTATTGTACTTACACAATTGAAAACATGATGAAATGTTTGAAAAAAAGTGCACTTTTGATGATCTGTTGTGATATTAGCACTAAGAGTTTTGAAAATGTACACCTTACTTGTGAAAATAGTAGCAAAGCGAATAAAAAAACTCTAATACTTGTGTTATGTTAAACAAATAATACAAAATATTTAAATAAATAACTAAGCCCACTGTAAAAACTTTATTTATTTTAGTATTGTGATTTAATTATTTTACCTTGATCTGCGATTTGGATTTCTTCAGTCCCTCTGGTGTGGTGTGTGTGTTCCTCATGTGCTCTCTCTCTCAGGCGTCTGCGGTTGTGCTTCCAGACGACCCATAACCAGTGCCGGTTTTTGTGCGTGTCTTCATTAAGTACATCTATGGCAAGCTGGGACCATATCTCTGAGGAATATTCTGTGTTTCTATTCAAAATATCAGCTTTCTGCAGCTTCTTTATTATAGACTCGATCCCTCCGGCCTGTGCCCACAGATCTGATCTGAGTTTTGTGCCTTTTTTAGGCCTCCCCATTCTCCAGTGCGAGAGATCCAGGTCTGACTATGCCGATCCTAGGTCCAGGTCCACTTCCCTACAGGTCTCAGTACACTTCTGTCCTTCTCTCTGACCTCATCTGACCAGCACAGAGATAGGCATTCCTTGTTTCACAACTTTCTCATGGGAAAGTTTTGAGGTGGACAACATTACCCTATCTCTACTTGTGAAAACACAGCACACAGTCAAAGACTGAACAACAATCATAACATTGAGGACAAAGTAGAAAAACAGAACAAGTGTAATCATATATATATACACACATACATACATACACCAAACACTGCTATATATATATATATATACATACATGTTTGATGACAGTTTTTCTGGATTGCTAAAACACATTTCTTGAATCCATCACTCACTTTCTCAAAACCTTAAAGGTGCATTGCGCAAGAGTCTGAGTTTTCGCAGAACTACGCCCCCTCTGGCGGCAAGCGAAACTGCAACCAGAGGTGTGCACGCTCACGGACCACACGCACACGCACGCTTGCACGAGCTGGTCATAACCCAAGGAGCATCAGCCGCACAAATCTTTTGTTTACAATCATAATGTCTTCAGAGGTAATAAAGTTTTAAATCTGCAAGTAATTTAAAATATGTGAAAGGAAAGGCAATTGAGTAAATAACACACTTATGTGTGAGGGAAAAAAATGGGGGTAGTAGAAAACTTCGTTTTTTATTCCCATCTATCTCCATGTTGAACTGTGTTATGTGTTTACTGTATCCACTTATGACTATTATTATGGAAACACGTTCATGAACAATATAAGTTATTACTTTGTAAAAGCTCAAAATAGTAATCATGATACCATACCATACACAGTCGGTCAACAAAGTACACCCAAATGTCTCAAGGTAATAAACAATCAAGTGGCACTATGACGTTACCATAAAAGCCAAACAGGCTAATCCGCCGAAGATTTGCGGGGGTTTAGCCTGTTTTATTGATCAGCTAAGTAGCATATTCCAATAGCAATACATCGTAATTAAGCAGTAATTTGCTCAAAATTTGTGTCTAAGTAGTATCTAACTTATATATCAGCATTTTATATCACAATCATTCTGAACCTGATCACTGACAATGGTAAGTTAGTAAAACCTATTCCGATTGTACATGTATCTAGCTTATGCTAAAGCATTACACATTTTATGGATCGTCATTTATTGTCATTATTGGCCGTATCAGACATTAGAGAATGGGATATATCTTACCTTTTTATCAAGAAAAAAGCCAACTGAGGATCCCGTTTGAGCCCTAGAGCAGACCGGAGATCTCTCCATTTGTTGAAAACCTTCCCTATGTTTACTCTCGTCTTACCCCGACGCCTGTCTGACTCCAATTTGGACCTTTTGGTTGCACTAGACAAAAGTTCTCTTTTTTTTCTCTTTTTTTTTTGAACTACAAGCCGGTCTCTTAGAATCCATTTTCTACGGAGAATGGCGGCGTCGGCGCATACACAAACCTGCCAGACATATGAGCGTGCCGTGAACGCGCATGACGTCACGCCCAGTCTCAGATTCCGACCCGAATCCCTCTTATTTATTTTACTGTACAGGATTATAGAGGCAATCGCAGTGATCAGAGAAGGGCTCATTCAGCCCATCAGGCAATTGTTTAAGCATGTATGGGTTAGAAAACGGGTATTTTTAACATGAAAAGTTGCGCAATGCACCTTTAAACACAAATTCAAATCTTCAAACCACATTCACAGAATCTCTGACTTCTGGCAAAATCAAACAATGCTCTCAGATCATACACACATGACTCAATATTATAAACACTACGGATCATTTAATAGACACTATGTCTGCGTTTCGAAACATAAGTGCATCACAGTGCGAAATGTGTTTTAGTGAGTGAGAATGTGTTTAGAGTTTTGCATAAAGAGTGCATGAGATTTGCAAACAGTGTCTAAACAACCTGAACTTGTTTCATGTTTTACAGAAAGAGTGATTTATTCGATAAATTGGTTTAGGCTATTGAGAATTTGGTTCAGAGAATGGGGTTTAGTGTTTTAGCAATTCAGAAAAACTGTCATTTATAATCAGTATTTACTGTCCAGTGTTTACATTGTGAAAATAAGTTGGTTAGTAATAATAGTCAAATTGTAATCATTGTATAATTTCTGTTAAAATCATTTGTAGATTTTTAAAAAGTGCATGACTGTATGAATTGAAACTTTAATGACATTTTTAAGCATTAACTAATGATCCGTTAAGCATTATATAATGATTGTTAATACAATACAATACAATATTTATTTATAAAGCACATTTAAAAACAACCAAGGCTGACCAAAGTGATGTACAGAACAGAAAAAAAAAAAAAAATAATAAAGTAACACAAAACAATAAATAAGCAATAATCGTATCTGAATCAAGGAGTATTAAAAGCCAAAGAAAATAAATAAGTCTTTAAAGAAGATTTGAAGGTGGAAACAGAGGGAGCTAATCTAATGTAGAGAGGTAGACTGATCCAAAGTCTTGGGCCTGCAGTCGCAAAAGCGCAATCGCCTCGTTTTTTAAGTCTGGATCTAGGCACAATGAGTCGACCGTGATCACTGGATCTCAGGGTTCTAGAAGGAGTGTACGGATAAAGAAGATGGGTCAGGTACTGAGGGGCCAATTTGTTCAGGGCTTTATAAACAAATAATACAATTTTAAAATCAATTCTAAATTTGACAGGTAGCCAGTGCATTTTGGATAAAATAGGGGTGATCGACTCATACTTGTGGGTCCCAGTGAGGAGTCAAGCAGCTGCGTTCTGCACTAGCTGTAGACGGGAGATGGAAGACTGAGAGACACCAAAATAAAGTGAATTACAATAGTCTAGTCGAGATGTTACAAAAGCATGAATCACTGTTTGGAAATTACTTTACTAGTTAAAAAAGGTTTCACTTTAGAGAGTTGGCGAAGGTGAAAAAAGCATGATTTTACAACAGCACTGATCTGTTTCTCAAATTTTAAGTTGTGATCAAACAGAAAGCCCAGATTTCTAGCGCATTGAGTTTCATATGGGACAAGAGAACCACAGTCAACATCAAACACTCAGGTTTCCTTTGGCCCAAATAGAATTATTTCAGTTTTATTTTCGTTTAAATTTAGAAAATTACTTAAGGTCATTTAAACAGGCCAACAGGAGTTGTAAACCATTTTTATCGTTATGTTTTAAAGGAAAATAGATCTGAGTATCATCAGCATATAGAAGTTAAGGATTTTTCCAGATCTCACTACAGAAATGGCAAAAAAACGTGCAGGATTTCATGAAATAAGGAGTAAATTGAAGGACGCAGGGGTGAGACATGGCATAATTCATCCAGCGACGCTGATAATAACATTTAAAGGAGAGACTAAGAAGTTCACAGAACGCAGTGCAGCAGAAGTGTATGTAAAGACCATAATCGATACTGGATTGAATGTTAGGGATTAGATTGGATAAACAATAAGGTCATGTGATAACAGATAAAATGGACTATAAGTTACAACACTGAATTTAAGAGTGTTTTTTCTGTTAAGCTAATTATGATGTGGGCAAGGTAAATAGAAAATGAATTTCAAATTTTGGATAAGCTTGATATGATAAGTTCTTGTTCTTGAATTTAAGACCACATAGCTAACATTTAGTTTAGGAAAATGAATAATTTGTCATGAGCAAGCGTTGCTCTACTGATGTATTTTGTTTATTTCATTACAATGCTGATGATATGTGTGTGTGTGTATGTATGTGATGTGTGAGTGGTTGGATGTCATATTTGCATTAATGAGAGCTCAATGTAATACTAAAGGCATGAGTATTGATGGACAAACACGTGTTAGATGGTTGAAAAATATTTTTTGGTACAAAAAGGGATGTTTGAAATAGCTCATTTGAATATCTGTAGTTTAAGGAATAAAATAAATGATATCTCAGAAATATTACAGAATTATAATTTCCACATATTAGCCATTTCAGAAACACACTTAGATTCAACTATTAATAGTCCTGTATTGAATATAGATGGCTATAATTTATATAGGCAGGACAGAAATTTGTATGGAGGAGGAGTAGCTTGTTATGTTAAAAATAATATTCCAGTCAAAGTTAGAGGAGATCTTAATATACCAGGAGTTGAAGTAATATGGGTACAGTTACAATTACCTTATGTAAAGCCTGTTCTTATCGGATGCTGTTATAGACCACCAAATGCTACTGTAATGTATTTGGATCAAATATGTGAATTGTTGGATAAAGCATGTGAAATGGGAGATGAAATCTACTTCTTAGGAGATTTTAATATAGATTGGAAGTCTACGAATTGTACATCAAAGGGTAAATTACTTTCTTTAGCTAATACTTGTAATCTGTCTCAAATAGTTAAGGATTATACACGAGTAAATTTGAAAGCCGATGGCACATATTCAGCAACTCTCATTGATTTAATTTTTACAAATGCAAAAGATTTATGTTCGGAGGCAGTTTCTATTCCAGTCGGTTGTAGTGACCATAATTTAATAGCTGTGAAAAGAATTACAAAAGTATCTAAATCCGGTCAAAAATGTTATTCATAAAAGGACATATAAAAAGTTTAAAGAGAATGATTTCGTAGAAGAAATGAGCAGTGTAGATTGGTTGGAGGTTACACAGCAGCAGAATCCTGCTAGAGCTGTGGACATTTTTGATAACTTGATAACCAGAGTAATAGACAAACATGCTCCTTTAAGGAAACAAACTGTAAGAAATGTCTCAACTCCATGGCTGGATCAAGAGCTCAAAGAATATATGAGGCACAGGAATCAAGCTAAAGCAGAAGCTATTAAACAGAATGACGTGGTTCAGTGGAATAAGTATCGTAAATTTAGAAATCAGGTGACTAAAATGAACAAACGTAAAAAACAAATATATTATCAAAATAAATTTAGAGATGCTGGAATGGACAGTGCAAAGGTATGGAAAACACTTAATGAATTACTGGGAAGGAAAACAAAACGTAATACAACATCATTAGAGGCTGATGGGATTTGTCTTACTAGACCAAAAGAGATTGCTAATTATTTGAGCCACTTTTTTAAGCATAAAATACAAAAAATTAGACAAGCCATGGATTTGGGACAAGATGAAAATATCTCATATGATCTAATATCAAATAGGATAATGAAAACAAAAGATTGCACATTTAAATTTAACACTGTAACAGAGGACAATGTGAAGAAAATATTACAAGCAAGTAAAGATAAACCCTGTGGAATAGATCACTTAGATGTTAAACTGTTGAAGATGGTGGTAGATGTCATTGCTTTGCCCATTTCTCATATTATTAATCTGAGTTTAACAGCAGGTGTTTTTCCCTCACAATGGAAAAAAGCAAAAATTTTACCTTTAATAAAAAATAACAAAGAACAGTTTTCAGGTCAGATAGCAGACCAATAAGTTTATTACCGGCAGTAAGCAAAGTGATGGAAAAAGTTGTGTATGATCAAATACAAGAGTATTTGGAAGTAAATGGGTTAAACACAATGTATCAGCATGCTTATAAAATGGGTCATTCCACAACAACAGCACTCACTCAGTTAACTGACTATTGGCTACAGGAAACTGATAATAAGAATTTAGTGGGCACAGTATTTATAGATCTAAGCGCAGCCTTTGATGTTCTAGACCATAATATTTTATTAAAAAAGTTAGTTTGTTATGGATTTGAACCAACTGCTGTTAGATGGATTGAAAGCTATCTTAGAAAACGTGAGTACACAGTTTACTTTAATGGTAGCTACTCTGAGGTGGAAGAAATGAGTTGTGGGGTGCCCCAGGGCAGTTGTTTAGGACCCCTTTTATTTTCCGTTTTCACAAATGATTTTCCACTTGTAATTAAACATGCAACCATGGCAATGTATGCAGATGACACAACATTGTGTCAATCAGCAAGAGATATAGATCAACTGAATATTATGTTAAATATGGAGTTAGACTTGGTCATACAATGGATTACTGACAATAAATTACTTATTAATGCAGGTAAAACAAAATGTATGATACTTGGGTCAAAATATTTTCTTAAGCCATCATTAACATTGCACTTAGATATAGGAGGAAATGTGATTCAGCAAGTAGAAGAAATTCATCTATTGGGGATTGCTCATTGTCTTGGAATAGCCAAATAAATAAAATATTGCAAAGAATGGGTCGTAGTATGGGAATAATCAGATACTGTAAGAAATGTATTCCCAAATGGCTGACCAAACGATTAGCCCAATCTTTAGTATTAGCTCATTTAGACTATGCGTCAGTTGTTTGGTCAAATACCAATGAAAATAATTTATACAAATCGCAAGTCGCACAGAATAAAGTGGCACGTATCGTTTTGGGTTGTCCATATACAACTAATATAATCACAATGCACAATAATTTGGCATGGTTAACTGTAAAATATAGATTGAAATATTTTATTTTATCATTTATTCATAATATCATTGAAACAAAAACTCCTGAAATAATTCACAGAAAATTGACAATTTTTGCTGATCAACATAATTACTGTACAACACAAACCACTGGAATGCGATGTGTTCTGCCTCAAGTCAGAACTAATCAGTTTCAGAGAGCAGTTTTTTATCGGGCCATGGTTGCATGGAATGGATTACCAGGATTTTTGTTGTTGGAAAATAACAGAAATTGTTTTCAAAAGAAATTAAAATTGTTTCTGTTCACACAAGAGTTATGATGCTGGAAGAGTATGTTAATATGGAAAGATGTTTTATAGTTTGTATTGGAGAGCTATTTATGGATTATATGTTCAAATGTATAGCATTTTTTGTTTGTTTGTTTATTTATTTAATTGCATTGGGCTATTGTGGATGATGTCCAGTTTGTGGATGGGTGTGAGTGGGTGTGTGTGTGTGTGTGTGTGTGTGTGAATAATGTACAAAATGATGAATTATGTAAATTTGTGATGTAATGAAGAGGAGACCCCAGGAAGAATAGCAACTGAGATTGCAGGCGCTAATGGGGATCTTAATAAATGAAATGAAATTAAATGAAAAAAAAGAAATGAAATAGATGAAAGGATACTCCGTATTTGTTAAAAATGGAAGCCAGAGGTAGCATATACAGGGTAAACAATACCGGCTTGAGGATTGATCCCTGTGGGACTCCACAGTTTAGAGGTACACTAGAGGAGGACTGATGACCAATACGAACACTTCATCTGTTGGTCAGATAAGAGCGGAACCACTGTAAGACAACACCTCGAAAGCCCACAGATATCTCCAGACGTCTCAACAGGACCTCATGGTCAACTAAATCAAATGCAGCACTCAAATCTAATAAAACTAAAGCCATTGAATTCCCAGAACCAGTTTCTGTGAAAATATCGCTTGAAACTCTTAAAAGTGCAGATTCAGTACTGTGTAAAGCTTTAAAACCAGATTGAAACGTTTCGTGGAGAGAATTTACAGACAAGTATAATTGTAATTGAGTAAGTGCAACTCTTTCAAGGATCTTTGAAATAAAAGGTAAATTAGAAATAGGACGGAATTTAGAGAGAGAGGAAGGATCCAAATTAGTTTTTTTAAGATGTGGCGTCACCACAGCAACTTTAAGGCTGTTAGGGAAGGAACCAGTAGACAGGCATTTGTTAATTACAAGTAACAGGCCAGGACCAACTGTGTCCATAATTTGTCTCAGGAAAAAAGGTGGAATAATATCCTAAGGACAGATAGTAGGTTTTAGGTGACCAACAATTTCATTACATGTCCAGATCAATCGGCTCAAACTCAGACCAGATGGAAGAACATAATGGAACATCATGCATAGTATATACAGAGTTAGACAACTGAGATCTTAAAGTTGTGATCTTATCAACAAAACTTCCCAAAGTTGTCACAGAGAGCAGTAGAGGGCTCTAAAATAGAATTCACAGAAGGATTTACAGTTTTTTTCAGTCACTAACAAGCATTTGTCCAACCAGTTGTCACATTTTCAAAACTATAAACACAATTAGCACAGCATCGGTCTTTTGTGGCCATGCCATTCACAAATTTCATGTCGCTTTCACACAATATGCAGTCAGTGAACACACTTAGATTTTCTTAACAGACAAGCTATACCTCCCAACAAAATTATGGATTGTTTTTGTAGTATTTACGAATGTTAAAACACATCCCACAATAGCAAAAACAATATTCCAAACCTTAGATACAGTATAAACACCTCTGCTTCTGCAATGATATCAGTTCAAAAAACAATATATCTCAGCTGATAATAAACAAACATTATTAACATTATATATATGTTGAATATGTTGAATGTATATACAAGCTACAATATAGATTGAAGCAGCTTGGCCAACAAGCCAATAGTGTTATTATTCAGCTCAAGTCACTTCAGTGTTGATTCAGTTCAGTCAATAACTGTAACATTAATCAATTGTGCAAACATACTGTACATACATGTGTGACAAACTCCTGTACACTCACTGCACACTGAACAAGCAAAAGACACAAGATAGCAGTGTTTTACATTTTTCACATCTGTGTGTATGTGGAGTTAAAATAGTTTTGAATGATGTGTTTGCTTTCGCAAGAGAGTTTCAAGAAATGGAGCCATAGTTTCATAAATTGTGTGTAAGCAGTTTGAAAAAACTGGGAAACACGGGCACAGCGTGTGTATGGGAGCTGAACACGCAGCGACACAGGCTGGACTTGAATGACCCAGATCAATTAAGGCCACTGAGAGCAATATGGAGCGACACACACGACCATGGCATCCTATGAGACATCCTGGACTCTGTGGTCTGAGAGCTACGACATGCCAACTGATTCTTTTCTCCAGTAAAATGTGAAACATAAAAATGACAATAGCCTGGTTGCACAATTAGGAAATCCTAAGAAGGCGACATGGTGCGTCCTTCAAAGCCATTTCAACACCATTTCAACACAAAGACATATCATTGAATTAGCTTGCACGCCAGAGCGAGAGCGAGACCCATGCGTAGGAACAGCGCGTGACGGTTCTAAAAAACTGCAATTCATGAGAGGCGAACTTCTCACACTGGTTTTCAAGTTAAAGCTGCAGTCGGCAAGATTTTTTTTATCATATTCACTGAAACCGACACTATGCTCCGACAGAACAACATAAATCAGCCGGTTTTAGAAAAAAAAACACGCTTCTACCTCCACCTGGAGCCTGATATTTGTTTTGCAAAAATCCACCACTCCCGGTTCCCTTTCGAGGGAACTCGCACTGCGTCGTAAAAACGACTCTTTGGGGATGCTCCCTGAGCGCGCGCCTCTGAAGTATGAATGAAACTATTCCAATCCTGATTGGTGTTGCGTCATGACGTAACATGTGACGGCATACCCGGAAGTATAAATACACGCCGACACACACACACACTAGCTTTCGCTCTTCAGCAAGCGCTCTCTGTATACTGTCTGTCTTATTTGGTGTTGTATTGTCACGTATCTAAGCAGAATAAATGGCGAGTGAACAGTTTAAACAATGTGTGCACCCCTGCCCTAGATATATTACGGGTGGGGACACACATCAGTTATGTGTAAACTGTTTGGGAGTGCAGCACGCACGGGCAGCTCTCGAGGGAGCTGCTTGTGTTCACTGTGAAGCACTTCCTATTAGAGTGCTGCGCTCCCGTCTGGCTATTTTTAATGAGGATGGCCAGGCTCGCGTTCCCCACGGTTCGGGTCCCGCGTCCGTTGAGGCGGCGCGGCGGCTTAGATCGTGGGGTTCGCAAAAGGATCTTGCAGACGAGAATGAGACTGCTGAGGCACTTTCTCATTCTTCGGCTGAAGATTCTGAAGCCCTCGTTTGTGGTGCAGAAGCCCGCCCTGCGGTTTCTTCTGCCCATGACGAGGGTCCGATGCTTGTGTTGTCTGCTTCTGAGGAAGTGGATGTACTCAGCATCGAGGCGGATGATCGTGAGATAAATTCGCCAGCTCACGTTCCCGCTTATGAGGAGCTTGTCGAGGTTGTGACGCGTGCAGTGGCCAGACTTAACATCAGCTGGCCACTTGATAAGCAGGAAGTAGAAAATAAAAGCAAATTAGATGAACGCTTCCTGCAGCACCGCTCACAGCCTCAGCGCCGGGGTTTACCATTTTTCCCTGATCTACATAAGGAAATATCTAAATCATGGGGAAAACCACACTCTTCTCGTGTCTCATATCCGTCTGCTGTAGACTATAGTCATGTGGTGGGTGCGAGAGAGGTGGGGTATGGGAGATTGCCGCAGATGGAAGAGGCTCTTGCCAGCTACCTCTCTCCTGAAGCGGCATCATCCCTGAAAGCCCCGGCGCTGCCCAGCAAACCATGTAGGGATACCTCTGCATTGGTGGGCAGGGCATATATGGCGGCAGGTCGGGCTGGTTCATGTCTGCACACGATGGCCATCTTGCAGGCATACCAGGCCGACCTATTGAAGGATTTGGATGAGGGTGAGGGTCCCACACCAGAAGATATTGCGGAACTTCGTAAAGCCACAGATTTGTCTCTCCGGGCTACCAAGGAGACGGCCCGTGCTATTGGCCGCTCCATGTCAGCTCTGGTAGCCACGGAGAGGCATCTGTGGTTGAATTTATCTGGCATTAAGGACAAAGATAAAAAATTTCTCCTGGATGCGCCGCTCTCGCCTTCTGGCCTGTTCGGTGACGCAGTTACAACTGTCGTCGACAGGTTTCAGGAGGCGAGGAAGCAATCTGCGGCGTTCCAGCAGTATCTCCCTCGCCGCTCAAAGTCCAAATCCTGGAAGGCTGGCCAGAGCGGCCAGCCTCAGCCGTCGACAAGCTCCACATACAGACAAGAGCAGAAAGAGAGCGTTGCCTCTAGAGCCCCTCCTTCGGGAGCTTGGCAACAGAGGAAACGCTCTCACCCGAAGCCCGCTAGCCAGAAGGGTGACCTGAGGGACGTCCTTCAGGCAAGACGGGCTTCAGGAAAGAGGTCCTAACTAGAGTGGTAGGATCTCGGAGGGCTGTCCCCCCCGCACGAGAGCAACCGAGGTTGTTTTCGCAGCGGAGCCCTCAGGAAATCGATGTGGGTTTTCCGCCGTCCATGACGCTTCGGTTCACATCAATTTCCAGCGAATGCACACACCAAAAATGTGTAAACAAGCATCAACTATGGTCACAAAGTCAGTCCCAGCTAAATCCTGCCGGTCTTTCGCTTCAGGTGGTCGAGAACAGTGCTCGAATAATACCCGAGGCCAGCCTCGAGAGGCTGGTTCCTTTAGTAGAGTTTGCAGAAGCGTGGCAACGTCTTCCCAATATATCTGCATGGGTCCTGCGTATAATAAAAATAGGGTACAGACTGCAGTTCGGTCATCGTCCCCCCAAGTTCGCTGGGGTGGTGCAGACTGCAGTGGTGCCCGAGCAGGCTCGGGTAATGGAACAAGAAGTACAATCCCTGCTGGCCAAAGAGGCCATAGAACATGTTCCTCCTCCAGACAGGGAGACTGGGTTTTACAGCCGGTACTTTATAGTTCCAAAAAAGGATGGAGGGCTAAGACCAATTTTAGATCTGAGACACTTGAATCGTGCTCTAAGGAAATTCAGATTCAAGATGCTCACTATTCCCATCATTGTGAATCAAATCAGATCCGAGGACTGGTTTGTCACAATAGATCTAAAAGATGCGTATTTCCATGTCTCCATCCTTCCTTGTCACAGGAGGTTCCTGAGGTTCGCTTTCGGGGGCGAAGCGTACCAGTATCGGGTTCTTCCGTTCGGCCTAGCACTCTCTCCCCGCACGTTCACCAAATGTATGGATGCAGCTCTGGCTCCTCTGAGGCTTCAGGGCATTCGTATATTGAATTATATCGACGACTGGCTCATACTGGCCCAGTCTCGGGAAATGGCAGTTCGGCATCGAGATGTTGTCCTTGGCCACATTCGGAACTTGGGGTTGAGACTCAACACGAAGAAAAGCGTGTTGGAACCAGGCCAGAAAACTACGTTTCTGGGCGTGGTTTGGAATTCGGTTACAATGCGGGCACATATGTCTCCCGCACGTATCGAGTCCATACTGGCCATGGTTTCCAGGATAAAGCTAGGCCATGCTATCACTGTAAAGCATTTTCAAAGACTGCTGGGCCTCATGGCAGCGGCATCCAACATAATACCTTTGGGCCTGTTACACATGAGGCCCCTTCAGTGGTGGCTGAAAGCCAAGGGGTTTTCCCCGAGGGGGAATCCGTTCCGTACCATCAGGGTCACGCGCAGATGCCTTCGGTCCCTATTGATATGGAAGAAATCTTGGTTCCTTTCCCAAGGGCCAGTGTTAGGAGCGTCATGTTGCCGGAAGACCGTTTCGACTGACGCCTCCCTCACTGGTTGGGGCACGGTCACGGACGGCCGCTTTGCCAGGGGTCTGTGGCAGGACCATCATCGTTCTTGGCATATAAATTGCCTAGAGATGTTGGCTGTGTTCAGAGCTCTGAGGAGCTTCCTCCCAGACATCAAGGGCTATCACGTCTTGATACGCTCAGACAATACGTCGGTGGTCGCTTATCTGAATCGACAGGGGGGTCTCAGGTCGCGCCCTCTATACAAACTGGCGCATCAGATTATCCTCTGGTCCCAGGGCAAGCTGTTGTCCATCAAAGCGATGTATGTCCCGGGGGTTCAGAATCAGGGAGCAGATATCCTGTCGAGGCAGGGGCTGAGGCCCGGGGAATGGAGACTTCAAACAATCAGTAATTGGATTGTACAGGCTATTGCTTCGGCTTATCAGGTGCGCAATCTGCCTTCACCTTTGGCCATAAGGGCCCATTCCACTAGAGGTATGGCATCCTCTAGGGCCCTCTACTCGGGGGTACCCCTCCAGGAGATCTGCGAGGCAGCCGGTTGGGCTAGCCCACACACTTTTATCAGATTTTATAGTTTGCACCTCCCTTACACGCCCGGTGCGCGGGTGCTCTCGCCCTAGCTTGTGCCTTTTGAGCTTCACACAGGGGCAGGCATTTTGATGCGTGGCATAGTGGGCATTCGTTCCCCAAAGAGTTGTTTTTACGACGCAGTGCGAGTTCCCTCGAAAGGGAACGTCTCGGGTTACGTCTGTAACCCTTGTTCCCTGAGAAGGGAACGAGACACTGCGTCGCCTTGCCACGCCCCTTCATGCCTGGGAGCGACTTGCTTCATCGCGAGGCTAGTGTGTGTGTGTGTCGGCGTGTATTTATACTTCCGGGTATGCCGTCACATGTTACGTCATGACGCAACACCAGTCAGGATTGGAATAGTTTCATTCATACTTCAGAGGCGCGCGCTCAGGGAGCGTCCCCAAAGAGTCGTTTTTACGACGCAGTGTCTCGTTCCCTTCTCAGGGAACAAGGGTTACAGACGTAACCCGAGACGTTCTTCTGGTCCAATCAGCGCAGGGCTGTGTGAGATCTGACTGTCAAACACAGTTTCTGCACGTCACAACATCACATGCACACGCCTGAAGTTTGCAGGTGTGTTTGATTGTACGAAGTGTGATGGCGGAGACAAAATCTACTAACAAGCTTCCAATACCTCGGTTAACAACCAGAACTAGGAGGTCCAAAACAACCAAGGAAAAGAAAATGATGCTTCGATGCTGAAGAGACGGTGCGTTCACAGAGAATCTGGTGCACACGCACTGACGAGCACGAACTCGATGGGAGGGTGCTCGGTGGGAGTGGGGGAGGGGGGGAGGGGCATGAGAGTTGTAAACATTAAAACAATTTGCTAAGTCCCCTCAATCTGCCAGACTTGCCGACTGCAGCTTTAAAGGAGCCGTATGTAAGATTGTGGGCAAAACTGGTACTGCAATCACTTTCAAATTACTGTAGAGCGGTGTATCCCCTCCCCCTCCCCCCTGACTCGAGGTTGCCAGATAAGCTGCAGGATCCAGCAGGAACGTAGGCTGCTATGTAGCTGTGGTAACTAGAGCAGAGCTGGCAACCCGGATGCCGAAAACACTACTGACTTTGTGATTGGTAGATAGGTGGAGGGTGGCGCTTCAGGCCAAAACACAACATGACAACATCAACATCAGTTGAGGGCTGCAACTTCACTTTTTAAATGGCAATATCCTGGCCGTAATACTGTTGTCAGTGATATAAGTATTTGAAATGAACATGATTTCTTAATGTCTAGTGACATATCAGGGCCATTTTATGATTAATTGAAATACATTTATTACATACAGCTCCTTTAAGTTCCACCTCCAAGGCTTTAAGACGGTTTTCGTTTTTAAGTTTTGGTAGGCACTTCCACCAGCCACTGTTAACATGACCCACTACCATGATCAAACTTCATTCAGGTAAGTATATTAACTCGGCTATCCTCTGCTTCCTACACCAGCGGCCGAGTTCACATTGGTGACTACGGTGACGTGGCGTGTTCTTAAAAACTGCTGATCTGCAGACTGCAACCCAACATACTGTAACGCTTTAAACAGCAGGGCCGGATAGCTCGCTTAATGTTTGTAACAAAGTGTATGCAAAGTTTCGCGTTAGTGATATTCCACAGTGCAGTGGTAATCTAGTAATATCAGCATCGTCGATCCCACGCTCACATGGGCAGTTTGCAAAATACTCACAACTGCATAACTGAACTGAAATAAAACAAGCTTGAGAGTAACAGAAATATTAAACTGGCTTATATGCACCGACCACTGAGAGAGTGCGTCCCACCTTAAAGGAGCAGTAACTAATTTAACTTGTTACAAGCCCTTCAATGAATTCGCTATTGCTTCGGCTTTTACAGTCATGTTATTTACCAATCACTTCCCGATCGCCTGGAAGATCTCGACTATATCCAGCAATGATTGCAGACTCAAACCAGACACAGGGGGCATATTATTTTATGAATATCACGATTTCAAACGACGTTTTGCATATAACTATCTCTAAAAGAACAGCATCAATACTGTTAAATATGTTACAGTTTTTTACGATTGCTATGACAGATTTTTCAATACTTTTAACAATTTTCCAAAACTCTTAACACAGTTAGTACTACATCCGTCTGTGTAAGCTATGCTATTAACACATTTTCTTGTTGCTTTAACACAAAATGCATACAATTAACACAAATTTAAAATGCTTGAACTTCTTTTACACAAGCTCAAACAAGACCAAAACAATGGATTTTTACTGCCAAATTTACCAGTGCTTGAACACTGTATGTCAGAACAGAGAACACCATGCTCTAAACCTAACCTTACAGGCTAAAGTCAAGGTAAACAGCTGTTTATATATATATATAAACACAAATATATCCCCTGTATTTTATTCTATTGTTACTGAGAAACAGCTGATTGAATTATGCAAATATATTAGGGGTGTAACGGTTCACAAAATTCACGGTTCGGTTCAATACGATACACTTGTGTCACGGTTTGGTACGTTTTCGATACAGCAAAAAGAAAGAAATGCCAGAGAATTATTTTTTATTTTATTTTTTTAATTAAAACTAACATAATAAAGTATGAATTTTTTTTTTTTTTTTTTTTTTTTTTTTTTTACTTTGAGCAATGATGGAGCTATAATAGACTCTTCTTAGGAGGATATAAAACAAAACAGCTCCTTGGAAAAAATGAAATGTAACCTAATATTGTAGTAGTTATAAACAAAGGTCTATTTTAGTTCAGATTAACATTTGAGGGCAGCAATTGTATTCATAATATCAAAATAAAACCGACATAATGTTACTTGAAAGCATTATAGCCTACTATTCCTGCCAAACTTCCATGGTTGCAGTTAGTGTTACTACAGTAAATCCATGGTGAATGTTGCTGATCTGTGGACACTGGATAGTTCATTCATGGCACAATGTTTCTTTCTGGCTTCCACGCGCTGTTTTACCCGTTAATAACGGAGAAATGTGAATGTTTCTCACTAGATCTCGCAGCAATGTTATTACTTAAGTGGCGAATTCAAATGATTTCTTTACTGGATCTCTTGATCTCTCTGGAGCGCTGTGTAGTAACAGATTGGCTCGCGCTGCTTTGGTCCAAACAACGGTCCGTCAACCACACAATAACGAGTAGCTCAGTTTCGTTCCGCTTACATTACGTTTGCCATTTGATGTTGGACAATGTTGGACCCGCCTACATTTGAAATAACGAAATTTTGGTCTGCAGGAAAAATGGTCCAACGAACCGTTCGGTTTGAAAATGCGTACCGAACACCGAACCGAAAGCCTCGTACCGAACGGTTCAATACGAATACGTGTATCGTTACACCCCTAAAATATATAAATCACAGCTGATTCCCATCTAGGAAACACACTCAGGTGTTGAGGTTCTTTCAATCACATGACCATATGGTATAAAAGAGGACCTTTGTGGTCAAGGGCAAGGGAGAGGAGTGGGACAAGGGCAAGGGAGAGGAGTGGGACAAGGGAGAGGAGTGGGACAAGGGCAAGGCGAGGAGTGGGAGAGGAGTGGGACAAGGGCAAGGGAGAGGAGTGGGACAAGGGCAAGGGAGAGGAGTGGGGCAAGGGCAAGGGAGAGGAGTGGGACAAGGGCAAGGGAGAGGAGTGGGACATGGGCAAGGAGTGGGACAAGGGCAAGGGAGAGGAGTGGGACATGGGCAAGGGAGAGGAGTGGGACAAGGGCAAGGGAGAGGAGTGGGGCAAGGGAGAGGAGTGGGGCAAGGGAGAGGAGTGGGGCAAGGGAGAGGAGTGGGACAAGGGCAAGGGCGAGGAGTGGGACAAGGGCAAGGGAGAGGAGTGGGACAAGGGCAAGGGAGAGGAGTGGGACAAGGGCAAGGGAGAGGAGTGGGGCAAGGGAGAGGAGTGGGACAGGGGCAAGGGCGAGGAGTGGGGCAAGGGCAAGGGCGAGGAGTGGGACAAGGGCAAGGGCGGGGGTGGGGGCGGGGGCGAGGGCGGGGGCGAGGGCGAGGGCGGGGGCGAGGGCGCGGGCGAGGGCGGGGGCGAGGAGTGGGACGAGGGCGGGGGCGAGGAGTGGGACGAGGGCGGGGGCGAGGAGTGGGACGAGGGCGGGGGCGAGGAGTGGGACGAGGGCGGGGGCGAGGAGTGGGACGAGGGCGGGGGCGAGGAGTGGGACGAGGGCAAGGGCGAGGAGTGGGGCAAGGGCGAGGAGTGGGACAAGGGCAAGGGCGAGGAGTGGGACAAGGGCAAGGGAGAGGAGTGGGACAAGGGCAAGGGAGAGGAGTGGGACAAGGGCAAGGGAGAGGAGTGGGACAAGGGCAAGGGAGAGAGGAGTGGGGCAAGGGCAAGGGCGAGGGCGAGGAGTGGGACGAGGGCGAGGAGTGGGACGAGGGCGAGGGCGAGGGCGAGGAGTGGGACGAGGGCGAGGAGTGGGACGAGGGCGGGGGTGAGGAGTGGGACAAGGGCAAGGGCGAGGAGTGGGGCAAGGGCGAGGAGTGGGACAAGGGCAAGGGCGAGGAGTGGGACAAGGGCAAGGGCGAGGAGTGGGACAAGGGCAAGGGAGAGGAGTGGGACAAGGGCAAGGGCAAGGGCAAGGGCAAGGGCAAGGGCAAGGGCAAGGGCGAGGAGTGGGACAAGGGCAAGGGCAAGGGCGAGGAGTGGGACAAGGGCAAGGGAGAGGAGTGGGACAAGGGCAAGGGAGAGGAGAGGGACAAGGGCAAGGGAGAGGAGAGGGACAAGGGCAAGGGCGAGGAATGGGACAAGGGCAAGGGCAAGGAGTGGGACAAGGGCAAGGGAGAGGAGTGGGACAAGGGCAAGGGAGAGGAGTGGGACAAGGGAGAGGAGTGGGACAAGGGAGAGGAGTTAGAATGCGTGGTGGCGCTCAAAGAAGGGCCAGAGCTAGGGTAACTAATGAAATAAGAGCTACTATAATAGACCATGTCATAAACCACAGGCTATCATACAGAGAGGCTGGTGAACGAGTACAGACAAATCTCAGCCGGGACACGGTGGCATCAATTGTTCGGATTTTTAGAGAAACCAACAGGTAGGATATTGCTTCTCCTACTGCAAAGTGTAAATAATTTTACCATGTATTACAGTGACTGTGTGCCTCCGGTCTCTAATATGTAACTGTATTTTGTCCCTCTAAGGATTCAACGTCTACCTCCCTCAGGGGGCAGAGGAAAGCTCCTGAATGAAGAACTTGAACTTGCTATTGTCAACATGGTGATTGCTGACAATGAAATAAAACTGAAGGACATTCAGTCCAGAGTTGTAGAGGACAACCTTGTCTTTAGGAACATTGCAGCAGTCAGCACAACATCCATTTCTCGTACTCTAGCTAAACACAGAGTCCAAATGAAACAATTATACAAAGTTCCTTTTGAAAGGAACGGTGAGCGCATCAAAGAACTCCGTCACCAATACGCCCAGGTAAGGTTATGCAATACAGTCATTACTGTACTATACATTGTGTGTTTTACAGTAAACTACTCTATAAACTTGGAGTACATTAGGACATACAGTAGATATACAGCAAAGCATTTACATACACTGTGTCTGATTACTTTCAGAGAGTAATGGAGTTGGAGGCCAATCAAGTCCCACATGTAATGATCTACGTTGATGAGGCTGGCTTTAACTTAGCGAAAAGGCGTTGGCGTGGAAGAAACATAATTGGCAAAAGGGCCACAGTGCCGGGCCAGAGAGGAGCCAACATCACTATGTGCGCCGCAATCTCCAACGATGGTGCACTCCTGCATAAATGTGAGATTGGCCTCTACAACACCAACTGCCTTCTCCTGTTTTTAGAAGACCTGCACGAAAGACTTGTGCCAGAGGTAGAAAGGGGACAGGTGAGAGACCACTTGCCAATATACGTGATCACATGGGACAATGTGGCATTCCACCATTCCCGTGCAGTCACAAAATGGTTTGACGCCCATCATAGGACGGTGTCCCTTTTCCTTGCTCCTTGCTCCTTACTCCCCTTTCCTCAACCCCATTGAGGAGTTTTTCTCATCCTGGAGAAGGAAGGTTTTTGACCATCATCCACAGGACCAAATGTCCCTCCTGGTTGCAATGGATGCTGCATGCCAAGACATCACAGCTGAACACTGCCAGGGGTGGATAAGGCATGCCAAAAGATTCTTCCCACAATGCCTTGCCAGAGAAGATATCAGGTGTGATGTGGATGAGAACATGTGGCCAAATGCAGAAGACCGGGCAGATTAGAAGATGACTCTTTTTTTTCTTTTTTTTTCTGGGGCTTTTTCTGTTCGTATATTTTGTATTTTCACATAATAAATGGCAGTTATATTGCATATTTTTGTTATCTTGCAGTAATGTCCTTTTGCAAATAAAGTCTTTATTGCAGCAATTATGTCTCTGTCTTCGTTTTTTCATTAACCGTACATTCTATAAAGCACTCGGAGATGGGTCTTTTTTTATTTATTTTTATTTCTGCAGCAAAAGACCTAAACCCAACAAAACAAAAATGTAAAGAGGCTTCAAAAGAAACTGCAGTGCACAATACAATCTATGATCAATACAATATATTGCCGTTGTATAAGGGCATACCTGGCACATATAAAATAATGCAGTTTCTGTAATTCCATTTGATGTTAGTGTTTTTATGACATTGTGCTATGATTGACTAATGTTGTACCATATGTTAGTGTTTTGAAAAATTATTTGATTTTAAAACATGTTTGCAGTGTTTTGGTAGACAGAGTGTATTGTTGCTAGTGTATTATTATATTTTGAAAATTAGTGTTGGAGTTTAGTTTACAATACTCAGCTCTATATTTCTTCACAACCTAATGAAAACTACAAATTCACAAAATTAATGGAATGCATAGCTGATATAAAAAATTGGATGACTAGTAATTTCCTACTACTAAATTCTGGAAAAAAAAACAGAGATTCTAATTATTGGACAAACTCCCACACGTAATAATCTAGAATACTGTCTAACACTTGATGGCTGCTCTGTCAAGTCTTCGTCGTCGGTTAGGAACCTGGGTGTGCTCTTTGATACCAATCTTTCATTTAAAAGTCATGTGTCTAGTATCTGTAAAACCGCATTTTTCCATCTTAAAAATATACCTAAAATACTCCATATGCTCTCATTGACAAATGCGGAACAATTAGTTCATGCGTTCATGACCTCAAGGCTAGATTATTGTAATGCTCTACTGGGTGGTTGCCCTGCATGCTTAGTAAACAAACTACAGCTGGTCCAAAACGCAGCAGCTAGAGTTCTTACCAGAACCAGCAAGTATGACCATATTAGCCCGGTTCTGTCAACACTGCACTGGCTCCCTATTAAACATCGTATAAATTTTAAAATATTGCTGATTACTTACAAAGCACTAAATGGTTTAGCTCCGCAGTACTTGAGCGAGCTCTTAACGCATTATAGTCCTATATATATATATTTTGTCCTTGCATTCTTTCTTGTGGCTCAGTCACACACCTGAATGAAAGGCTCATTATGTATGCATCCTCATTATGCAGGTCGTTGTCTTCTCAGTTGTGAATCACGCCCACTCGCATATTGCCTTTCCAAACAAAAAGTGTCTTACAAAATTTAAATCAATGTATTGTTTTATGTGAATGATTAGGCAGGATGATTTTCACATCATTTTGAAGAAAAAACTCTAGGCGACAAAATGCATTATTCAGAAGTCTTGTGGACACATATTTAGTATGTGTTTTGTGGCCTTATTTCAGAAACTTTAGTTTTTAGTTTTTTCAATAACCATGCATAAACATTATTTTCTCAAAAATACAAACATGTACATACATGTTGCTCACATATTATGGTAGCCCTGTTTGTGCTAAATAGAGTGTAATTATACCTTTGCCATTAATATGTTTATAAGCAACTGAAAAAAGCACAAATGTCAGGGCATGTCAAAACATCTCAAGGACCCCAAAAACACCTTAGACCCCAGAGGGTTAAACTATCCTTGTATTTCTGTAAAGCCACTTTGGAACAATCTACATTGTTAAAAGCGCTATATAAATGAAGATGACTTGACTTGACAAGAGACTTGTTAAGAGTTTAGGAAATTTGTTAAAAGTATTGAAAAAAATTTCATAGCGATTGTAAAAAACTGTAAAGTTTACAAAACAACTAAATGAATGGAAAATACTAACCAATGACAAAATGGTTTGTAATGTGTGTGTGTGTGTGTGTGTGTGTGTATATATACAAACATATCTGAAAAAGGAAAGAAAGAAGTTGAGCTAAAATAGAGCAAGTTGGTCATTGGCTGTTATGCATATGCTGTTGTAGATATATCTACAATGACAGTAAATTACATATTTACATAAGTGTTGAAATTTCACAAACAACTATTTTACACCATATTTATTTAAAATTCATATTATTACGGCCCTTTAATACTTAAATTTTGATCTTCAATATTAGAAATCTGTACAATCGCTGTAACACACAATTTTTCCTGGTGACTACAGGAAGTATGACCATGTATAATAGAAATGTATAAAAATACTGAAAAAATACTACTGAAAAAATACTGCAATGTATAATAGAAATATTTTATGTGATGGGTATTTCCACATCAAATATACAAGAGAAATGCAGACTAAGGATGCTCAGGTCAAAGGCCACATATATACTTAGCCATAAATTGCTTAACACAGTAGAACTAACAGTCATATGATTAGTTTTTATAAAAAACTAATCACCGGAACCAATCACAGTGAAGAAGACAGGAGTGACATTGTTTTTACTCAACCATATGATTTAAATGTCATTGTATCTTTCTATTGAAGAGACTCTATTGGTTGTTGTGGCCAGTGATCTCCCGGCCATGAATAAAACTATTTCTACAAAGAGCAACTTGTGAGCCATGTCAGGAATATGCTGCGCAGCTGAGAAATGGATTCTACGTCCAAAAGGCAACAGATCATCAAAGTGTCATCAAGGTAGTGATAGTAGCTTCTTGACAGAATGCCGTGACCTTACTTCAGTTAAGTATTGCATTAAGAAGTCAGATTTAGTTGGTTATATTCCTATGAAGATTTTCCATGGCATATGTTTTACAATAATAATAAAAAAGTGATTCACTTCCGTTCATAAGTTTGGGGTCTGCAAAATGTGTGTGTAATTCAGTCACATCATCTTTGTAAATTAACAGTGTAAACAAGAATACCAGATGATCGTTGGAAACAGTCAGAATGTAATATATATATATATATATAAATATATATATATATATATATATATATATATATATATATATATATATATATATATATACAGTGGGGAGAACAAGTATTTGATACACTGCCGATTTTGCAGGTTTTCCCACTTACAAAGCATGTAGAAGTCTGTAATTTTTATCATAGGTACACTTCAACTGTGAGTGACGGAATCTAAAACAAAAATCCAGAAAATCACATTGCATGATTTTTAAGTAATTTAATTTGCATCCCGGTGGATCCATACTCCCCCTACTTTTGGGGGACGGCTGCGCCCCTGCCTTCGTCTTCAGGCAGGAAATGCAAATCCGCTACCCTCGGATTATGCACTACGGACGGGGCCTACGCCAAAGAACTTTATAAATAATTGCTTGCTGGGCTGTCAATAAATTAATGCTTTGTTACATCATTCTATCTCCTGAGTCTTTCTAGTAGAACTGTAAGTTCAAGATGACTTCTACAAGCTTTGTGATCATGTTTCTTCTTTGCATCTGTTATGAACCCAGTATGGGTCATATTTTTTGGTTTGGTTGGTTTTTCTCTTGTTTTGCTGGACTGAGTTTGGGTGAGTGACGCCATTATGATTGAGGAGTTACACCTGTGTTGGAGCTGATGCTGGAAATTTAAGCAGTTCCCTTCAGTCGTGACGGCACGCGCTCTCCCATCCTCGTGCCGTTTTTCATCCCTTTTCAGTTGTTCGTTTTGTTTTTCTTTAGTCTTTTCGTATTTTAGTCTTACTTTAATAAATGTTATTTATTTTTGATCATTATCCAACGTCTTGTCTCCTTCTTTGTTGCTGCTTGCGAGCCAGCTGTTACAAATAGGGGCTCGTCCTTTTAACTTTTGAAAATTCCTGTTGTATTTCGACTTGATTTGGAAGCACTTTATTTATTTTGCATTTGGTTATTTTGTAAGGAAATTCAGCATGTTGATTAACCTATGTAAAACTGGAAGATAATGTTTTATTTTGCGCTATTGTTTGGGATGTTTTATACATAATTTCTGAAGGAAATGCGTGTTTGATTTGTTTGTTTTGAGGACGGAATTGCTGTATCCTTAGATTGGCTGTCTTTCTATGCGCAATTATAGGGCAATTATACTCTTTTCATTAAACCAGTATTATTAAGATAAATAAATAAAGCTTTAAGTCTCTCCCTTGTCATGCCCTTTTCTTCCAGAATTTCATGAATAGAGTTCTCCCCTTCCATTTCCTGCCAGATTATTCTATTATCATTATACTTCTCACAAGTAAAAAGTACATGATTAACATCTTCTCTGTCTTGGCACACTATGCATAAACCATTACCCTTTCCTACTATATGTAAAGTGGAGTTTAGTCCTGTATGTCCTAGTCTAAGTCTGGTATAGACCACTTCTTCTCTTCTGTTTAGACTCAGTGAAGTAACCCTTTTCCCTGTCACATTCTTCTGAGATTTATGGTAGTGTCTTGCATTAAATTCTGCCTCCCATTCCCTTTGCCATTTTGTACAATTACTGATTTGATTATGGATTTGGCTTCACCCTTACCCACTGGAACATTAATTCCTATATATTTGTTTTCCAACATCTTTTTTGCAATATTATCCGCCTCCTCATTACCTTTAATGCCTATATGAGCTGGAACCCAACAAAACTGAATACTGATCCCAAGGTTCTTGAGTTGTAGTAACAAATATTTAATTTCAATAATCAAATCTTCCCTTGAAGAGTGACCTGTTTCTAGACTATTTAAAGCTGCCATGGAATCTGTACAGATTACATTTCTCAATGTCTTAACCTCTTCAATCCACCTAAGGGCTGTTATTAACCCAGTCATTTCAATAGAATATACAGATAAAAAAATATTTAGTCTATACCCCTCTCTTTTGTTAAATTCTGGGACATATATCCCAATACCACAATGTCCATTTTGTGGATCTTTTGATCCATCAGTATATATTTTAACATATCCATAGAATGATGTTTTTAAATATCCCTGGCAATATGCTGCAAAACTTTGTTCATTTGGATACTCTTTCTTTTCTTTCAGTAATTCACTGTTAACCTCTGGTGATGGAAGAAACCATGGGGGAACCGCACTTAAAACCAGTGAAGGACTAAATTTAAATCCTTTAATTCTGTATTGTTCTGCTATTCTGTTAATGTTCCAGCCAAACCCTTTTGATTCTGTGTGATACTCCCAGCAATCATTAAGAACTGAAATTGCTGGATTATTGATACTTCCCATCAGCCTAACCCAATATGTTAGAGACAACTTAATATATCTTAGACTAAATGGATATTCTTCAGATTCTACTAATAACACACTTGTGGGGGTTGTTTTAATAGCTCCTAAAGCAATTCTTATAGCTTTGAATTGAACCCTCTCAAGTTTCCTTAAAGAGGTTTTACATGCTGAGCTATAAACTACACATCCATAGTCTATGGAAGATCTTATTAAGGCTGCATAAATGTACATCAAAGACTTTTTATCTGCTCCCCAATACTGTCCAGTGATCATCCTCATTAGATTTAGAACTTTTTTACATTTTGTTTCAACATGCTCTATATGATGTCTCCATGTAAGCCTTTCATCCAACCACATGCCCAAATATTTAAATTTCTTCTCTCTTTCTATTGATTGATTATATAACAGAACTTTATAATTTTCTGGGATCTTCTTTCTGGTAAAAAACATAACCTTTGTTTTAGGAATGGAGAATTTAAATCCCCAATCAATACCCCATTGTTCTAACACTTGTATGTCCTTTTGAATAGCTGTGGTTATGTATGCTATGTTGCGTCCCCTTTTCCATATGACAGCATCATCTGCATACAACAATCCTTCATTTCTTACCCCAACTTTTTCAAATATGTCATTTACCATAATATTGAATAATATGGGACTAATAACACTTCCTTGGGGAATTCCACTTTCAACCATAAACTCTTCACTTATTCCATTACCAACTCTGACTCTTATTGAACGTTGTGATAGAAAGTCTAGTATATAATTATACATTCTCCCACTGATTCCCATTTTATCTAATTTAATTAATAGACCCTCTCTCCACATAGTGTCATAAGCTTTTTCAATATCTAAAAACACTGCCACCATGACCTCTTTCATAACTAGTGTCTTCTCGATTTCATTGCTGAGCTTTACTAAGGCATCAGTAGTTGATTTACTTTTCCTAAATCCTGTTTGATATTGTTTAAATGGACATTTATATTCTAGAAAATACTTTAACCGTGCCACTACTATCTTTTTCATTAATTTACCTAAATGTGATGATAAAGCAATGGGTCTATAATTCTCTGGATTGCTAGAATCCTTTCCTGGTTTGGGAAATGGAAGGATGGTTGCACTTTTCCAAACTTTTGGTAATTTCCCCTCTTGCCATATCTTATTGAATAATTCAAGATTTTTTTCTAAGAATTTATCTGATAGATTTCTAATCATTACATAACATATGTTATCACATCCTGGCGAAGAGTATGCTGTATTACCTAAAGCCATTTTAAGTTCTGATAAACTAAATTCAGCATCTAATATAGACATATTTCCCTCTCTGGGATTGAGAATGTCTTTATTAGCATTTAGAATCTCTTCTTTTCTTTTCTTAAAACACTCATCCATATGACTACCTTTATGAATCTCTGCAAATTTGTATCCAAGTAAATCCATATCTGAAATTGCTTCATTTTGTCTTTCCTTTAGTACAGGAACATGTGGGGGTTTATATTTACCTATCATCTTTTTAACCATCATCCACATTTTATTTAGTGTAGTTTATTTTCCAATTGTTGAACAAAATTGTCTCCAAGATTCTTTTTTTGCTTCCTTAATAACTTTTCTTGCCAAAGCCTTTTTTCTTTGATATTCCATAAGATTGTTCATTGTAAGTGTTGCACGCAACCTTTTAAAAGCTCTATTTCTATCCTTAACAGCTCCTGAACATTTCTCATTCCACCATGGGACATTAGTTTTTCCCTTTTGACTCATATTGTTAGGAATACTCTGACTTGCTGCTGCAATGATAAACATACTTAACTTATGATTCATTTCATCAATACTCTGATCTGTTTCCTCGTGTATTTCATTTAATTCATCTATACACCATTCAGAAAATTTCTCCCAGTTTGCTTTCTTAAAACACCATCTATGATGGACATACATTTCATCAATTTTAAAATCAATATCTACTTTACATAATATTGGAAAGTGATCACTTCCAATACTTGTGCCATGATCAACTTCCCATTCACACCTGCTGGCTATTTTCCTATCAATTAAAGTGAGGTCAATACATGATGTCTCATTCTTGTAAATATTTATCCTTGTACCATTACCATTATTCAAACATACTAGCATCCTATCATTTATCATTTCTTCTAATATTTCACCATTTAAATCTGTGTATTTACTTCCCCATAAACTATTATGATAATTAAAATCCCCACACCATATTTCTCTATTGCTTCTTTTATTAATGCTTCTCATTAAATCATTTGTTAATGCTTTACATGGGTTATAATAATTAATGACAGTTAGTTTTCCTTTGTCTCCATTATAGATTTCAGTAACTATATTTTCATGTTCAGTAGCTGTATTAATGTGTCTAAATGAGATCCCTTCTTTGATAAATGTGATGCAACCTCCTCCTCTGTCTTTTTCTCTGTCAACTCTTATATTATGATATCCTTTCAATATAAATTCTAAATGAGGTTTTAACCATGTTTCTTGGATACATATAATATCTGGTTTGTTTTCCAATTCTTGAACATATCTTTTAAATTCCTGTCCGTTCGCTATCAAACTCTGCGCATTCCACTGGAGAATGAAAAACATCAATAATACTTTAACCATTTTGAGACCCTCCATACTTCTGGTTTAGTATTTTATGAATATCATCTGCCTTTGTTACTAACCCCAAAAAATCATTAGCAGCTTCCACAACTGATTTGATTTTATCACTTTTCTTAACATGCAGCATGGTGACATTAACCACTGAACACATAAAAGCAATAAACTCATTTTTCTTTATCAGCAATGTCTCATCTGAAATTCTTGTCTTACATTCACAGTAGTTTGGACTAGTTGTCCTGTAAGTCTTGTTCGGTTGATTTATTTTCCCCATAGGATTTATATTACTCTCTGTGCTTGTGCATGGTCTATTGCTATCTGCATTCCTTACTTCTGGTGGATATATAGGAGCTGATTTCTCTTCATTATTATTTTTCACAATGCTTTTGATTGCCTCAGCATATGAAACATTATGTGCTATCTTATATTTCTGAACTTCTTTAGCTTCCTTTTGTTTTACACATCCACCGTATGCTGCACTGTGTTGGCCTCCACATTTGCAGCATTTTAGCTCTATGTTATCCCCACATTGTCCATACTCATGCTCACTTCCACATTTAGCACACCTAAGTTTGCCTCGGCACTGAGCAGCTACATGTCCAAATCTCTGACATTTATAGCACCTCATTGGATGAGGAATATACTCTCTTACTGGATAGCACATGAAGCCCATTTGAACTTTAGAAGGTATTTCATTCTTAAACCATATTAATATAGACATACTTTCTAATTTCTCCTTTCCTTTGGTCAATCGCTTTGCATCCACAATATCACCTCCTTTCAGACTATTTTTAATTTCTTCAATAGAAACTGACATTGGAATTCCAGTTATAACTCCTCTCTTTCTTGACATTACTCCCGGAATGTGTGATGTTATTTTGGCCTTATTCAATGTGTCTTTCTTTAAGATTATCTCCCTTTGCTCTTCAGATGCTGCAAAAATCAGCAGCCTCCCATTTCCCATGAAACGTGCATGCTTAATTTTCCCTATTTCTTTTTCAATTGCTTTAGTGATATGTATTGGATGTAAGTGTGGCCCTCCCTTTTGTTCAAATACAACAATCACGTTCCATGTTTCTTTAATTAACAGCTGATCCTTAATCTTACTTCCATCCCTTTCAGGTCTACTTTTCTTTTTAATCGTGTCAGTAGATTCAGGTTCAGATCCACTATCTGATCTTGGTCTACACTTTTTTCCAAAACATTTCATCCAAACACTCACTATCCGACACTTGGCCATCTGACTCGTCCGACATAGTTCAGCTTACATTCACTGTACAGTTGTTATTAGTTATTTCTGTCAGCGGTAACAAACAATTCGAATTCAAACCTTCCGCGTTCCTCAATCGACGTCACCGACCCCCTTTGTTAGATGTAGCTGCTAGTTCCCTTTTGAAACAAGTGGGTGTTGTCACGGAGTCACCAGATCAGCACGCTCCGCCCACTCGTTCAATCTCCATGGAATTCTGATTCACTGCACCTGCACATCATCATCATCATCATTTCTTCACACACAAGGGATCATTTCTTCACACACAAGGGATCATTTCTTCACAGCATGATCCCTTAGCCACTAATGTTAACACCCAAGAGAGGAACCTTGGTGTAATTTTTGATTCAGAGCTGAAATTTGATAAACAAGTCTATGCCATGGTCAAGCTTTTATCAATTGCGGAGCACCGCCAAATTAAAGATAATTCTGTCTTTTAAGGACATGGAAACTGTCATTCATGCTTTTATTTCATCCAGATTGGATTATTGCAACTCGTTATATTTAGGATTATCTAGAAAAATGCTATTAAGGTTGCAGCTGGTGCAGAATGCAGCAGCCAGACTGTTGAAAGGAACAGGGAAATGGTCTAGGATTTACGCCTCTACGCTGTGGCACACAATTCCCCCTAGGTTTTAGGATACTGATCAGGGTTGTATATTGACCCAGTGTTTTGTGTTGAGTAATGTTTGTTGAGTGTTTGAGTAATTTTTAGACATGTACAGCACTTTGGCCAACTTGTGTTGTTTTTAAATGTGCTTAACAAATAAGTGTTGATTGATTGATTGTCTGGTCTCTTACAGACTCTACCCTGATACCTACCCATGATTACCTACCTCAAGGATTCCTTAACCGAACTCCGTCTTCTATCATCCGTCATCTGTCTTCCGCCTTCAGCCTGCCGTATCCTCTTCGACCACCTGCAATCAAGAAACCAAGATCAACGCTCTTGTTAAGCTAAGTTCATCATTCAACTCTGATTCTCTGCCTCATACTCACCAGTCTCCATTGCTGTCCCACTCTGTGCCTCTGCTCAATAAAGACCTTGTTTATATTACTTACCTCTCTGCTTCCCCAAGTAAGGGACCGTTTGGTATTTATGGAATGGACCACCGGAGGAAAATTGAAAATTGTATTCTTTGTTGAGGGGAGGGTCATCCAGCTTTTTTTAGTCTAGGGGGAGGGTCAACCAACTCTTGTATTCATGAAAACAGCACAATTTCAAAGTAGCTTGTTTGGTGCATATTTTTCCATGTAGCTCCATGTAGCCCTTTCAGTCTTGGCCCCCCATCGCTAGCAGATGGGTCTGACTCAACAAAAATTGCACCGTCCCCCGGCATTTTGTCAGTAAAAAAATAGTCAATCTCCAAATGCGAACTGACTCCATATGAGGATATCCTCCATATCCTTTTTCAAATACAAGGTCAATATTGATTTTCACTAACGACAAAACAACAAATTATCTGTGAATTTATATGGAACTAAGCTTTAGAAGCTTTCCAACTTTACTCTCCTCCCTGTTACATTGCATTCAGAGACCGACTATTTTTGACTGACAAAATGCCGGCGGCCGGAAACAACAACAGCTACAGTGAGATGTTCAAAACCTTTCTTTTTAGTAAACTCTGTGTACTCAAACAATGTTCTCAATGCTCGAGTTCATGTGTAGAGGCCCTGGTGATACTTCGAGCACATTTTCATGTTGTGTCGAGCCGTCTTAGTGTTTTTTTTAAAATAGCGATTTTGATGCTATCATAGTAGTGCCCCTAGCACTCCTATTCAAAAGACAATTTGACTGAAAACGAAAATACGGTCAATCTTAAAAGTGGCTTTTCCACCCTAATTATGCTTTTAAATGAAAGTTTGACTCAGGTAGATTCACAAAAAGACCCTAGGTTGCATTTTGGTGAGTTACGCTTTAAGTCGTTTGTCATGGTTGTAAAAAAAACAATGGCTATCTGAACATCTTTGCCAAGCGCAAACCAGTACAGAAATAATCAATAAATTATCGGGGATGGTCATGCCTTTTTTCACAATCATTTTGGAGGGTCATAGAAAAATTTATTGCTGCCGTTTTGGTGGATTTTCGTCACATTGTAGCACAATAAACTTAAATTACTCCGTCATTTATGGTCATACAGAAAAAAGAAATATAAAAAAAGAATCTGTGATATTTCTACTTTTGTATGTGTCCACTTACAATCAAATCAAAACATTGTGCTTTTGTAAAATAAAGAAAATAAACAGGGTGTGCTTTCTGCCTCCCCGTCGCGGTGAACTTTTTTTTCTTGAGCACGTCTATAAACTGAAACCAAACTCAGCGAATACTTGTCACACATTTATGAGCCATATACCTTTATAAACATTTAAGTGTGTACTTTTAAATGATCGGATTCAAACTGAAAACAAATATTCTCTGTTTAAGTAATTTGTATAAAACCAACAAGATGTCCAGTATCTCAAACGCTTGCTCATTAGTTTTAATTTGACCACGCCCACACGCGCAAAAGAGATTCACATGCAAATCTCCACATGGAACGATCGCGCTCATTACCTCAAAAACAAAGCACGAAAAAACTTCACAAGTCTCTGCTTTTCGTCGAGTTTGAAAGACGCGCCGTGAGCTTACATTGGATTTACCTCAGAAGAAGAAGAACGCGATTTGAAGACAAGAAAGATGTAAGGTAAGAAATTCTTACATTAGTTTGTTATTGTTGCATAAATTTCACATTGCAGTTGAACTGTTGCTAGATATATGGTGAATATTATAATATTTAGACCCGTGTTTACTGTTACTGTGTTTGTGGATATCTGCTCAAAATATGTATATGGTAACCATAATGTTTAATATTTTGCAGCGCGATCGCGTTTGAATGTATCATATTTTGGAACGCGATCGCGTTTGAATGTATCATATTTTAAAATGTATTCCCAAAATCGTGCAGGCCTTTCTCTTGATATCAGTATGTTCAATTTTTTTTTTTTTCTTTCAGGGCCCAGATGCCACTGAGTCCTGCTGACTTCAACATTCACATGAGTCTCTGTACATGAACATGGTAAAGTGAAAATCAAACACCTTGGAAATGAAAGGTATGTACAATGTTTTTAGGAATGGCACAAAGGACTCTGTCTTTGGATCATTGTTTTCAATAAGTGCTTTTTTGTCATTTTTTATGTTGTGTTGTAAATAAATCCAAACAATCAAACAGCCATTCTTTTTTAAATCTCCTCATTCTTTGTGCAAGGTTGCTCAGAATGACAGGGCCTGATAGCTCCTAATAGGGCCGTTAGGGGAGGGTCTTTGTCTTTCTCAGGTGTGAAAAGCTTACATATTAATGAGCTCCCGCATAAAGCTTTCTCACACAAAACACGTTGTACAATTTTTAAATCAATATATTGTCTTATCTGAATGAGCAGTCAGGGTGATTTTCACATCGTTTTGGAGCAAATATTCTAGGCTACGTGATACAATTTTCAAAAGTCTTGTGAAGAAATAATCAGTATGGGTTTCATGGCCTTATTTCAGTGAGAATATTTTTTTTGTATTTTCACAAACCACGCATAAATGTCATTATCTCAAAACTACAAACTTTTACATACATGCTGCTGATATATTATTGTAGCAGAGTTTGTGCTGAATACAGTGTAATCAGACTTTAGCCATGAAAATGTCACAAGTAACAGAAATAAGCACAAATGTCAGAGCATGTCAGAACACCTCCAGGGCCCAGAAAACAGCTCAGACCCCAGAGGATTAAAGCGCTTTGGGTGTACAGTAGTACATATGAAAGCGCTATATAAATGCCTAAAAAAAGTCCCAACAGTACCGTATCCTCTGGGAAAGAAACTCCATCAATTCCCTCTTCCAAATTAACAGGTAAAGTACTCTCAACTACCAATGTAGGTTTCACCACAGTCTTGGCTTCTAACACTTTGTGAGAACGGCAATAATAGGGCTTCAACAAATGTATATGACACAACTGTGTTGACTTCCTTCTCTCTGGGGTGGCAATCAGATAGTGTAACTCAGTAACTTGTTTTACCACCACAAAAGGACTAGTATACTAAGCTTGGAATGGTGAGCCCTCCACAGGTAACAGGGCCAACACTTGATCGCTGGGCATAAATTGCCGTGTTGCCTCTTGGCTTTGGGCATGATAAGCACTAGCTTTATTGTGCTTAATGTGCAGCAGTTTCAAAACCTGAGAAAACAAGTGAGAAGTAAAATTATAACCCTGATCACTTCACACAAAACCGGAAATTAACGATTCAAGGCCTTCACCAATGATCTCGCAGTAATCGTACGGAGGGGATTGGCAGCAGGATACTGAGTCGATGTACACATAATAGTGAGCAAAAAATGCTACCCGACTTTGATCTAGGCAACGGGCCAACACAATCCATAATCAGGTGCTCAAATAGCGGACTGACAGCAGGAATAGGAAACAATGGGGCAGGTTTGATCCTCTGATTTGGCTTGCCTGTTAGTTGGAGAGTATTTAATTTAGTTTGAAATTTAAAAATTTGAGTTGAAAATTTGAAGTTTAAAAAAGTTTGAAGTAGATAGATAGATAGATAGATAGATAGATAGATAGATAGATGAGTTTATTAGTTTAAATGAGTCTCAGTGGCTGATATAGTATATAGTAAGGCAGTTTAAATGAGTCTCAATGGCTCATATAGTATATAGAATGGCAGTTTAAATGAGTCTAGGGCTTCAAGGAGTTTAGATTTGAATTTTTGACAGTTGAGGAGTTTGAAAATCTGAACATTCCGCAATGTTAAGTCAGAGTTTTGATCGTCATTTTTAGGAAAACCGTAAGTCCGATCAGTTACAAAAGATATAGCACACCGAGTCAGAACAGTCTGAGTGTCTGAGCCGAGTTTGGAGTATGTAGAGTTAAAGCTCTAGGAGGAGATTGAGTTGTAAATGTAGGGTCAATTTAGGGTAAATTTGTTGCTAGTGTCCCTTTTCTCACCAACATTCCATCCTGCAAAAAATAGCTACATGCCTAATTTCATCAGAAGACAACAGACTCTCAAACTGTTTATGGAGAGCAGAATCAAGTTGCTGCTCCTGGATCAGTTCAGAAGGGGAAATGCAGTGGTCATAGATCGAGTTACAGCACATGCAGTAAACACCTCTGGAAAGTTCTTGTTGATCTCATCAGGACCTCGGATTTGAAAAGATTAAACCACAGGAGGTGAAAAGGAATCAGGCCAAACCCTGCCCCCTGCCAAATTATTTCCCATTATTATATCCACTGGCAACGTGGGGGCACTCCAACAACCACTTCTCCATTCACAAGTTCAGATGACAACGATATTTTGTGTAAAGGAACAGACAAGACATTTTACCCAATTCCTCTGATAAGAACACTAGTACCAGTGTCAATCAAAGAGGAAAATGGCAACACATCTTGCAAAATAAAGGACTCGGAAGCTCCTGTATCCCTCAGTATTGTCACTGGAACTTTTGTCTCTTTACCAAAAATCAACACGCCCATAGGTAAAAAAAAGAGCTTAATCTCCATTTTTTAAGGGGATTCACTGCTGTGGGAAATCCTTCACAAGATGAGCCCCCTCTGCCATCCGTCTTGCGTCTTTTTAAAGGGGAAAAGGGAAATCGGCAACAGGTGTCACAGATGGAATCAGGTATGAAATCAGGTAGGAGGGCGGAGTAATCCATCCATGGATGAGGAAAACCCCAATGGAAGACACAGGTCGTCACACTCCTCCCCTTAAAACAGGGGTCTATCAAGAATCCCTGCAAATAAACAAGACAATTGAGCCAAAAATGTAAGCCCCATAACTCCCAAGAATTGAAGGACCAAGGACAGCAGCCAGGGCAAGAAAAAAACTAAATGTTAAAATACACATTAAGCATCATTAATAGGGCACGTGACAGGGCGTCTGCCACAACATTTTCAGACCCTCTGATGTGCTGAATGTCAAGGCAATAGGCCTGGAGAAACAAGGACCAACGTATAAGCCTTTGGTTCGGGCAGTGAAGAGAATTTATAAACGTGAGTTGGTTATGGTCAGTATAAATGACAACAGGTTGACTTGAGCCGACATAGATGTCAAAATGCTGTAATGCCCAAATCAAAGCCAAAGCCTCTTTTTCTACTACAAGGGGCCTTTCCCCCTTTACTCTTAGCTTTAAGCACAGGGCTCATTTTTCCAGTGCCTTTTCCATGGCAGTAATCACAGATCAAAGATGAATTTCTGGGCATGCAATCCACTTTATCTTCAAAAAATTCATCCCTTTTCCGAAACTCAAAACTACTCTTGTGCGTCAAAATATAATCATCAGCTGCTTTCGCAGCCATGTCAGCTTTCTGCTCATTTATATATGTTGCAATTTGAGCAGGGGCAGTTCTTAAACTATATGCAAGCATATTAGTCAAACACCAACGATTAAATGCAGTAGTGAGCTCTCTAGCAAACTCAACATTAATATCCTTGGACAACGTTCAAAATCTTTGTCTGTATGCTTCTGGTATTAACTCATAAGATTTTAAAACTGCCTCTTTATTGGTATCATATCTTCGCAGTCTGAGAGTGAAATGGCTGAATAAACTTCTTGAGCCCTGCCAGTGAACATGCATTGTAAATGTGGCGAAAGAGCGGTATTACAGGTAGAAAGAATTTCGACTACGCCACCCGGGGAATTTCACCCCGGGAAATATGGACAACACTCAAGTTATTATTACTAGGTCACTCAGGTTCGATTCTCTAATAAAGGTAGGCAGAGACGTGGATATGAAAATGTACAAAAGTTTATTAACACAAGTTTAATTTAAAGCAGCAGGATAATCACGTTAAAAAGGCAACCTGGAGCTATACTGACAAGGTTTTGAGTTGCAAACACATTCAAGTAAACAAAAACACACATTTGAATAAACACACACACACACACACACTTATTCTGTACTAATACACTGGTTACAAAGACACAATAGAAAAAGACACACAGACTAACAGGGCTGAGGCAAACCACGGGAGGAGGGATCACTAAATTTAATTTGCCAAAAGCACACTCACACACAGCAAAGACTTCAAAAGTGTCACGGCAAACATTCGAAGAAAGCACCACCACCACAAGAGATCCTCCACCCGTGGAACCTCAGCACCTGAAAGGAAATCCGGCAGCAAGGAATCGACAGGGCTGTAATAGCTTTTTATAGCACCAGCAGGAAAAACAAGATCGCCCGGACGAGAGGGAAAATCCTAAGCCAAATACAAAGAAACACTAAGATTTATGCCTCAATTGCTAAACTTTCAGCTTGTAACTACAGTTCTCTTACGAGAGTCCTCTCGTACTGCGTTTTTTGTAAAAACGCTACGGGAAAAACTCTTTTTCACGAAATACTGAAGCAAAAAATTATCCTTAATTTTCCATATATGTAAAGCGCGTTGCAGCAGTACACAGCTATGGCGAGACAGCTTGCTTCGCGCCCTCCTTGCCACTTCCCGCCGAGACGGGTGTGGCTAACCTCTATAAAAGGAGCTCGAAAAGGCTGATTCACTTGATTTTCATCTCTTCAGCGAAGCTCACGCATCGCTGGATCACGAGGAAGCACGCGTCGTCTGAGGCAAGCACTTCAGCGGGACGAGCCCTCGAAGCCGCTGGCCAACGCCGCCTTCTACCGCCGTACCTGCTGCGCTTTCCGACGCCATATCCTTTCTTTTATTATTGTTCTTGTGTGTGTGTGTGTTCGCCTTGCAACACTCACCCCCTAAAAGAGCTGCGTCTTTCTAAAGATGCCTTCCTGCGGCTCGTGCCGAGCCCCACTCACCGAGGGAGACCGTCATGTCATCTGTGTCTCCTGTTTGGGTGAGGATCATGCAGCGCTCGCGCTCGCTGACGGCGGCTGCCCTCACTGCGAGCTTCTGCCGATGGTGACTCGGCAGAAAAGATGCTGCCGCCGTGACTTGGCAGAAAAGAAGCTGCCGTGCCGTAAGAAGCGCCGCTCGCAGCGGGTCCCGGAACCCGCTCCAACCCGACCAAGCTCGCCGGTTCGCCCGCCTGCTTCACCGGCTTCCCCTGAATCACTTCCTGATGCTCAGCGCCCGCAGTCTGCCGCCGCTTCATCAGAGGAAGTTGTTTCCGAAGCCGCGTCGGGGGAGAAAGATTCCTGCTCTCTGCTAGCTTCAGGCAGCGAGGACTGGGCGAGCTCCGAGGATCTCGCGCCTCCTGCCCGTAGGCCTTCGACAAGAGCTAGCATCGAGAAGGAGCTTATGCGAGTACTCGCGTTGGCCGCGGCGAGCCTCGGCCTCGAGTGGTCTGCACCGGAACTCCCTTCTCGCACCCGGCTGGATGGTAGCTTCCTCCCTGGTGAGCGCACCTCTCCGGAATCAAAGCCCGCTCCTTTTCTTCCTGAGCTTCACGAAGAAGTTGCGAAGGCTTGGAACGCTCCCTACTCAGCACGAACACGTTCGTCTGTGTCGCCAGCATTTTTCTCCTTGGATAATGCTAAAGACCGAGGCTACCTTTCACTTCCGCCGGTGGAACAGGCGATAGCGACCCACCTTTGCCCGTCCTCTGCTGGACGGCGGACTAAACCGGTGTTGCCTTCCAAAGCCTGCCGCATGACGTCGACGCTGCTCGCGCGAATTTTCTCCGCCGCTGGGCAGGCTGCGTCGGCACTACACACCATGGCTACGCTGCAGATATTCCAGGGTGATCTCCTCCGTAAGCTGGACGAGATGGGGCCTGACGCTATCTGCATCGCGGATTTGAGAAGCGCTTCGGATCTCTCCCTCCGCGCTACCAAGTCTGCTGCACAAGCCATGGGACGGTGTATGGCTTCCGCCACTGTTGTTGCCTGCACACAAAAGCCGTTTTTACGGCTACCCAGATATATCCCGAAAAGAGTGTATTTTCTGGTGTCCCGGCCACGGCCGATGGTGCTATAAATGTAGTGTCGATGCCCACTCCTCAGTGCCCATCCCTACACACAAGCACAGCCCTACACTTAGGGCTCGCGCACATAAAATCGACTCAGGTCGATTGCGCTTCCAACATAGTAAAAGTGCCCATTTCCCAGTGCCCACGAACACTATGTCTCACAGATCGCAGGCTCTCTGTAAAAACGGGACCTGTGCGCGCTCGCTCTGCTCAGGCAGGCAGCGCGTCCAAAGCAGTGAATGTGCCCGTTTCCCGCCCACATTTACTAGCAGACAGCATGAGTCCCACGAGACTTTCTCAGCCCTCCCTCACTCAGTTAAGCACTGTAGTAGGGTCGAGGACGAGCGTTCTGCCCGCTGTATTAACCGCGCTCCCCGCCTCGAATGTCACAGGCGTAACGCCTATGTTATTGCGCCCCGAAGCACCTCTGTCGCACGGCGAACAGAGCGCGCTTCGCATCCAACCCTTAGCCAGCCATGCAGAGGCATGGGCAGCGCTTCCAGGGGTTTCGGACTGGGTGCTAGACATTATAAACAGAGGCTTCTCGCTACAGTTTTGTCGACGCCCTCCCCGCTTCACAGCGCGCGTCGAAACTACGGTGACTTTAGAAGTAGCACACCTACTTCGCGCCGAAATATCAAAACTGATGAGCAAAGGGGCGATAGAGCATGTATCCCAAGCTCAAAGCGAAGGGGGGCTATACAGCAGATACTTTCTGGTCCCCAAAAAGGACGGTGGTATCAGACCCATACTGGATCTAAGACGGCTGAACAGAGCATTAGTGAAACGCAGTTTCAAAATGCTCACGACCAGGAAAATCCTCGCGCATATTCGCCGAGGAGACTGGTTTATGTCGATAGATCTGAAGGACGCGTATTTTCAAATACAGATAGCGTCACATCACAGGCGATACTTGAGATTCTCCTTCGAGGGTCAGACATACCAGTATACAGTCCTGCCGTTCGGCTTGTCCCTGGCACCTCGTACATTTACGAAGTGCATGGACGCAGCGCTCGCCCCTCTCAGACTCAGAGGCATGCGAGTGCTGAACTATTTGGACGACTGGCTGATCCTAGCTCAATCACGATCACAGCTCGTGGAGCACAGAACCATTTTACTCGATCACCTCGAGAATCTTGGTATCACGATCAATTGGACAAAGAGTTCGCTGAACCCCAGTCAAGCGATTTCGTTTCTGGGTACCATTCTGGACTCACAGTCTATGACAGCGCGACTGTCGCCACAGCGCGTGCTGCACATTCAGCGCGCGGCGAGATCCTTCCGCTGCGGCGCGACTACCCCGCTCAGGAAGTTTCAAAGGATGCTGGGTCTCATGGCCTCAGCATCGCCAGTTCTTCAGCTGGGCTTGCTCCGCATACGCCCTCTGCAGTTCTGGTTGAGAGCGCGAGTACCGCGCGGAGCGTGGGTGTCCGGCCGGTTACGTCTCAAGGTCAATCAGAGCTGTGTGGCAGCCCTGATACCTTGGATGGCGGACGACTGGTACCGATCAGGTGTAAGCCTGGGGACTTCCTCGAGAGTGAAGATGGTGTCGACAGACGCATCCACCTCGGGATGGGGAGCGCTGCTCGAGGGCAGACCGTTCTTCGGCCTGTGGTCAGAACGAGAAAAGCTCCAACATATCAACTGCCTGGAAATGCTGGCAGTGCACAACGCGCTGACGCGTTTTTGTCCCCAAATCAAGGACCAACACGTCGTAGTCCGTTCGGACAACACGGCCGTGGTGTCCTACATAAATCGCCAGGGCGGTCTCAGATCCAGATCCCTGTACAGGCTGGCGAAACGCCTCCTAACATGGGCTCAGCACAATTTGCGCTCGCTGAGAGCAGTGCATGTGCCTGGGCTCCAGAATGTGGGCCCAGACAGACTGTCCAGGATCAACATTCCCCTGGGCGAATGGTCTCTACACCCACAAACAGTCCGGCTGCTGTGGGAGAGATTCGGCAGAGCGGAGGTGGACCTATTCGCGTCCCGCGAAAACGCTCATTGCCCCGTGTTCTTTTCCAAGAACGACAGCGCGCTGTCCCGGATGTGGCCGCGCTGCCCGCTATACGCTTTTCCCCCCGTCTCCCTCCTGCCTCAGGTGTTAGAGCGGGTCAGGGAAACAAAATGCTCAGTACTGCTTGTAGCACCGTTCTGGAAGAACCAAGCATGGTTTCCAGTCCTGATGCAGTTAGCAGACATCGCTCCATGGCCAGTGCCATTGAGGAAAGATCTCCTCTCGCAGGCCAGGGGCTCGATTTGGCACCCACACCCGGAGCTGTGGTCCCTTCATGTGTGGGCGCTCAACGGATATCCGTTGATCTCGCAGAGGGAGTGATGAATACCATCACTCAGGCTAGAGCACCGTCGACTAGGCGGCTTTATGCCTCGAAGTGGTCGGTTTTCTCCGGCTGGTGTACAGCTCGGGGCCTATCACCCCTCGATTGTGAGGTGACGGAGGTTCTCTCCTTCCTACAGGAGCTGTTGGATAAGGGCAGATCCCCTTCCACGCTCAAAGTTTATGTGGCGGCTATTGCAGCGTTCTCTGGAACAACGCTAGGTCAGTCACTAGGAAGGAACGATTTAGTCATCCGCTTCCTCAGGGGAGCTAGGAGGCTGAATCCTCCCAGACCTCCTTCAGTCCCTATGTGGGACCTTTCTACGGTTTTGGCGGCCATGAAAGGTGCCCCTTTCGAGCCTATCCAATCTATTAGCCTCAAACATTTATCTTTTAAAACAGTGTTTTTGATGGCTCTCGCTTCGGTGAAGCGCATAGGCGACCTGCACGCGCTCTCCGTGAGCCCAGCGTGCTTAGAGTTTGGACCTAATGACTCTAAAGTCATACTCAAACCTAGGCATGGTTATGTGCCAAAATCCCTCAACACGCCATTTCGGGCTCAGGTTATCTCCCTGTCTGCCCTGCCGGGATCAAGTGAGGAAGGGGACTCAAGTTTTCTTTGCCCCATTAGGGCTTTAAGAGCTTACGTGTCCCGCTCTGCTGTCTTCAGACAGACTGAGCAGCTCTTTGTCTCGTTCAGTGGACGTTCCAAGGGAATGGCTGTTTCGAAACAGAGCCTATCCAGATGGATAGTTGACGCCATAGCGCTGGCTTACACTGTCAAGGGCCTCCAGTGCCCGTTGGGCGTTAGAGCGCACTCCACGAGAGGCGTCGCCTCTTCGTGGGCTTGGTCTAGCGGGATTTCCTTACAGGACATATGTATGGCGGCAGGCTGGGCCTCGCCGTCTACATTTATTAGGTTTTACAACCTATAGGTTCCCGCCTTGCAGGCTAAGCTACTATCGGTGTAGTCGAATCAGCTGTCTAACTAGAACACTGAAATCGCATGTGCAGCGCGCTACCGACTGTTTTATGGGCAGAATTGTGTAAGACCCACATTTCCCACATTAGTTCAGGTTCCCCACCCTGTCTATGTGATGTCATATTCGCGTCTGCGGACGCGGCCATATAAGGACGGAGGGATTCCCCTTTTGTCTCTAGACTCTCTCTGTGAGGTCATGTTTTGCGTCTGCGGACGCTACAATATAGGGAATTAAGGTCCCCCCCCCCTTATTCCCAGACTCTCTGTGAGTCTATCTGGTGATTATGCACTGTATACCTGGGTTAGCTTCCAGTGATCGGTGTTTTATCCCAGCACGCACGGCATTTTTCTCTTCTAGAGAGAACCGAGGTTACGTTAGTAACCGAGTACGTTATATGCGCAATAACACTTACCGGAAGTAGACGATGCATTCGCACAATGTGCTTGTCCTTTCACAAGCGCGGATACTTAAAAACTCATGCAATCCGCTGTTCAGCTGGACACCAAAAGGCGAGCAGCCAGCAAGTACACCCACCCCGACAAGCCGAGGAAACCGGAGAAGAAAAACAGGCTAAACACAACACTAATAATTAGTCCCATACATACAAGAAACTAAAAACAGAAAGTGCTATATGCTAACGCACCTACCTACAGCCACTGTAAACAACAGAAGGAGGCGGAGTCGAACGTGACGCATCCCAGGCTACAGCCAACCAGCTCTTAAATAGAGTGGATTTCCTGCTGATAGGTGCTCACTAATGTCAATCATCTCATTCATTCGGTTACATAAAGCAGTGTACGTTCCTTACTAGGCCAACCTCTTGCTTCAGCTATCTGCTTAAACAACGTAAAAAAATGTATCCGGCTTCGCTCATTCAATTTAGAGCTGTTATTTAGCTAGCCTTCTCTTATTATCTCTAAGCGGTATTTCTGCAGCTCAATATTTGTCTGTTCGTTTCTAGTTTTTTCACGCTCTGCTTCTAATTTCAAACACTCCTGTTCAAGCTGTAACAACAACCTCTCCTGTTGCTCAAACGTTAAAGAGACAACATGAGGTTTTAATCTAGAAGCTATATCTGACATTTCAAACAATATGTCCTTTTTCTTTATCAGTTTTGTTTCAAGTGTTTCCCTAACTGTACTATCCTTTAACCTCTTATCTCCAATTTCAATTCCATAATTATCTGCAATTTTGAATAACTGATCTTTTAGAGAAATTTGTTTATTAGGAATAACCCCTTGACATGAAACATCTCGTTTTTGAGAGGGGGGTCGCACCACACAGCAAATAAATCTTTTGTACACGAATCAAGCAAAACTTCAGAAGGGGAACTAATAAAATCTTCTAGCAGATTTGACATGTTTCCACCCTAAAAACATGTTACAAACAATAGAAGGTGTGATTTACAAACCCTAGCAGGAGAAATAAAATGGTTTCCTGTCTATATTTAAAGAAAGATAACTACCCCTAATCTTCGTGTGGTTACTGGTGAGGGGTATTTAAGAACCAACTTCCGCTGGTACAATGAAAAGCAACCAGGCATGCTGGCGACTCACTCATTCCACGGATATGCTCCCGAGACAACCGCTCTACCCATGGTCATCACACAAAAATAAAAAAGTTACATTACACCTGTCACGTAACATAGGTAAGATAGTTGGACAGGCCTGTGTGCGGCCAGTTCTGGTCAAGGTTGAGGCCATTGATCGATTCCCTTCTCCTACTACCAAGAAGGAGTTGATGCGTTTTTTGGGGTTAGTGGGTTACTATCAGGGATTTTGCAGGAATTGTTCTGCTGTAGTAGCCTCACTCACTGATTTGCTGAAAGAAAAAGCAGCTTTTCTGTCAGGACCATTATCGTCAAATTCGATTGACAATTAGCATACAGTTTGGATTGGCGGTATGGTTCTGTTCTGGGTGAGAACTCCCTGCGCATCCATGCAGCCTAGCATAGATAAGAGCTGGGAGAGCAGCAATAACCCCCCTTGGGGTAAACAGAACAGAACCAACAAGAATGTTTGCAGATACATTTAACCTGTTAAGCTGCAACCCCACTTTTGAAAAAAGTGGTGAAAAAGTGGCGCACTGGTGAAGCTTAACAGGTTAATTAAAGATTTTGAAGTACAGCATAATTCGAGAATTTATTCTGATTCAAGGGGAATCAGAATGCCAAATCCTGACTGGGCAAGAGGAGGAGCTGGGGAGGGAGGAGGGTAATTAGCTCCTGAGAAACATGATAGCTGCTGATAATAATACTGAAGGAGCTTATATATGTATACGGTGATAGGTGTCGTATTCCTATAGGTAGACGTGGATCAGCTGAGAGTCAGTTGATGCGAACTTGACTAACTTGACCAGCCAGAACTGACGCTACGATTGATTTGTCTGGACTTCTGTCTGTCAGAAGCTTTTGAGGCAGCTAAATCACTGCTCACTTCTGCTCCTGTGTTAGCAGGTCCCTGATTTGATCACCCTTTTTGGTTGTGTGTAGATGCTAGCAATGTGGGTGCGGGAGCCGTTTTTGTCACGTGTCTGTTCTGTCTTGTGCTGCACATGGGTGTTTGTTGTTTTGTGCCATGTGCTCTCCTGTCTATTGTCTAGCCCCTCCCATCTTGTTATCTGATTATTGGTTAATTTGTCCCACCTGTCTGTCTCGTTACCCTCCTTGTTGTTCCCCTATTTAGCCTCCTTGTGTTTGTAGTCTTGTGCTGGTTCGTTGTCCGAGTTACCTTCTTTGATGTTCCTGTCTATTGATTATCTGAGTTCTGAGTTTTCTGTATTTTTGTCTGTGTTTGTTAATTAAATCTCCTCTGCACTTGAATCCTCGTCTCTCGCTCACTCGCCCCGTGACAGAACGAACCAGCCAAAATGTGGATTCAGCGGAGCGAGATTTTTTCTTCAGAGGAGGAGAAGGGAAATTCCATTTCCCTATTTGAATATTTCTCCAGATGTGTTCAGAGAACTTTGGAGGAGGAGAGCACCATGTCAGACGGTGATCAGATCGGAGGAGGTGGTCCGGTGGTCCGGAGACGGAGGAGGAGAAGGAAGACCTCCTCTGTGACTATTCCGGTGGTCCCAGTTCCGGTGGTCCCAGTTCCGGTGGTCCCGAGTCCGGTGGTCCCAATTCCGGTGGTCTCAAGACACAGGAGGAGGAGAAGGGTTCCCTCCATAATTGTTCCGGTGGTCCCAGTTCCGGTGGTGCTTGCCGAGCCTGTGTCTTCGGACAAGATGGCCGCCGCCGAGTCTGTTCACGTCACGTCTGCCGGGCCTGTGTCTTCGGACAAGATGGCCGCTACAGAGACTGTTCACGTCACGCCTGCCGAGCCTGTGTCTTCGGACAAGATGGCCGCCGCCGAGCCTGTTCACGTCACGCCTGCCGAGCCTGTGTCTTCGGACAAGATGGCCGCCGCCGCGAGTGTTCACGTCACGTCTGCCGAGTCTGTGTCCCCTGACAAGATGGCCGCCGCCGAGAGTGTCCACGTCACACCTGTCGAGCCTGTGTCCTCTGACAAGATGGCCGTCGTCGAGCCTGTGTCTGTTCCTGAGCCTGAGCCGGTGGTGTCTGTTCCTGAGCCTGAGCCGGTGGTGTCTGTTCCTGAGCCTGAGCCGGTGGTGTCTGTTCCTGAGCCTGAGCCGGTGGTGTCTGTTCCTGTTCCTGAGCCGGTGGTGTCTGTTCCTGTTCCTGAGCCGGTGGTGTCTGTTCCTGTTCCTGAGCCGGTGGTGTCTGTTCCTGTTCCTGAGCCTGAGCCAGTGTCTGTTCCTGAGCCGGAGCCAGTGTCTGTTCCTGTGTCTGTTCCTGTGTCTGTTCCTGTGTCTGTGTCTTTGTCTGTGTCTTTGTCTGTGTCTTTGTCTGTGTCTTTGTCTTTGTCTGTGTCTTTGTCTTTGTCTTTGTCTTTGTCTTTGTCTGTGTCTTTGTCTGTGTCTTTGTCTGTGTCTTTGTCTGTTCCAGTGCCTGAGCCTGTGGTGCCAGTTCCAGTGCCTGAGCCTGTGGTGCCAGTTCCAGTGCCTGAGCCTGTGGTGCCAGTTCCAGTGCCTGAGCCTGTGGTGCCAGTTCCAGTGCCTGAGCCTGTGGTGCCAGTTCCAGTGTCTGAGCCAGTGGTGCCAGTTCCAGTTCCTGAGCCGTTGGCGTCTGTTCCAGTTCCTGCGCCGTGGCCGCCCTGGCCGCCCGAGGGAAAGTCTCCGCCCTGGCCGCCCGAGGGAAAGTCTCCGCCCTGGCCGCCCGAGGGAAAGTCTCCGCCCTGGCCGCCCGAGGGAAAGTCTCCGCCCTGGCCGCCGGATGGACTGTTCGCTTTGCCCCGGCCGCCCGACGGTCTGTTCGCTTCGCCCCGGCCGCCCGACGGTCTGTTCGCTTCGCCCCGGCCGCCCGACGGTCTGTTCACTTCGCCCCGGCCACCCGATGTACTGCTTGTTTCGCCCCGGCCACCAGATGGACTGTTTGCTTCGCCCTGTTCCCCCGATGTACTGTCTGTGTCACCCTGGCCCCTTTGAGTCTGTTACCCCCTGTTTCTGTTTCCCTTCTTGGACCTGGCCCCCCGTCCCTCCCGTCCCTCCCGTCCCGCCCTGGTCTGTCCCTCCCGTCCCTAGTGGAGCGTCTGGTAGCCGCTCCTTAAGGAGGGGGTAATGTCACGTGTCTGTTCTGTCTTGTGCTGCACATGGGTGTTTGTTGTTTTGTGCCATGTGCTCTCCTGTCTATTGTCTAGCCCCTCCCATCTTGTTATCTGATTATTGGTTAATTTGTCCCACCTGTCTGTCTCGTTACCCTCCTTGTTGTTCCCCTATTTAGCCTCCTTGTGTTTGTAGTCTTGTGCTGGTTCGTTGTCCGAGTTACCTGTCTTTGATGTTCCTGTCTATTGATTATCTGAGTTCTGAGTTTTCTGTATTTTTGTCTGTGTTTGTTAATTAAATCTCCTCTGCACTTGAATCCTCGTCTCTCGCTCACTCGCCCCGTGACAGTTTTGTTATAAGCCAATGATAAGGGTATTCACCTTCCATTTAGCTATTTTTCTAAAAAGTTTTCCTCTTATCAGTTGAATTATTTTGTGGTTGAGAAAGAGGCATTAGCTTTGATTTGTTTTGAGGTGTATGTGGGATCATTGTCAGATCCATTGGTCGTGTATACTGACCAAAATCCGCTCATTTATTTACACTCCTTGCAGTGTTTAACCCTCTGGGGTCTGAGGTGTTTTCTTCAAACCAGATTGAAAATTGTATTAATTGTAAAAAGTATCCATCCGAGCTTAAGAATTTGTTCAATTCAAAGTTTATTTGTAACATACCAGTTATAGTGATACAATGAGCAGTGAAATGTAAAAATACACATATTATATATAAAAAAGGATGCAACAATTTTAAAATAGTCTTAAAAATAACTTTTCAGGGAGTTTGGAAAAGTCCCAGAGAGAAGTGAGGCATTTACCACTTCTAGGACATCTGCTTCTAAACAGTTAACCCTCTGGGGTCTGAGGTGTTTTCTGGCCCTTGAGGTGTTCTGACATGCTCTGACATTTGTGCTTATTTCTGTTACTTGTGACATTTTCATGGCTAAAGTCAGATTACACTGTATTTAGCACAAACTCTGCTACAATAATATGTCAGCAGCATGTATGTAAAAGTTTGTAGTTTTGAGATAATGACATTTATGCGTGGTTTGTGAAAAAAAAAGCTTTATGCAAATAGGCATGAACACATCATGAATATTAATGTCTTTCACACCTGAGAAAGACAAAGACCCTCCCATAATGGCCCTATTAGGAGCTATCAGGCCCTATCATTCTGAGCAACCTTGCACAAAGAATGAGGAGATTTAAAAAATAATGGCTTTTTGATTGTTTGGATTTATTTACAACACAACATAATCCAAAGATACACAACAAATGACAAAAAAGCACATTATTGAAAACAATTATCTAAAGACTATTCCTAAAAACATTGTACATACCTTTCATTTCCAAGGTGTTTGATTTTTCACTTTACCACGTTCATGTACAGAGACTCTCATGTACAGGGCTGCACGATTTTGGGAATAGATTTTAGATTTTTCTGGTTAAAATTGCTTTTTAAAATTCACAGAATACACACACACACACACACAAATGTTTCCAACAATATATAATGAACACCAGGTTTGTTGTGCCTTGTAGGCATAGGCTGCAGTGCTGCATAAAATAATAATAACAATAACCTATAGTAGGCAGCCTATCAATCGTTAAAAAAGGAACACTTCAGTAACAATTACGCTAGAGAAAAATATATTGATTATCATATGTTACTTCAAATGTTTCCATTCGTTATGATGTTATGAAATGAGATTGGAGTAAAAACATGAAGCCTAATGTTTGGTGCGTTTTGCTTTTCAAACGCACAGCGCGCTCCAAAATATGAAACATTATGGTTACCATATAATACATATCTACGTTTGAGCAGATATCCACAAACACAGTATTTAACCCTCTGGGGTCTAAGGTGTTTTTGGGGTCCTTGAGATGTTTTGACATGCCCTGACATTTGTGCTTTTTTCAGTTGCTTATAAACATATTAATGGCAAAGGTATAATTACACTCTATTTAGCACAAACAGGGCTACCATAATATGTGAGCAACATGTATGTACATGTTTGTATTTTTGAGAGAATAATGTTTATGCATGGTTATTGAAAAAACGAAAAATAAAAGTTTCTGAAATAAGGCCACAAAACACATACTAAATATGTGTCCACAAGACTTCTGAATAATGCATTTTGTCGCCTAGAGTTTTTTCTTCAAAATGATGTGAAAATCATCCTGCCTAATCATTCACATAAAACAATACATTGATTTAAATTTTGTAAGACACTTTTTGTTTGGAAAGGCAATATGCGGGTGGGCGTCAAGTCAAGTCAAGTTTATTTATATAGCGCTTTTCACAATACAGATTGTATCAAAGCAGGTTCACAGTATTAAATTAAAATAATACATCAATGCTTGTTTCTAGTGGAAAATGTCCACGTTTGGTAATGCTGATCAATAGTATTGTTGATTGATTAATTAAATGAAATATCCCCAAATATCCCCAACTGAGCAAGCCAAAGGCAACAGTGGCAAGGAGCCGGAAAACTCCATCAGGTGACCTAATGGAGAAAAAAAAACCTTGGGAGAACCCAGGCTCAGTCGGGGGGCAGTTCTCCTCTGGCGTTTTTATGAACTAGAGGTCGGATTTAATTATAAGATTAAAAGTATTATATGAATGCCTGGCTGAAGAGATGCGTCTTTAATCTAGTTTTAAACTGGGAGAGCGAGTCTGAGCAACGAACAGTATCAGGAAGACTATTCCAGAGTTTTGGAGCTAAATGTGAAAATGCTCTCCCTCCTTTGGTGGATCTGGATATCCTAGGTATGACCAAAAGCCTCGAATTTAGTGATCTTAAAGAGCGCGATGGATTATAGGGCGATAGAAGATCTGTTAAATAGACTGGAGCTAAGCCATTTAGGGCTTTATAAGTCAGTAGCAATACCTTGTAATTAATACGGAACTTTATAGGTAACCAATGTAGTGATGATAAAATTGGTGTTATATGATCATATTTTCTTGATCTAGTAAGAACTCTAGCGGCGGCATTTTGGACCAACTGTAGCTTGTTTAATGAGGACGCAGGACAACCGGCCAACAAAGCATTACAGTAATCTAGTCTCGAGGTCATTAATGCATGAACTAATTTTTCTGCATCAGAAACTGATAGCATGTTACGTAGCTTAGCAATGTTTCTAAGGTGGAAAAAGGCTGTTCTTGTAACATATGAAATATGATTTTCAAAAGACAGGTTGCAGTCTAGTATAACACCCAGGTCTTTTACTGTAGAGGATAAAGTAACAGGACATCCTACTATGTTAAAGTTGTAGTGTGAGAGGTTTTGTGGGCGTTTTTTTGAACCGATGATTAGTACCTCTGTCTTGTCTGGATTTAATAAAAGAAAATTGCGCGTCATCCAATCTTTTATATCTTTAACACACTCTGTCAATTTGGATAATTTAGCGTTTTCATCCGGCCGTGATGAAATATAGATTTGAGTGTCATCAGCATAACAACGGAAACTAATTCCATGTTTCCTTATAATATTTCCAAGTGGCAGCATATATATTGAGAATAACAGAGGGCCTAACACAGATCCCTGCGGCACTCCATAGTTTACTGGAGTTATGATAAATTTTTCTCCATTTAAATAGACAAAATGGTAGCGGTCAGATAAGTATGATCTGAACCAACTTAACCCTTGTGCATCAATTTAAAAAAGTTACACATAGGTCCAAAGAGGACAAAAATGTCCATGTCAAAAAACTGTCATAAAAAGTTGAAGCTTGGGAGCAAATACTTAACTTTGTTATCATTTTAAAGAATACCCTTGGCAGATTATTGCTGAAGTTCAAGTTTTTTTTATAAGTAAATCCAAAAAAAAGTTATATAGGTTTAAGTTTATGAAAATATATATTTTATGAAACAAGTTGAACTCTAAAATGGCTAGAAAATCAAAGCCATAAATCTAAATAAGTTGTGTTCCAAATTTGAAGTTGATATCTCAAAAAATGAGCTTTCAGTAAGATTTTGTTTGGGCGCAGTACCAAACTTTCCCCATTGGATCCCAGCAAAACTCCACTGGTGAACACAGTGATTGGCTTTGTTATTTGCAGTCGAGTTTTTCTCTCTCATTACTACAAACACACACATGCACACAAACACATTTTTTTTTTTATAACACACATACCAACCACACTCTGACATCCATACCAACACATGCACACAATTATCATTGCATAATTTATCCAATTGGCTCTATAATAGCTCAAAATTCATGCAGTTAACATAAACAAAAAAACAACAACTTACACATAGGTCCAAAGTGGACAAAAATGTCCAAGTCAAAAAACTCTCATAAAAATGTTATGCTTGGGAGCAAATACTTAAGTTTGGTCTCATTTTAAAGAAGACCCTTGGCAGATTGTTGTTGAAGTGAAAAAAGTTAAAAAAGTGCAACCCAAAAAATGTTATAAAAGTTTAAGTTTATGAAAAATATTTATGAACATTATAATCAATATTTTATATAAAATCTAAATAAGTATTTTGTGTAACTAGTGCAAAAAAAATTTTTTGCAAATGAAATGGGGGTGAAATAGTAAAATTACAATAAAAATACACACCTGTGCCAAAATTCATGCAGTTAACATTAAAAAAAAAAAAAACTTAAGAAGTGCAACCAAAAAAATGTTATAGAAGTTTAAGTTTATGAAAAATATTTATGAACATTATAATCAATATTTTATATAAAATATATATTTTATGAAACATTTGGAACTCTAAAACTGATATAAATTCAAAGCCATAAATCTAAACAGGTTGCGTTCCGATTTGAGGATGATATCTCAAAAAATAAGCTTTCAGTAAGATTTTGTTTGGGCGCAGTACCAGACTTTCCCCATTGGATGCCAGCAAAACTCCACTGGTGAACACAGTGATTGGATTTTTGATTTGCAGTTGAGTTTTTCTCTCTCAAATATTACAAGCACACAAACACACTTTTTAATTTATTACACACATACAAACCACACTTAGACATCCATACCAACAAACCCACACAATTATCGTTGCATAATTTATCCAATTGGCTCTATAATATGCCGAAGCAGACAACAGGAATAAAGCGAGTATTTGCTTTATATGCCAAACCTGAAAAAATGGCACCATCTGATAAAAAATTGTAAAAATGTAAATTTTGAAGCCTTGCCAACAGAATGAAAGCCTATTAAAAAAGATTGCATCATTTTATAGTTAAACGGCACAGGGATTAAAAAATGCAGTTTTAATGGGTTTCAATGGGGCCATTTTTGTCCAAAAGGTCCTGAGGGGAAGTATTTTGTGTAACTAGTGCAAAATAGATTTTTTAAAGGAAATGGTGATGAAATAGTAAAATTCCAATAAAAATACACACCCGTGCCAAATTTTATGCAGTTAGCATTAACACAGGCAAAGTGATCAAAAAAACAAAACTGAAAAGGACAAAAATGTCCTTAAGGATGCACAAGGGTTAATGCTTGTCCTTGAACACCAGTATAATTTTGTAGTCGATCTAAGAGTATTGTGTGATCTATAGTATCGAACGCAGCACTAAGATCAAGTAAAACTAGTATTGAGATACAGCCTTGGTCAGATGCTAAAAGTAAATCATTTGTAATTTTAACGAGCGCAGTTTCAGTGCTATGATGCGGTCTGAATCCAGACTGAAACTTTTCATAGATGTCATTTTCTTGCAAGAAAGAGCCCAGTTGAGCGGACACCACTTTTTCTAGTATTTTAGACATAAAAGGAAGATTTGAAATGGGTCTATAATTTGCTAGATTATGCGGGTCTAATTGTGGTTTCTTAATGAGAGGTTTTATAACTGCCAGTTTAAATGTTCTTGGAACATGACCTAAAGATAAAGATGAGTTAATAATATTGAGGAGAGGCTCTTCCACTACAGGTAACACTTCTTTCAGTAGTTTAGTTGGTATAGGATCTAATAAACATGTTGTTGTTTTAGATGAAGTGATAAGTTTATTTAACTCTTTTTGTTCTATAGTTGTAAAGCACTGTAATTGTTCTTGCGTCGTGATAATTGAGGCTGAATTATAAGGCGCGATTGAGGATTGAACGTTTACAATTGTGGTTCTGATGTTTTCTATTTTCTCATTGAAGAACTTCATGAAATCATTACTACTAAACTGTAACGGAATATTTTGTTCAGGTGACATCTGTTTATTTGTTAGTCTAGCCACGGTGGTAAATAAAAACCTAGGATTGTTTTGGTTGTTTTCTATTAGTTTGCGGAGGTGCTCAGCCCTGGCCGCTTTTAGGGCCTTTTTATAACGTGACATACTGTCTTTCCACGCGATTCTAAAGACATCTAAATTAGTTTGTTTCCATTTACGCTCTAAATTACGGGTTTCTCTCTTTAGAACATGCGTAGTATTGTTGTACCATGGTGCTTTACTTTTCTCTCTGACCTTTTTTAATCTAATTGGTGCAACAATATCCAATGTTCCAGAGAGAATGGTGCTCATAGTGCTAGTTAATTCCTCTAGTTCATCTGTTTGTTTGGGTTCACTGAGCAGCTGAGACAGATCAGATAAGCAATTTGAAAAATTATCTACGGTGGATGGAAGGATTGTTCTGCCTGATCGATAACGCGGCGCAGCATGATATATTACAGGAGTACGTAATATGCAAGTTACCATGTAATGGTCAGTGACATCGTCACTTTGTGGAATGATATCTATATCGGTTGGATCGGTTCCATGTGATATAATTAAATCGAGTGTATGATTAAAACGATGAGTTGGTCCGGTAACGTTTTGCTTGACCCCAAAGGAGTTTAATAAATCTGTAAATGCAGCCCCTAACGCATCATTTGGATTATCTACGTGTATGTTAAAATCTCCAACAATTAATGCTTTGTTGACATTGACTAATAGGTCTGAGAGAAAATCTGAATCTGAAAATCTGAAAATCTTTCTTCAGAATCTCCGTCTGGCGCAGCCTGATGTCGTTCACTCCCGCGTGCAGGACCACAGTTCCGACGCGCTTGTCAGCGTTCAGAATCTCGGGAACGCGAGCAGCTATTTCAGAAACACGAGCAGCAGGAAAGCAGTGACTGTGCACCTTACTTTTACCTAACGTAGTGTGTACGTGCCGAACGATGGAATCGCCGATGATCACAGCATCGCGTTCTGTTTCGCGAAGAGGGGAGAAGCGGTTTTGGGTGGATATCTCGAAAACCGGGAGGGTCGGAGAGAGTCTGACTCGCGTCTTCCGCTGCGGAACCATCCAGGCTTCGTGGTGGCGTGTTGGAGCCGGAGTGAACGAGACCATGGCTGATCGCGACCTCGGCGCACGGGACCGATGTTGAGAAACGCACGGAGTAGACGAGGTCGGAGTTAGCGGGTTAGTAACGTTAATCACTGATTTGTGTGCATCGGCGCGTGATGTTTCATGAGCTAAACGCCGGTCTATCAGCTCGGTTTGTCTCACTAAAAGGTTGTGGATCTGTTTCTCAACAGCTTCCAGCTCAGACTGTAGTGCGTGAAGCTCAAATGTGTCCTCACCTGCACCAAAAGGTAGACTACTTACATCTGATATATTCGCCATTTTAACAAATGGACAGTAAGTTAGCAATGACGCTACAGTGATGCTATCAATATTAATACTAATTTATGACTGAAGTCTTGGATATAATCCGTCTTTTTAGTGGTACGGGTGTAGACGCACGACAGGCGAAAAAAAATGTTTGTTTGTAAGTGAGTGTGGAGAAGACGCGTTCAGCCGTGATCCACAGGAGTAACCTATAAGAGTATCCGGCGTAAACGATCCAACACCATCATGAATATTGAGTAGTTCACACCTCAGAATACAATGGCCCGCATAATTAGCCTTTCATTCAGGTGTCACTGAGCCACAAGAAAGAATGCAAGGACAACATAAAAAAAAAAAAAAAAAAATATATATATATATATATACAGTGCAATGCATAAGTGAATACACCCATGCTAAAGTTGACTAAAAAGAGGAATAAAAAATCATATTTTGGAAATTGAACTTAATGCCTTAATTTAAAAAATTAGGAAAAATCCAACCTTTAAGGACACCAATTTTCTTTGTGAATGAATAATGTATCGTAAATAAATAAATGTTCTTCCTTAAAATACATGGTGCATAAGTGAGTACACCCCTATGTTAAATTCCCATAGAGGCAGGCAGATTTTTATTTTTAAGTTTTTTTTTTTTTTTTTTTTTTAGGATACTATGCATCCTGATAAAGTTCCCTTGGCCTTTGGAATTAAAATAGCCCCACATCATCACATAGCCTTCACCATACCTAGAGATTGGCATGATTTTATTTCAGTTAGCATTGTAAAACAAGAAACATTCATGAAAGAAAAGTTGGGTGTTGATTTTGCCCATGTCTGTGACTCAATTAAACAGACACTGAAAGAATTTGAAGACAACATGTTGACCACTAAACTGAGAAAATACAGGAGAGATGCCAACGATTATCAGACTGGAAAGGTGTATAAATGGTTGTTTGGAGAGGAGACCCAACGAGACCTATTAAGAGGACACCGTACACAACAGTTTGGCTTTACATCTGATAGTGACTTCCCTAGCGACTCTGACTCCTCCCGCAGTGCCCATCGCTTTCAAACACGCCAGTTTCAAAAAAACGACCAATGGAACAAGGGAAGGAAGTCACAGAAAAACGGTCAAAAAAACAAGACAGAAAACCAAGGAAGACGAGGAGAGGACAGAAGAAACGGACTGGAGATGGGGCCAGTGACACGCCAGCAGGCCAGAGTCCGGTCGTGAATCTGTCTGATAAGGTACTTACTCCTCAACATCTCTCGGCCCTGAGTAAGGGATTGAGCTTTGTTCCCACTAGCCATACAAACTCTTTTGAAATTAAGACTGATTTGTTCCTTTTTTTTAGAAGGATTAAATTGAGACATCTTTTTGGGACTGTGAATGAAAACCAGAGTTTAATTAAACCTAGGTTTAAGCCTAAAAGTACATTTGTACCTCATGTTAACCATCCCTCGATCGATACATTCTGTAGGGTTGTTGAACAGGAGATTCTTGAGAAGCTACAGACTACGCCCTACTCCCATCAGCAAAATTTATGTCAGGATGAAAGAAATGCCATTCAAGAGCTTGCTAAAGATACAGACATTATAATAAAACCAGCAGATAAAGGGGGGGGCTATTGTTATCCTTAATACAACTGACTATGTAACTGAGGCATATCGTCAACTGAATGATGAAACATTCTATAGGAAGCTTAAGTGTGACCCCACGGCTGATTTTCAAAAAATAATTAGTGAGCTGATTACTCAAGCCCTAGAACAAAATTGGATAACCAAAGAAGAATTCAGTTATCTCAATAGACAACATCCGGTCATCCCGGCATTTTATATGCTTCCTAAAATACACAAAAGCCTTATTAAACCTAAGGGCAGACCCATAGTTGCTAGTAACGAGTCACTACTAGAGCCATTATCAAACTTTGTGGATTATTTCATCAAACCTTTTGTGAAAAATCTGCCTGCTTATGTACAAGACTCTACGGATGTTATTAATAAAATCTCTGAACTCCGGGATCTCCCTCCTGATACCATTTTAGCTACATTTGATGTAGAAAGTCTTTATACCAACATTTCTCATGAACGAGGTATTACAGCACTAGAATATTACTTGCAGAATCGCCCTGAGGACGTTAATCCTCCTAACACTTTCATCTGTGATCTGGCATCATCAATTCTCAGATTAAATTTTTTTGCCTTCCACCAGGGAGAATATTACCTCCAAGTTAAAGGCACAAGTATGGGGAGTACTTTTGCCCCCAGTTATGCGAACTTGTATGTTGGATTCTTTGAACAACAGTTTATTTTTAACGAGGACAGAAATCCCTTTTACAGTAATATCATCAGATATTTTAGATATTTAGATGATGTCTTGTGTGTTTTTAAAGGGTCCCAAGATGAGCTGAATGAATTCACCACTCACCTCAATAGGATGAGCCCAGATCTAAAATTCACTGTAGAATTTGACTCTAAATGTGTGCATTTCTTAGACATGTGGATCAAACCAGAAGATGGTAGATTGACCACAACCCTCTATCGTAAAGAGATGGATCGCAACTCGTTCCTTTTGGCAAGCAGCTCGCATCCCAGTGCCCTAAAAAACGGCCTGCCTAAGAGTCAATTCTATAGACTTAGACGGATTTGCCATTCAATTGAAGAGTTCAAGGAGAATGCTATAGATATGAAGCAAAGATTTCTAGCCAGGGGGTATCCCACTAAAAGTATTGAAGAGGCATATAATATCGCCCTCTCCACACCACGGCCACACCTTTTGAAAAAGAGTGTTAAAAAGGATAAAAAGTTTTCTGTCTCTTGCATAACTACTTTTACTCCAAGATCCTTTATTATTAAAAACACCATTATGAAATACTGGCACCTAATATCTGATGATTCTTCTCTTCAGGATAAATTTAAGGATCCACCTTTGTTTGTGTCCAGACGGGGCCCTAACCTCCGCAACAGGGTAGTGAAAGCATGCATAAGATCAGTTCCTACCCAAACACTCTTAGCACCTCTTAGGGATGGTAACTATTCCTGTGGCAATTGTGCCCAATGTAATAATACACACAAGACCTGTAACTTTAAACATCCCAGATCCGGTAAGAGCTACAATGTGAAGGGCATTATTACATGTAAAACTAAGAATGTTATTTACATTTTAAGATGTCCTTGTGACATGGTGTATGTGGGAAAGACCACACGTAGTTTAAAACAGAGGATAAGCGAGCATAAAAGCTCTATCAGACGTGCTGACCCTAACTACCCTGTGGCCTGTCACTTTACAAAGTGTGCTCACTCAGTCTCTTCTCTCCGTTTTCAGGGAATTGAGCAGATTAAATTATCTAGAGGTGGCAACATTGATAAAGTGCTATGCCAAAGGGAACTGTACTGGATTCATACTTTGGATGCCTTATATCCCAAAGGTTTAAATGTGGATTTCGACATGAGTGTCATGTTATAGTCACAGCTGTACTGTTTTTATAAGTCTTGAATACTGCAGTTTATGAAGGTTTTTACTGATGTTCTTGCAGTCTTCATGTACTTGTATAGCATGTATGTATGTATATATGTGCTTGTATTTTTGTATATCTGTACTTTTGTTTGTTTCTTGTATTGGGGATTTTCACTATGGGGAGTAAATGTGTAAATTATGTAGATAACTCAATATGTTGGGTAGGTTAAAAAAAACTACAACTCCCACCATTGGACTACAACTCTCCTACCTGGCTTCCACAGGTGTGGTAATCACTGTTGATTGTCTTGATGTGTTTGAACACAGTTAAGTTGATTGCTACACTGATTGTCTGTATGCCCTGAGGATGGTCGTCTGACCGAAAGCTTGGCTATTAAATTTGCTGAAAGGATTCAAGTGTGCAGACAGTTTTATTTATCTTTTGAGATCTTCAGCTTTGTTTGTCTGGCACCTTGTTGTTCGTGAGTGCGGTGTTATCCTTTCAAAATATTTCAGTTAGCCTAAAAGCTAGTTTGATTTGCATTGAGAGATGATCTTATGGAAAGTACCCCATGCCAATCTCTAGGTATGGTGAATGCTATGTGATGATGTGGGGCTATTTTAATTCCAAAGGCCAAGGGAACTTTATCAGGATGCATAGTATCCTAATTTTTTTTTTTTTTAAATACTTAAAACTAAAAATCTGCCTGCCTCTATGGGAATTTAACATAGGGGTGTACTCACTTATGCACCATGTATTTTAAGGAAGAACATTTATTTATTTACGATACATTATTCATTCACAAAGAAAATTGGTGTCCTTAAAGGTTGGATTTTTCCTAATTTTTTAAATTAAGGCATGAAGTTCAATTTCCAAAATATGATTTTTTATTCCTCTTTTTAGTCAACTTTAGCATGGGTGTATTCACTTATGCATTGCACTATATATATATATATATATATATATATATAATATAAAATTGGTTCACAGTTGGAAAGACAGTTGTTTTTTTCACAAATTGTGCTTGCAAATTGTATAATATCCAAGGTAAACATTTCTAGTAATAGTGCAGTTAATTGTTCTCATACCGTATTTTCAGAAAGTTTTGGAAAATATTCTCTACCCAAATGTGTCACTAATAAAACACAATAAAAATAATTTAAAGAGAAGGCTTATATTGACCTTTTAAGATTTTGTTTACATCTATCCTTGTATATATATATTTTTGCTATTTTATTAAAAAGGTTATACAATTACAACAACAATTAAAATGTTAACAATATTTCCAGTGTAATCTTTCTTTGTAAAAACTAAAGTATACATTTTATCATACGTATTTCAAAGTTAAGGATTCATTAGTTTGAATATAGCCTACATTGGAACAAACACTATAATAACATCTTAGTTGATTACTTTATTTTTGACAAAACAAAAAAAATGTTTAGAAAAATTGTTTTAGACTTTGTACTCTGAACTTTTAGGTGGATACTAAACAAATCTAGTACATTGTACTTAAGATTGTTAAGTGTATTGTACTAAAGGCATGTTCACACTGTTGCAAACTTCTTGAGCACAGAATTTGCTAGTAATAATAATAATAATGCTAATAATAATGAAATGAATAAACATTTTAGTAAATACCCTACAATTAGAAACGGTTGTTAAGTTTATACACACACACGCGCGCGCGCGTGTGTATTTATTTATAGGTTCTGAATCTTTTTTTCCTTTGCGCTATAAAATAACTTGGAAACTACTAAGATTAAAGCTTATTGGCAAGCCCATTTGCTGCTGCTGTGTCACAATCCATTATATTTTTATTAACAGAGCTTGATATATTTACTGGCCTTTGGTTAAGTTTCAGCCATGATTTCAGCATAAGACGAAACTTTTAATTTCTTAAATGCATTTTCGTCTCGCGCATGTGCAATGGGACGGTTTGGTTAGTGTTTGCATAGATATCATATAAAGGCTAGATGTCTTGTGCGCGCTGCTAGCCAATGGAGGTCGACGTCCGCACACGGCGGCCATCTTACCACAGTGTGCTCACTCACTCGTAACATGGTGCATGTACATTTAAATAACCATAACTTGCTCAATTTTCTACCGATTTTCAAACGGTTTGGTTTGTTATAAACGTCAGAGATGTAGCTATGACACTGCATACATATGAATAATTATAACATACATGTTCAAGCATTCGGAATTATAGCCACGTTAATAACGTTTGTAAGAAACCAAACCGTTTGTAAATCCGTCAAGATTTCAGCGAGATAAGAGGATTTGTGTGCGTGCTGATCACTCACCTTAATTCACAGCTTCCCTGTGTTAAGATGGCCGCCGTTGATGCCGGAAGTGACCATAGACAGTATATAAACTGGACACAGCGACCCCATTGGATTCAACGGAGACAAGTGAAGTCATTTAGAAGCTTTCACTTCCTGGGGGTCGAGCATACTGCGCAGACTCACACTGAGCTTGACGACGTAGATGTGACGTGAGTAACCCGTCTGTCTTCTAGTAGCTGTGTCAAGAAAAATCTGAATCATTCCCTTCCGAAACTTGCAGAGATGGAGAGTGTGAGTAGGAGCTGTCCATGAGCTGGAGCAGGAGAAACTTTTAGTAGGTATTCTGATTAATTACTTTGTCATTTTGCCTCCATGTCCCCCCGATTGCCCGCGAGCGTCTCTTCCTGTCCATACGGTAATTTCCTACTGTGCGACAGAGAGTCGCGTGGTTATGACGCAATCGTTAGCCTACTTTTACAAAAATTGCTTCTACGGGGCCATAACGTAAGCTACAAGGTAATGGAGCCTTTTATACATTGTGGTGTTTCTTTAGAAATAAATAATGGACAAATAGAGTCTTTAAACGCCTCAGATGTAAAGTTATTCGCGGTTAAAGTGACGCCAAAATGAATGGGAGTCAATGGGATGCTAACAGCAGGTGATGGTCTGTTAGCCAATGGCGGCGCCCGGGGGTGGTACAGAAATCGAGCGCTCAATTACCCCCCTGGAAGTGACTCCGCCTTAAGACATCTAGCCTTTATATGATATCTATGAGTGTTTGAACTTGAAGACGACATCGACGAAGTGTTCAGCTCGCTCGTGTTCGGGATGCGACAGCAAAACTAGGTAAGCTATTCATAAACCTCAAAGTCATTGTATAGGGGTTATGCGCAACATACTTCCAGGTTCTACAAAACAGGTATAACTACTTCCGGTCGTCAGCTACTGAGGTAAACACAGCGTAGGAATGGTGACCTTTTATAGCCGGTGTTTACAGGAGCTACCCATTCTATCCATTTCAGATGTACATCGTATTGCCAAACGGACTTCCAGAGCCCCAAGTTCTCCGTTAGATAAAGGATTTAAGTTTTTACGCCTCCTCATTTATTCATGATTATGAAGGTATGTAAGTTAGTATATGTAGCTTTTGCTAATGGCACCCGATGTAGAGTTAGCTAACTATCAGTAAGTTAGTTTAGACTTGTATGCTATCATAGTAGTTTAACCTTTTATATTTGCTTGCAGACGATTAAAACAATCAAATGAAGACTGCGTTTTATTTTTTTATAAAAAAAAAAATTCTGATACTTAAACATTCGTGACATTTTAATTAAAACAGAAATAAGAATTGTATTCTAAAAAATAAAATAAGTTACCTCAGAGATCACCTACCGCTGCAGATGCGTACGGTAATGCAAACCGGAAATGTTTATACCTGTTTTCCGGTTCGAACGTTGGGCGTTCCGCATAACCCCTATTGCTTAGATTCTCACGTAAGAGGAAAAGGCATAAGTTAACTGTTATTTAAGTAGTTTTATGTCGAAATAATGAGACCAGCTGAGAGACCAGTAGCTTAACTTACTAGCTAGGTTGCAAAAATCGATTTTTACTGAACACTTTTTATGTACCTTAAAGTTTGTAAGCTATTTTACTTTTTTACTAAGTTCGGGGTTTATCATTAATGGTGCCATGTGTCAGAATTGAGTTAAAAATATCCAAAAAATGAGCTACACGCATCAAAAGAATGAGAAGAAATAAGGGCGATGATGTCATTAAAAAAATGACAAGTTATAGTGCTGCAGAGATATCAACCTTAATTAGCATTAGCATTACTAGCCACGGCCTGACAGGTGTCGTAATACCAGTTTTGGCCATGGGAGGCGGTATGCGGGCAACATAACCACCAGCCAAACATGCAATACACGAATAACTCGCACGGCTTGTGGGCGTACTTGAACCTGATGTCAATCGTATGGAAAGTACAGCCCACTACTACATTCAAATAAAATCTGATAAAAAAAGGAACAGAACCAGATAACTAATGGACATGAAAGAAATGAGGTTCGACTCCGAACTTGCAACATTTCTTTTGGATTGGTAAGTAAGATGCTGTTAGTATTTCGTTAGAAGTTTGTTTTATATGTTTGTGTAGTTTTTTCGGGAAGTTATAACATAGAAATGTATCGAAGGCTGTTCGATAAACGTATATATAACGTACATAAATATAGTATTGTAATATAGTACACATATATAGCACAATCTCTATAGCTCTTTTTTTCTTGCCAACTACGTGACCTATATTATGTTTATTAAATGGCTTTCCTGAGGTAAATCTGCCATAATTGTTCTCCAGCTGTGTTATTGACCTCTTCACGCTGATAAAAAACACTGATTGGTCGATATTATGTATGAGGAATACATTTTGGTAAGTCGTAGCCTAGCCTACTGTATCTTTCAACAGTATTCATGTTTTTTTACTATTAGTAGAGATGATCGGTTCACGTGCGCTAGGGATCTGTCGTGTAACATTTACAAGCGCCAAAACGTAATAAAAGTGACAGAATCTGAGAGCTGAGATTTTTTTATATCATAACTAACCTGCTCTGTCTAGTCTGTCGGTCTCTGTGTCCTCTTTGCTTCGCGATTTTTCTGTGCGTGAGAAAATTGATGTGTGGCGTGAGAGCGTGTGAAAAGTGTCAATTGCGTGAGTCTCACGGTGAATGCGTGAGAGTTGGCAGCTCTGGTTATGTTGGCGCTAGCTTGGTCAACATAAGCGAATGCTGTCTGTCAAATTAATGTAATTCAAACTAACAATAAAAATGTAATATGAACAAAACGAATATGAACATATTCACTGGTAAAGGTGAAGGGGAGTAGCTTGAAGATGTCATATTTTACCTTTTATAGCCTACTACAGTTGAATCAGATTGAATGCATTAATATTATGAACAGCAGCTACGCTAATTATTTCCCATCTGCTTTTCTGTTGTTATCTCGGGACGCTAGTCCCAAGGTAAATACAGATCATCAGCTCCAGTTTGTATCCAGCCTCCCATGGAAACTACAGATGCCCCAACACCTGTGCAGAGACGACTCGAAGCCTGTGAATTGAATATGGTATGGAATGTGGAGTATGAATTGATTTTTTGGCGGACATTACACAAGGCACCTTTAAGATTTATGTAAAAACCTGCGCGGCCTACTTTACGAACATTCTTTCTAGAACGTTCGATGCTCACGTGTCGTTCGTTCACATGGAAATGATCAACACGATCGATGCAGTTAAGAAAGTGTCACTAACAAGTAATTATTATTATTATTGTCTTTTTCTTTTGTGTATGCTTATTTTGGGGACTTAATTGATGCACTGAACGTGCAAGTTCTGCTTGTTGTCCTGTGAAAAGAGGTCTCAGCTGTTGAAACACTTTAGATTAAAACATGGAAGCTACTCTAGAAGTACTCCGATTCCATATGCCTACAAAGTTTGTCTGTGTTCATTAAAATAATTAAATGCACTAAGGGTGCACTTAATAAAAAATCATTAACATTAGGCACATGGTAGCCAATCCAGTTCATGTGATAACATCCCTTTGATATTTTACTGCCAACTTTGCAGTTTTGAGGAGCTTTGCTGTGAAGAATACAGTCAGTGGAAAGGTGGCCAGCCCTCTTTACTCAGAGTCAGGTGAGTAAATATTCCTGTCTTTATTGTTTTCCTATATAATTTAATCTTGAACATTTTCAAAGCAAGTTGATCATTAACCACTTTTGATGTTTAATTCATACTCGGACATTTCAGTGAAAAGTGCTATTTGTCAGTTTGTCCTACTTTTTTTGTTTTTGTTTTTTTGGATCCTGGCAGAGTTTAGTCTTGTATTTGGCAAAAACCGTCAAACTGAATAGGTGGGTTTCAGTCACGTGATTATGATGACGCGCGAAGGCGGGGCGATCTCAGATGGAGGGCAGGAAGTAAACACGGAGAATACGTCTATGGAGGAAACCGTTGCGGAGTGTCCGTATTGTCCCTTTAGCCGATTTTTTTACCGTCCGTTTACACGTTTTCTCAACTCTGACCCATATCCGATTCATGTGTTTACACTTGCCATACTATCTGAAACATCGCGCATGCTTAAAGGGTTAAATTATCTTACACAGATGGACGAATGCGAAATATGCTTGATCCTAGCTCTGCGATATATGCGAAGTTCGCCAAACATCATCATGATTATGAGGCGGAGGAGGACGAAAAGTGCCATCATTGCACATATGCTTCAGTTATTGTGTGTGAGAGAGATCTCAGGACTGGTGGGAGCATATTGTGTTTAAAATATTGGCTTTAACCGCGGAGACGTTGCCTAATGCCTCAGATAATCCAATCTGCCTGTTTACATGACAGTCGCACTGGCACATATCCGATTTATTTCCACATATGAATGAGGCCTGAAACCGATCTCGAAATATCCGAATGCATGCGTTTTTTTCCTGTTTACACTGTCATAGAACACATCGGATCTGTGTCACATATGAGCAAAAAATCGGAATTGGGTCACGTTTCACTGACAGTAAATGAGTAAGTAAATGAGCATTTAACGACAACCTAATGCTATATAAACACAGACACAAAAAACACGTTGGCTAGCTAACATACCTCCGACAAAGTGGTCGCTGCAGACATGGGCATTAACAGACTCTGCTCCTCCCGACCGCAGACGTAACTTACGTTAAAAATCCACTTTTTACGGCGTTGTTCTGTGAGCTTTTTACATTTCTCACCTTTATGAGTGACAATCTTCAGTACTCTATAAAAACCCTTTCCCTTTTCTCGATTAGAACGATTGGAGCAGCCGTAAACTACACAAAACATTGGCATTTTTCAGACGGCAGATCCTCAGCTATTTCACTTCCTGCCCTCCATCTGAATTTCGCGCTCTCGCGATGCAGCAGCGTGACGTCACGTGAAACCAACCTATTCTTTCAAGAACTGGACCGATTCACTCCACGTTTCATCGATATCTTCTGGGCTAAAGGTGGAGACATTGGCTCCAGACTTAAGAAGATATTGCAGCAGATTGAAAATAAAGTAAGCTCCTCGTCGTATTACAATTATTTTTCGATAGCAAAACAACTGTTACCTTTGCTGTTTTTGTTTGCTCTTTGTTGTGTTAGAGTCATGAGCGTTATTTAATATACATTTTTATAACTTTGCAGAAATCCAACATCAATGCGGTACGAACAGCCGTTCTTCATGGCCTACCACTCCTCCTCGGAGAGGACCCTTCTGATTTTTACAAGATAATTTTTTAAGTATTTTCTTCTCTGATGTTATTCTTATTTAAAAGGCAAACTGTTCTTCAAACAGTTTTGACATCTGGCAAGAAGAGTAATGAAGGCAAGATAAAACGGTCAGACACAGAAACAAAGTAAGGGATAGAGAAAAGAATTAAGAAATTAGAGGAAAAAAGACACAAGATACATTTTATATTACATAAAGAAATGAATGAAAAACAGTTGTAAGAAAGACAATATTTTTTTTGTTATTTTTTATTTGTATAGCTGGCCTTACATGCAGTGGTTTGATGCATGTATTCCTCCCTGCATTCACTGCTGTGTCCTGTTTGAAAGGGCCTTTACATTTAGTGATTTTAATGCACTTTGTGATTTTATCTGTGAAAAGCGCTTTATAAATAAATTTGACTTACTTACTTTTACTTAGACATAATACAGTGTTATTAATTTAGTTTCATGCTTTAATTAGAGTATGTGCTCTTAAAGGGATAATACACCCAAAAATAAAAATTGTCATCATTTACTCATTTACCCATATGTTGTTCCAAACCTGTATGAGTTTCTTTCTTCTGCTGAACGAACAGCAGAAGAAAGAAACTCATACAGGTTTGGAACAACATGAGGGTGAGTAAATGGTGATATAATTATTTTTGGGTGAACTATCCCTTTAAAATAAGTTTTGTGGCTTGATTTGACCTCATTTTTGTTATATGCTATTCCCATTTTTAGGACTGTGATGACAATGAAGATATTTCCAACATTGAAAAAGGCATTCTGACAGTGATTCCAAAGGGCTATGCAACCATACCCTACTCCCTGCATCTTGATGCCACAACAACAGCAGTCATTTTGGAAGGTACAGTGGTTGTGGATAAACATGAAAATATTCCACAAGCAATTTGTTTGCTCTTTGGACTAATTTATGCTCTAAACTTATCCTGCAACACTGAAGAGCACATTCGACTTCATACAGAGAGTGATTTTGTCCATTGGCCAAAATTTTAAAGAGAACTGTAGTAGGAAATGTGTCCTGTACTAAACTTGTTACAGACTTGTAAGCTCTCCTTTTGACCACTTTATAAAGATGTTAAAAACATTGATCTTTTTATTGTCTTTTTGTTTTCTTTTTTTTTCTCATAAAATGTTGTAGTGGGCCATGTTGATTGGCATGCCTTAAGTAATGTCTCAAATTAATATTGTTTTATGGAGCAAATAAACATTCTAGTGCTGTGCCAAATCTGCTGTCTGTCTTTGTATTCTCAACTTACAATTTTGAGTAGAACTTGCTTGAGAAATTTAAGGCAATCAGTTTCCACATATTCCTCTACTAAAATGAACAAGCAGACATGTTAAAATAACTGTTTTGTTTAAGTTCACCTTACTTAAATCTGTAAGTTGCCTAAACTTTTGAAACTGAGTTACCTCTACTCAATCTCAATCTTTTTACTCATCTCAGTATAGCAGTAGAGTTTGGTAAAAGCTGTTCATTCATTCACACACAGAAACGCGATTCATATTTAAACAGTCTTTTTGCGTGTACAGACACTATTGCGATTAGAACAAAGCAAATATTGAACTGACCTATTTCTCAGCTGGATCTGTTGCTCCTCGAAATGAAACTTCCAGCACTTCAGAGGTAAATTTTCCAGGATTATTATTAAGATAGTATTATTCCTCACAGCGTCGTAAAGTACATAAGTCTGAAAGTGAACTCACTGTGTGTGTTATCCAGCTGATGTGGGCGTTCACAGGTTTGTATGGATTGCCTCAGATCATTTGCGTTTGAATAGTGCGCGCTCTCCGTGGGCGGGGTCACATTAAAACATAATGAGCTGAGATGAGAACGACTGACATCTCTCTCTTTTCATACATATTACATAAACTGAGAATATTTGTTCCCTTTCGAGGGAACTCGCGATGCGTCGATAACGCTTTGGGAACGCCCCCGGCGTGAATGCGTCTGAAGCATCTATGTCAACTAGTCCAATGGAATGAATGAAATGCGCGTCACGGGCGGGTGACGTCATGACCAGGAAGCTATAAAAAGCGCATCCGGTGAAACCGGCTTTTGCTTCTGTTGCCTCAGCAAACTCTGTCTGTCTTATTTACTGTTGTCTGTATTTTGAGAGAATGGAAAAGCAAATGTTCAAACTCTGTGCCTCTCCTTGCCCGCGTTATTTAACGGGTGGGGATACACACGAGCTTTGTGTCATTTGTTTGGGAGTGGAGAATGTGGTTTCAGCCTTCGAGGGGGGTGATTGCCAGCATTGCGAGAGGCTCCCTCTCCGCACGCTCCGCTCCCGGCTGTCACTTTTTGAGGAAAGTGGTCAGCCTCGCGATCCTCAGGGTGCAGGACCCGCTGCTGCTGAGGCAGCACGGAGAATGCATTCCTGGGGATCGCAAAAGGATCTCTCAGAAGGGTTGGAGACGGGTCCGAGGACCTTATCTCCTTCCTGTCCTGGGGGATCCAGCGCTCTCTCTCTGGTGTCGGAAGCCCGTGCTGCAGCTTCTTCCGCCTGGGAAGAGAGCCCAATGCTTCAGTGCTCTAGCTCCGAGGAGTTAGAGGTGCTGAGCATTGGCAGTGACAAAAGCACTACAATAATAAGGGAAGAGGATTCACAGTCCTCTTCTCCAGCATATGAGGAGTTGGTGGATGTGATTACTCGCGCTGTTGAAAAGTTGCATATTGAATGGCCAGCCGAGAAAAGGGACGCTCGTCCTAAAAGCAAACTAGACGAGCGTTTCCTTCCATCTATTAACCCTCTGGGGACCACAAACGCGCCCGCGCGTTTTGCTCGTTTTTTTTTTTTAGCAATGAAAATAAACACTAAATGCTCTGTTAATTTTGATCTTTCATTTTCGTGTAATACATCAATCGATCCTGTTCAGTTTCTATTTTTTTTCTGTATACTCACAATAAAAATAAAGTGTTTTGCTTTTTGACAAATAAAGAAAAATTAACGTGATGCGATTTCTGCCTTCTCTCTGTCAGTAAACTCCCATTTGAAACGCGTTCGAAAATGATCTATAACTCCGCGAAAATTCAGTCAAACAGGCAAACAGACCCACGGGCATAAAGCTTGAGATCGCATCTTTTAAATGAAGTCATTTATATAAAAAACAAATATTCTCAGCTTCTGTAATCTGTATAAAAAGAGAGCGACTCCTGTCGAGCTCATTACGACCTAATTCACAGTAATGTGACCACTCCCCGGAGAGCGCGTGCTATTCAAACGCAAATTCTGAGAACTATTTCATAGCTGTGAAACGCCCACATCAGCTGTAAACAAAGCGCGTTGCGACTCCTCGCGAGTGAGACATTATAGCCTACCTTATCAGAACAGTGCTGATGAGGAGCAATATCTCCTGAAATGAGGAGCAGATTCCGCTGAGGAGTGAGGTAGGCTGTTTTCTTTTCTCACGTGTGGAATAACGTTAGTGTAGGCCTATGTAAACCGCAAAAAGATGAATCGCATTTCTATAATATGACTCGCCTTTCTGTGAGATGAATGAAGGGGACATATTTGTAAAGACTGTTTAGCCTAAATATGAATCGCGCGTCTGTGTGTGAAAGAATAAACTGCTTTGCTATAGCCTACTGAGATGAGTAAAAATCGACTGGAATATGTTGAAATAAAATGTATTTGTATAAGCAACGTATTAAACTGCAAAAAAAATACTATTTTTGTCAAAAATAAATTCATAGACTAAGATGTTAGATGTTCCAATGTTGGCTATATTCAAACTAATGAATACATATGATAAAATGTAGGCCTATAATCTTTTTTTTTTTTTTTTTTTTTTTACAAAGAAAGAGTACACTTGAAATATTGTTGAAATTGTAATTATTGTTGTAATTGTAACATTTTTAATAAAATAGCAAAACATATTTACAAGAGAGATGTAAGCGAAATCTTAAATGGTCAATATAAGTCTTCTTCTAAATACATCTTTTGTCCTTGCATTGTGGCTCAGTCAGTTTCACACCTGAGTGAATGGCTCATTATGCAGAGTGGGTGGGACATTCATAATCTAAGGTGTAAACTACTCCTCCCCCTCGCATATTGGCTTTCCAAGCAAAACCTGTTTTACACCATTTAAATCAATGTATTTTTTTTTTGTGAACGATAAAGCAAGACTATTTTTACATCATTTTGAAGCTAGAACTCAAAGGGACAACATCCATTAGTCAAAAGTCTTGTGGACACATATTTATAATGTGTTTTGTGGTCTTAATTCAGCAACTTTCATTTTAATTTTTTCCAATAACCACGCATAAACATTATTCTCTTAAAAATACAAACATCTACATACACGTTGCTCGCATATTATGGTAGCCCTGTTTGTGCTATATAGAGTGAATTTACACCTTTGCCATTAACATGTTTATAAATAACTGAAAAAAGCACAAATGTCAAGGCATGTCAGAACATCTCAAGGACCCCAAAAACAGCTTGGTCCCCAGAGGGTTAAATCATATCCACCACGAGGCCTTCCATTTTTTCCAGATCTGCACAGTGAGCTGTCTAGATCTTGGAATAAACCATATTCCTCTCGTCTCTATAGTCCCCATGTTCATGTGTATTCAGATATTAGGGGGCTGAGAGAATATGGTTATGGGTCGATGCCCCAGGCTGAACAGACGCTCGCGAGCTATCTGTCGCCTGGTTCAGCATCATCTCTGAATGCCTCAGCTTTGCCCACAAAGCCTCTGAAAACTACATCATCTCTCGTGGGCAAAGCATATATGGCAGCAGGTCAGGATGGAGCATGTCTACACACTATGGCAGTGCTCCAGGCTTATCAGGCTGATCTGCTGGGGGATTTGGATAAAGTGAGGGGGTGGGTCCCGATGAGGTTCAAGAGCTTCGTCGGGCCACGGATTTGTCTCTCAGGGCTACTAAGGAGACCGCCAGAGCAATTGGGCGGTCTATGGCAGCCCTTGTAGCCACTGAGAGGCATCTTTGGTTAAATCTGGCAGAGATAAAAGAAAAAGATCGTGCTTTTCTGTTAGATGCACCTATTGATCCCTCTGGTCTCTTTGGTGAGGCTGTTAATTCGGTTGTGGAGAGATTCCAGGAGGCTAAGAAACAATCAGAGGCATTTAAAAGATTTCTCCCTCGCCGTGTCCAACCCCCTGGGGCTGCTGGGCGTGAGCAGTCCCAGCCGTCAAGCTCCTCATACAGAGCACAGCAGAAAGAGAGTGTTGCGTCTCGTGCTCCGCCACAAAAACACTGGAGGCAGACGCAGCACTCTCAGCCGAAGCCTTCAAAGCAGAAGCCGGATCTGAGGACCGTCCTTCAGGCTAAGAAGGCTTCGGCTCAAAAGAAGAGGTCCTGACTCCTATGGAGTCAGACCCATGAGGGCAGCCCCACCCGGGGTGGAGCGGATCACACCTCAGCATACGGTGCCCGCTCCACCTCGGTGTCCTCAGGGAGCCATCCTGCCAACCCCGCACCCTTGGTCTCGGGGTGCAGTGGTTCCCAGCGATCGTCTGGCGCAATGTCAACTCGACATTATGCCAGATATGAGCCTTCTGAGGGGGGTTCAAAAACATTCAGTTCGGGTGGTTCCTGCCGGTATGTTTCAGGCCCCCGGGCCGAGTGTCTCAAATACACCAGAGGCCAGCCTCGAGAGGTTGGTTCCCTTAGTAGATTTTCTGACAGAGTGGAAGAATCTGCCAAATATTTCTCAATGGGTCCTGCATATAGTAGAGAAAGGATACAGAATCTAGTTCGGTTCGCGTCCTCCACGCTACAACGGGGTGGTGCCCACGCTGGTACACCCCGAGCAGGCTCTGGTGATGGAGCAGGAGGTGAAAGCTCTTCTGGCGAAAGAAGCTATAGAGCAGGCTATTTCACCCGACAGAGAATCGGGTTTTTACAGCCGCTATTTCATTGTTCCAAAAAAGGATGGGGGTTGCGTCCCATTTTAGATCTTCGTCTGTTGAATCGTACAGTTCAAAAACTCAAGTTCAAGATGCTGACACTCAAACAGATCGTGACTCAAATCAGACCCGAGGACTGGTTTGTCACGATAGATCTGAAAGACGCTTACTTCCATGTCTCCATCCTCCCTCAGCACAGGAAGTTCCTGAGGTTTTCTTTTGGGGGCAAAGAATACCAGTATCGGGTTCTTCCGTTCGGTCTAGCTTTATCACCCCGCACATTCACGAAGTGCGTAGATGCAGCTCTGGCCCCGCTCAGGCTGCAGGGCATACGTATTCTGAATTACATAGACGACTGGCTGATTCTAGCGGAGTCAGAACAGTTAGCGGTTCGGCATCGAGATGTCGTCCTCGCACATATGCAGAAATTGGGGTTGAGGCTCATCGCCAAGAAGAGTGTGCTATCTCCATTACAGAGGACCACTTTCCTTGGTGTGGTATGGGATTCGGTCACGATGCGAGCCAATCTATCGCCCGTTCGTGTAGCTGCTATCCTAACAGCCATGAAAGAGCTAAAGCTAGGCCAGTCACGCACTGTGAAACAGTTCGAGAGACTGTTAGGGCTCATGGCTGCGGCGTCCGACGTGATACCTTTTGGCCTGCTGTACATGAGACCTTTGCAGTGGTGGCTCAGGACCAGAGGGTTCTCTCCGAGGGTAAACCCACTTCGTATGATCAAGGTCACGCGGCGGTGTCTCCGCGCTTTGGTTATGTGGAGGAAGCACTGGTTCCTGTCCCAGGGTCCGGTGTTGGGAGCTCTTTGCCATCGAGTTGCTATCTCGACAGATGCTTCCCTCACCGGCTGGGGAGCGGTAATGGAAGGCCGCTCAGCTCAGGGTCTGTGGAGGAGTCATCATCTCTCCTGGCACATAAATTGCCTGGAGATGATGGCTGTCTTCAACGCGTTGAGACATTTCCTTCCAGACCTGAGGGATCACCATGTGCTTGTCCGGACAGACAACATATCGGTGGTCTCTTATATAAATCGTCAGGGGGGTCTGCGTTCGCGTCCACTATGCAAATTGGCACACCAGATCCTCCTATGGTCCCTGGGGAAAATACTCTCTCTGAGGGCAGTATATATTCCAGGGGGCCAGAATATCGGAGCAGACGTCCTGTCGAGGCAGGAGCTGAGGCCAGGGGACTGGAGACTTCACCCCGAAGTGGTGGAGGAGATATGGGAGTTTTACGGCAAGGCCGAAGTGGATCTGTTCGCGTCTCAGCATACAACGCACTGTCCACTCTGGTTCTCCCTTACCCATCCAGCCCCCCTGGGGCTGGATGCTATGGTTCAGACGTGGCCGAGGCTACGTCTGTACGCCTTTCCCCCTGTTGCTCTGCTCCCAGGAGTTCTGGAGCGAGTTCGTCAGCACGGAATAAGCCTACTGCTAGTAGCACCACGTTGGCCGAGCCGAATCTGGTTTGCGGACCTGATTCATCTCTTAGACGGTCCTCCCTTGGAGTTACCGATCAGGAGAGACCTTCTGTCTCAGGCCGGGGGCACAATATTCCACCCCCGACCAGAGATTTGGAAACTTTGGGTTTGGCCTCTGAGGGGGCCCAACTCATAGAGAGTGGTCTTTCAACCGAGGTTGTTGAGACCATTCTAAGCTCCAGAGCTCCCGCTACGAGGAAACTGTACTCTTTGAAATGGAGAGTTTTCACTTCTTGGTGTCACCAGCGTCAGTGGGACCCGGTTAACTGCTCAGTAAACGCAGTACTGGAGTTTCTGCAGGATCGCTTTTCTTCAGGGTTATGTCCTTCCACCTTAAAAGTTTACGTGGCAGCCATTGCGGCTTTTCACGTCCCCGTGGGTGGTGTTTCTTTGGGTCGAGACCCCCTGATTACTCGTTTCCTTCGTGGCACCTTGAGGCTGAGGCCTGCGACACGCACTAGGATGCCGGCTTGGGACTTGGCATTGGTTCTAGAGGGCCTATCTGGGGCTCCGTTTGAGCCCTTAGAGTCGGTCTCAGAGAAATTTCTTACCTTTAAGACGGTTTTTCTACTGGCCATTTCGTCCCTCAAAAGAGTCGGAGATCTTCAGGCCCTTTCGGTTTCTCCCACCTGCCTTGAATTCGCACCGGGGATGATCAAGGCATTCTTGTATCCTAAACAGGGTTATGTCCCTAAGGTGCCAACCATTATTCCGAGGCCTATTGTGCTTCAGGCTTTCTGTCCTCCGCCTTTTACTTCTTCGGACCAGGAAAAGCTGAACCTTTTGTGTCCAGTGCGAGCACTGGATACTTATGTTCATCGGTCTTCTCCATGGAGGAAGTCCAATCAATTGTTTGTCTGTTTTGGGCCACCCAAGAAGGGTCTGCCTGCCTCTAAGCAGACAGTGAGTAAGTGGATAGTCGAGGCTATTTCTCTTGCCTATGAGTCCTCTGGCCAGCCTTGCCCTTTGGAGGTCAGAGCTCATTCCACGAGAGGTATGGCGGCTTCTAAAGCCTTATTATAGGGATTTACTCTTCAAGACGTTTGTGATGCGGCGGGCTGGTCCTCTCCGCTCACATTTGTCAGGTTCTATAGCCTGGACCTGGATGCTGCCCCGGGGTCTTAGTGCTTAGTGTGGCTTTGACAACATGCTTACACTCAGGCTTTTGGAATTCTGGCATTTTGGGTATTCTCGTTCCCAAAGCGTTATCGACGCATCGCGAGTTCCCTCGAAAGGGACCGTCTCAGGTTACGACTGTAACCATAGTTCCCTGAGAAAGGGAACGAGACGATGCGTCGCCCTGCCATACTTCCTGCATTCCTGTGATCGACTTGCTTCGGCAAATTTCGAAGCTAAAGCCGGTTTCACCGGATGCACTTTTTATAGTTTCCTGGTCATGACGTCACCCGCCCGTGACGCGCATTTCATTCATTCCATTGGACTAGTTGACATAGATGCTTCAGACGCATTCACGCCGGGGGCGTTCCCAAAGCGTTATCGACGCATCGTCTCGTTCCCTTTCTCAGGGAACTATGGTTACAGTCGTAACCTGAGATGTTTTTTATAAAAAATACTTCATTTAAAAGAAGAGAATTCAAGCTTCATGCCTGTGTGTCTGTATGCCTGTTTGACTGAGTATTCGCTAAGTTATAGTTCATTTTCGGGCGCGTTTCAGAATTGACTTCACTGACAGAGAGAAAGCAGAACTCGCATCATGTTTATTTTTCTTTATTTGGCAAAAAGCACAACACTTTGTTTTTATTGTGAGTATACACAAAAAAAATACACACTTAACAGGATCGATTGATGTATGTATATCATGTATGTATATCAAAGTCAACAGAGTATTTTGAGTCTCTTTTGTACTGATAAGAAAAAAAGCGAGCCTATCGCGCCGGCGCGATAGCCGACCTCAGGGATTAACAGTGAACACGGGTCTAAATATTATAATATTCACCATATATCTAGCAACAGTTCAACTGCAATGTGAAGTTTATGCAACAATAACATTAACTAATATAATTCAAATACATTTCTTACCTTACATATTTCTTGTCTTCAAATCGTGTTCTTCTTCTTCTGAGGTAAATCCAATGTAAGCTCACAGCGTGTCTTCCAAACTCGACGAAAAGCAGAGACTGATGAAGTTTGGTGCTTTGTGTTTGAGGTAACGAGCGCGTTCGCGTTCCTTAACGTGGAGATAGGGGTGTCGCAATATACCGGTGTTGACGATAATCGTAATATTCAAAGCATGAAATATCGACATCGTGTTAATTTAGAGTGTGACAATATACCGGTATTGGCGATAATAACCACAATGTTTAAAATGAATAGGACTCTTATGATAACATGACACGTAAATACTACAGCGCCAGTACCTGGTTGACCTCTCAAGTGGCAGTATTGCACCCGCGAACACCTGTCAAATAAGAAGACGACGCAGCGCTCGTCCGCGCTCGCTCAGCTAGAGTGAAACACTCTGTCCACAACTGAAAAAAGTAAGCTCGCCAGTAATAAGAAAAGAGTTCTTCGACTTGACGACTTCATCAAAGAAAACAGCACATTAAAGATGGTCGCACACCGGACGAGAAGCGCAGCGCCACGTATTTAAAATTAGAACACATTCTGTATGAGTGTACACCTTTTACAGTCTATGGTGTACACACACCGGCGGCGCCACAGAGCGCCATTTACATCGTTTTATATTAAATTTACATTATATTTGTCTCAAATCATCCTAAATGATTTCACCCTGTGCTGCAATATACATTTAATTTTACATTTATTTACAGAAATCAGCTGCTTGAATGAAAATTGCTGATGTTATCGGATTTTCAGGTGATATTCTCAATGCATTCAGTTAACGGACGCTCTGAGGTAAAGTGTTCAGATGACAGACTCAGCAACTATTGTATTTAATTGTACAGTATAATCATAACATAGTACAGACATTATCTCAATTCCATAATGTCCTTAAACATAATGATATTGCTGGCCATAAACTGAGAAAGTGCGCGTCCGGTGTGCGATACCTCGAGTTGTCATAGACGCGACGCGGCTATGGGAAACGTGACATGAACCTGTTAACAGGGGGTTTCTGTGTTCATATATTTAATAAAGGGTGATTATTAAAATTAAGAACCCTGTTTTCTTTACTCATCTTATTTTTGTATTTGTATTTGCACTTGATTTTTTTGTTCAAATCTGCTATCTGCATGACTTTATTGGCAATAGGTTTAAGAGCTTTTCAGTTCTTCAGGAAACCTTCAGACAGTGTTTGGCTTCAGTTTAAAACCAGATAAACTTCACATGCTTGTCTTCCATTACAAAAATTTGCCATAGATTGAGTACGCAAGAAGTAAAAATGCATGTGCCTTGTGTTTATCAGTATCCTTATGTTTGTTGGGTAAAAAAGAAAAACTATATAAACAAAGTAAAAATTAATTTGACTGATAACTACTACCCCCCCCCCCCCCCGTCCCCCGCCCCCCGCCCCATAGATTCTATAGATATCGCGATATATCGATATTGTGAAATCTTTTGGCCACAATAACCGTGGTGTGAAAAATCTAACATCGTGACAGCCCTACGTGGAGATTTGCATGTTAATCACTTTTGCATGCGTGGGCGTGGTCACATTAAAACTAATGAGTAAGGGTTTGAGAAACTGGACATCTTGTTGGTTTTATACAAGTTACTTAAACAGAGAATATTTCTTTTCAGTTTACCCTTCCTTTTACAGTCCCCTAATTACTAGGTATTTACCTGGTAAATATATGGTAAGCTATAGTTGGTTATTGGTAATTACCACAGGTAACAAGAATGTAAATGCAGAGAAACTACAAACTAATTACTAGGTATTTACCGAGTAAATATATGGTAAGTTATAGTTGGTTATTGGTAATTACCACAGGTAACAAGTATGTAAATGCAGAGAAACTACAAACTAATTACTAAGTATTTACCTGGTAAGCATATGGTAAATTATAGTATTTTAGTGTGTAATTACTTAAGGTGATTAATATGCAATTACAGAGAAACTACCAGGGAAAAAAACACCACTGTTAAATATCAACTCAACAAAGTACTGTGTACTTGTTACCTGTTTAGGTTGGTAATAACTCAGATTTAATTATGTACTTCCTCAGAATGTAGGCAGCCATTTTTTAGAAACACCTCCAGTATTACCCATCAATTCAAGTTAGGTGTGTAGTTATCCTAGGGTTATGTTGGTAACAGTCCATGTTTATTTATTACTATCTTGAAATTAAGACGGTAGTTTCCAATAAATTACCTTGTCTTACATAGTTGTTGTTCATTGCTACACCCATTTATAGAAGGTTTATCAAATAATTTACCTTACACTTACCTGGTAACTACCCCGCAGGAACAGTTTTCCCTAATGTCATGGCACATCTTAAATACTGGGTATGTTCTTGCAGATGTTTTAACAATTTACTCAGTAAGTAAAGTGCAACTGTACTGTAAAAGGAAGCCTTGTTTATTTCCATGGTATTACCGGAATTGTACCATATAACCTGATCATTCCCTTTTCCATATAGTCACAATTTTTTACCTTGTATGTCCTGCAACGTTACCAAGGAAAACATGATAATTTACTCAGTAAGTAAAGTGCAACTGTACTGTAAAATGAAGCCTTGTTTATTTCTATGGAATTACTGGGATCTTACCCTATAATCTGTAATAGCTACGTAACATGTAGCTATTACAGATTATTGGGTAAGATCCCAGTAATTCCATCGAAATAAAAAGGCTTCCTTTTATAGTACAGTTGCACTTTACTTACTGAGAATGTTCAACGTGATCTCATGAGAATACGTGTGTATTTTAATTCTACCATAGGCTACGTACATTTACTTACGTTTTATACACACAGAAATGTATAATACTGACGTATTTACAGCACTAAAATGTAAAATGTTTACGTATTAACAGCACAAAAACGATTAGCCTACATGCATTTAAACAAGAATACACTTTAAAACCTTAAAAATACCTTATTTAATCGTTTAACCATTTTAATATTTAGTTTATTTACAGTGAGACACAAAATGCGTTTTCTCCAATAGAACAATAATACACCAAAACCCAACATAAATTCACAAAAGTCATCAATTTTATTATACTTGATATAATCTTTAGAATCCATACGTTTGCAAGAAAGAGATCCAAATTCAGCCCTTTATCCAGTGAGTGATCTTCATCTCCATTTCACAGGCTATCACAGCAGCGCAGTCCGTAACTGTCAAATCCCGCGCTCGTGATGATGAATTCAAATTCAAAAATTGCGCCCTCAAGAAGCGTTACGACATGTTTTACGGCAGTGATATCAAACGCTCATTGGCTCTCGCCTGTTCGTCCATGTTCGTCACAGATGCGACATGCCGTATTTCAGTCGGTAAACTACATTTGAAATGGAGAAGCGCGCGCGCATTCACACAGAGCGAAGCCGGATTAACATTTTCATGGATTAATAACTTAAATTCTGCTCTGTACCTCATTCAAAACTATTATATACTGAAAGAGAGGACTGTGACTGCAACACATCGTCATGTGAACGACTTTTGGTACCGGTTTTGACATTTTAGCAATAAATAAATTATTGTGATTAAGTTACACATATGTTGTTTTTCTTCATAACTGTAACCTATGTAGTTTTCTATCTTTGAAAATTACGTATTAATACTACGTATTAATGAGAGCAGGCTGGAATGTTTTAGTTAAGTTGCAGAACACACATGGTAAAAGTTTGTGATTTCAAAAATGTTTAAGCAGTAGCAAAGGATGTGGTAAGAGTCTGGTAATACAATAGAAATAAACAAGGCTTCCTTTTACAGTACAGTTGCACTTTACTTACTGAGTAAATTATCATGTTATCCTTGGTAACGTTGCAGGACATACAAGGTAAAAAGTGTGACTATATGGAAAAGGGAATGATCAGGTTATATGGTACAATTCCGGTAATACCATGGAAATAAACAAGGCTTCATTTTACAGTACAGTTGCACTTTACTTACAGAGTAAATTGTTAAAACATCTGCAAGAACATACCCAGTATTTAAGATGTGCCATGACATTAGGGAAAACTGTTCCTGCGGGGTAGTTACCAGGTAAGTGTAAGGTAAATTATTTGATAAACCCTCTATAAATGGGTGTAGCAATGAACAACAACTATGTAAGACAAGGTAATTTATTGGAAACTACCGTCTTAATTTCAAGATAGTAATAAATAAACATGGACTGTTACCAACATAACCCTAGGATAACTACACACCTAACTTGAATTGATGGGTAATACTGGAGGTGTTTCTAAAAAATGGCTGCCTACATTCTGAGGAAGTACACAATTAAATCTGAGTTATTACCAACCTAAACAGGTAACAAGTACACAGTACTTTGTTGAGTTGATATTTAACAGTGGTGTTTTTTTCCCTGGTAGTTTCTCTGTAATTGCATATTAATCACCTTAAGTAATTACACACTAAAATACTATAATTTACCATATGCTTACCAGGTAAATACTTAGTAATTAGTTTGTAGTTTCTCTGCATTTACATACTTGTTACCTGTGGTAATTACCAATAACCAACTATAACTTACCATATGTTTACCCAGTAAATACTTAGTAATTAGGGGACTGTAAAAGGAAGGGTTACCAAAGTACACACTTAAATGTTTATAAAGATATATGGCTCATAAATGTTTATAAAGATATATGGCTCATAAATGTGTGACAAGTATTCGCTGAGTTTTGTTTCAGTTTATAGACGTGCTCAAGAAAAAAAAGTTCACTGAGACGGAGAGGCAGAAAACACACCCTGTTTATTTTCTTTATTTTACAAAAGCACAATGTTTTGATTTGATTGTAAGTGGACACATACAAAATTAGACATATCACAGATTCTTTTTTCATATTTCTTTTTTCTGTATGACCATAAATGACGGAGTAATTTAAGTCTATTGTGCTACAATGTGGAGAAAACCCAGCGCCGGCGCGTTTGCCAACCCCAGAGGGTTAAACCAACGATTGACTCATTAGTGCCTCTTTCTGCAATCCTATGTCCTTGACATCTGACAATGTGGTGGCTGATGCATTGTCTAGAGCTACTTACTCCTCTTAGCTGTAGACTAACCATGTTTTGTTTTGCTCTCCTTTACTATCTTAAATTGCTTCTACAGGGCCCATGGTTGCTGAGGATATTGGGAGTATAACCGAGTGCTGGGTGTTTTCCCTTATGAGGGGTTACCAGGTGAAGGGTTGTGTTATGCAGCACGTGTCATATTTTTTTCTTTGGTTGTTTTTTTTTTTCTTTTGTTTTGCTAGACTGAGTTTGGGTGAGTGACGTCATCATGATTTAAGCAATTTAACAATTTAAGCAGTTCTTTCAATTTAACAGAGATATGGAGTAAAAGTGTTCACTTTCTAAAGTGCGCTGCAGACCGCTAACAGCAACACTACTGTTGTTTGTTTGAATGCTGAGCCGCATCTCATTGGCCGCTGATGCGACAGCAACCGATCAGCTGCACTATGTAGATGACGATACGATGCGTGGACTACCAGATCCGTTAAGGACCAATCAGCCTGCGCCATCTAGAGTTTCATGCCAAAACTAAGTAAAAAAAATAATATATATATATATATATATATATATACACACACACACACATATGTATGTGAGTAAAAAAAAAGTCCTCTGCTCTTATCCAAAAACAAACTCCAGCATTCAGTTGCCAGACACTACTACAACAACACTACTACTACCCTTGCACAGATTAATGTTTTTGAAGTTTACACAGAAATATACTTGCACAATAACTTTATTCTAGAGCTGCTATACAGACAAAACGATCTCTGTTGCATTAATGTCCTATTATCACTGTAAAGCTGCTTTGAAACAATCTGTATTATAAAAAGTGTTTTATAAGTGAATGTGACTTGACTTGAACACTCAGAGCTGTTGTCGTGGCAAAAGGATGTAGAAAAAAGTCTTTTATAAAAGAGTGCCAATAATTGTGGCCAATGTGTATTAGATAGAAATATTTCATAATGAGATTTTTTTTTTTTGGTTTTTTTGGTTTTTGTGAATTATTATTATTATTATTATTATTATTATTATTTTCATATTTGACAAGGGTGGCAATAATTCTGACCACTAATGTATTTATCCAAGTAATACATGTGTCTGCTTAGAAACACAACTTTAATCTGAAGTTAAGCCTCAATTTAGTCCTGGAGTAGCTCTACTCTTCCTTCAGGTGATCAGTTTATTAAACTCTGTCTGGACTAAATCTAGGACTATTTAAAACCATGACAGAGAAAGCAGAATTCTGTTCATCTGGTTTAAAGGGCCATTTTAGTCTAGAACTAGGCTTAATCTCTGTCTGGGAAACCGGCCCTTGGTGTCCACAACTCGTTTGTTCGCTAGAGAAATTAACTCTTGAGAGAAGCATTTCCCTATATAATTGAATTTATTCAGTAAACCATTGTTTGATTAAAAAAAGAAGCAACCCCCAAGCCGTACCAAGACTTTAAAACCAAGATAAGTACTGAACCGTAATTTTTGCATAACGTTACATATATATATATATACATATAAACACAAAATGTGCTGTGCTAGACACATAGACTTGTTAAGAGAAGGCAGGTTGTTGTTTTTGACGCATTGGTTTCAAGAGTCAGTGGTGACCAAAACACACCCAAATTTCTTCGTTTTGTGCAAAAACAGCCACAAAATGGTGTGTTGGCATGTCGAGAATCAACTCTAAGTGAACAGGATTGTGGCTACATTTGGGGAAGAGAATCATCTTGCAGTTGATGTGAGAAGTGACTGCGTTTACTGGCTGTGGAAGATGTGATAACAGATACTGTCAAGTGTCGAAGTTATCAGAGCAGGATTAAAACATCTCCACTCCAGAAGAATCGTAAGTCTTTTCTCTCTTAATGCAAAATGTATGTTAAAGTCCTATTTTTACACAGCCTCATGTCGTTTAGAACTCGTTTAATGATCTTTCATCTACTAAACACATTTTAAGGGACCAAGGAGATTTAAAATCTTCATCATTGTTATTTTGGTTCACTTATTGTTTTCATTTCTCCCTCGTCATATATTTGCTGATGTTAACCTCAAACCTGAAATTCTATAATGAAATTTACTTGTGTAGTTTGCGAAATGTGTCTCCAGACTGGGACATGTTAATACTTTCACAGCCACCTCCTGTAGAGATGCTTTAGTTGATATTTAAAGAACAAAATGTGTTTGATTTAAAAATCTGTGTTCTGCTTTCACAAATCAGTCTGAATACAAATGAAGCTGAGAGAAGTAGCATGCAAACTTTTTTTGATGGTGTTAACTGGCAAAACAGGATGTGACTAAAGAAAAAAAGGTTAGAATCCTGAATTCTGATATTGCATATTTTTGTAATAATCCAAAACATGAGAGGGAATGAATAGACTCTTTTTTTTATATCATGTACAGTTATGCAACATAACTATCAAAGCTACTAATATTTTATTTTGGAAGTAGCATTCAAAATCTGAGTGTGCTATACGAGCATGTGATGGACATCTGCCCCTAAAATTGAACCTGCCCAGTTTCCAACAGTAAAAAATAAAAAAACTATTTATAGATTAAATATACTAGAACATGCTTAAACATGTCATCAATACTTTTCTTATAGTATTGCTTGATATTTTCAGAATCTGTCCTACAGCGAAAGCATGTCTGTTGTCCTCATTGGCTTAATCGTAGCAGCGATTGTAATCATCATCATCATCATCGGCTGTGTCTATAAATGCTGCTGCAAAAAAAGTACATTTTTCCTTCATTTTATTCCACAGAAATGTATCTGTGTGTGAATTTAACGACAGACATGTTTAGCTTGTTAAAACTGCACTTATATTTTAGTGATAATGGAAATGATCAATTATAGGGCGGTTGTGAAACTGGATTATAAAATGATCTTGTTTTTCAGCTGTGGAAGAAACGCATGTAACAGTCATTCAGTCGCCGCCGGTCGCACAGCCGGTCGCACAGCCGGTCATGCAGCCGGTCATGCAGCCGTTCGTGCAACCGGTCATGCAGGCGGTTCAGTACCCATCATTCCCTGGGTACTGAATGATGTACCCAGTGATGTACCCGATGGCAGTGCAGCCGCTCACCCTCGTACAGCAGTAGACTGGGCCTTATCGGATGCAGATCATGCAAGACTAGTGCAGTCTTTCTCAACTGTGGGCCATGACCCAAGCTTGCTTTTTTATTTGTTTTTCTGGTGTGAGACTTTTACTTTGAAAGATGTGTGTGAAAACTGTTAACTCTTCTGCAAAGACTGCTCTTCTGTCAGATAGAATGTGCTTTTCTATTTCACTGCGCTACTTTTCCATTGGTTTTTATGTGCATGTGCTAGTCTGTGTTTGACCGCTTTTGCAGCATTCGTGCATGACACGGCATTCTAAAAATGCAGTGCTTAAGTTAAAACTTTCAAATAATGTCTCTAGATTTTTTTTTTCTTCGTTCTATTGATCTGCTTAAGTTTTCCTGATTCAGTGTCTTTATTCTAATGTAACGTAGTTACATTGTCAATTATGAAATCACCAAAAAGTAGCAATAAGTGACCTAAGTGTGGTACATTGTGTGTTCGCTGGGAAGGGTTTGCATGCAGGTATGATGTTCATTCTGTTCACCATTTTTGAGAAATAAATTAGCTTGGGTCCAAATTCCCCAAAATTTGTGTTGCCACTTAATGACCTAGGGGAAATATGAGAATATGCCAAACTATTTCAGAACCACTGGACTAGAGGATGTGTTGTCAGAGTTATTAAAGTCTTGTGTAAAATTGCTCAATTTCTGTCTTCTTTTCAGTTTGCCCTTTCAATTTAGTTTTTGCTCCGTAACAGTTTGTTTATTGTGTGTTTTCTTTCTGTTTTGTTGAAGTTTTCCCATTATATTTGATTTTAGTGTTTTATGGCTGCCAAAGTTAACCAATTTAATTTAAATCAGTTTAATATTTTTAATTTTCTATTGAAGACTAAAATTTCATCTTTGAATATAATTTCATTATTTAATATTATGTATCTGTATTATTATCTTATGAAATTTAAAATGCACGAGTTAGACTATAGATTGCATGGACACATGTGTTTAAGGAACATATTTTAGACACAAGGAGGGTAGCTGGGAGGATTATGTATTCTGTTTAAAGGTATGTGTAAAATGCAATGTTCACTTAGCAGAGAGTTCCAATGATGATGATGATACTTCAAATGTGTACAGTTGGTATGCTCTTTACAAGGAAAGGAATGTTTCAACTGATGCAAATGTACCATTTGTATACCACTAATATACACTGAGAAATAGTTTCTAGTAGAAATAGTCGCTCAGTTGTGTATTTAAGCTCAATCTTACTGTACTACAGCAGAGAAACACGGAAACGCATAGACCTGGCATGAATATAACATCATCTCAGAGTTTCTCTCCTGACATATAAGAATAAAGATTTTCCGTGGCAAGATAACTGGTGTCCGGTCCTGTGAATCAAATAATTACGGGGAAAAGGCTTAAAGTCTACACTATACTGGCATGTTTAATGCAGGTGGATTGTAAATGCTCAAATTTGTACTGTTTAATATATTGTAATAAATTAACTTGTGGTCATAGTTTTTTTTTTTTTGGTTAATGTGGTTTAGTTTTGAAGGGTTGGGGTCAAAATCCCTTGCCTCTTCACTATATCAATATATATCCTTTTGAGTTTTATATTAATCCTATTTTATGTACTAATCAACTCATAATCATAATGTGATCCATATGTAGTTTTAATCCTATTATGCTGTCAGCAGTTCTGATTATATTTTGCTATACTTTTAAGACATGACTATGTGTGACTAATTTTTATGGCCCTGGATGAGGATCTTGAGAACAGGTTCTTTGTATTGGGGAAACAGCTAATTATTAATGGAAGACAGAATGCCTGAAGACTTATTAGTCGGTTCTGTGTTCATCCTCTCTTGAACAAATTAATATTACAGGGGTCAACCTCTATGTGACTTACATGATCTGGTTCATAGTTAGTTCACAGAATTGTATTTCTTTCATGTGTCTTTCTCTAGAGAATAAAGTGAATATTATCTGTACTCCTTCTGAGGAGGGAAGGTGTTATCAGTATGTTTTGGGTAGTCCGTCCTGATAACAATGAGCTCAGGCTTTCTACAACCTTGGTAGAACTGTTATTTTCTTTGTGCTTTTGTGTATACGTTGCATGTTCTGTGCAGGTCTCGTGGTACGTAGCAGCAGATCTCGGGACCCTTCTGATGACCCCTGAGGTCATCGTGGGATCAACATGGACTCGGATGACGAATTATCTTGAATAATGTTAATGTACCCTGCTGTCTATCTACAAGTGTATAATTGTTTAGACTTTATGTTCTCTTAGCCAATCAGAAGTGAATGTTTATGCAATGCATGTCCTTGGAAAAGGTATAACTGGTGTAAGATTTCTGTGTAAGGTAGAGTTAGCTTGCGACCTCCTCGTGAGACTTTGACGCTGGCTCTACCAATTTAACTGCAAACTATTCTTCAGTAAATTTTTACTTATTTGATTGAACTTCATGACTCCTGGTCTTCTTTCATCATATCTGGTCCTGGGTCTGAAAACTGTACCCCCTTACAGTTTCAAGTCTTCCGAATTTTAGTTTTTCATATTAGTTTTCAATAACAGCAAAACAGAAATGTAAATGTCTTGTACTTTTTTACACAAAAGTTCTTAAAGCAAATTTTGTTAAAGCATTATTCGATTACAATAGAGTACTTTAGATATTTTTTTTCTTTTTATTTATGTACTTAGATATTTCTAGAAACAGTGTATGGTATTTTGCTCTTAATAGATTTTTAAAATAGTGAATGTTGTGAATGTGTTCTCAGTACTTTTCCTGGAAATCAATATATATATATATATATATATATATATATATACACTCACCTAAAGTATTATTAGGAACACCTGTTCAATTTCTCATTAATGCAATTATCTAATCAACCAATCACATGGCAGTTGCTTCAATGCATTTAGGGATGTGGTCCAGGGCTGCGTTTCCCAAAAGCATCGTAAGCCTAAATTGATCGTAAAAACGATCGTACGACTGATCTTAATATTACGGTCTGTTTCCCAAAAGCATCGTAGCTTAAGTAGCACTTAAAAATCTTCGTAGATCTACGAGTGCTCTGGAATAATCGTACATCCCCAAGTGCATCGTAAGAAGACAGATTTATGAGGACACCTGCAGGACAACCGGCAGATTACACCTTTAACTTTATTCAAATGCAATGTGATTATAATATAAGGTTTTGATTGTACTTTATTGTACACTTTATTACTCTTTTTTGTTGTTGGTTAAATTAATGTATAAATTAAATAATTAAAAAGGTCAGAAAACAAAACAAAAAAATAGAAATATTTTAATCTAATAATTTTAATCAAAATTAAATGAATGAACAAAAAATAAATAAAAGAAATCCTTTAAATCTGTTAAAAATTACATCTTTGTTTCGCTCTATCTCCTCTAAAAGGACATTAATTTCATCTTTTTGAAAGGTATCTTTTCTTGTTGTTGTTTTTTTGTTTTTTGTTTTTCAGCCATTTTGTCAGTGCCTCCGCCTGTAGGTGCTTTATATAGACTTGTCTTGATTGCTAATCCACAACAGATGGCAATTATTAGGTTAAACGTTCAGAATACGATTCCATATAAGGTTATGTTTCAGCACTTCACGAATGGACAGCGACTCTTAAGTAGCACGTAGAGCGCGTTCATGTTAAGTGCATTTTTGGGAAACGCTCGTGGAATTGCTGCGAGCGTTCGTAACCTTGCACGTAGAAAGCGCTCTTAAGAGCTAAGATACATCGTTATCGGGAAACCCGGCCCTGGTCAAGACAATCTCCTGAACTCCAAACTGAATGTCAGAATGGGAAAGAAAGGTGATTTAAGCAATTTTGAGCGTGGCATGGTTATTGGTGCCAGACGGGCCGGTCTGAGTATTTCACAATCTGCTCAGTTACTGGGATTTTCACGCACAACCATTTCTAGGGTTTACAAAGAATGGTGTGAAAAGGGAAAAACATCCAGTATGCGGCAGTCCTGTGGGCGAAAATGCCTTGTTGATGCTAGAGGTCAGAGGAGAATGGGCCGACTGATTCAAGTTGATAGAAGAGCAACTTTGACTGAAATAACCACTCGTTACAACCGAGGTATGCAGCAAAGCATTTGTGAAGCCACAACACGCACAACCTTGAGGCGGATGGGCTACAACAGCAAAAGACCCCACCGGGTACCACTCATCTCCACTACAAATAGGAAAAAGAGGCTACAATTTGCACGAGCTCACCAAAATTGGACAGTTGAAGACTGGAAAAATGTTGCCTGGTCTGATGAGTCTCGATTTCTGTTGAGACATTCAGATGGTAGAGTCAGAATTTGGCGTAAACAGAATGAGAACATGGATCCATCATGCCTTGTTACCACTGTGCAGGCTGGTGGTGGTGGTGTAATGGTGTGGGGATGTTTTCTTGGCACACTTTAGGCCCCTTAGTGCCAATTGGGCATCGTTTAAATGCCACGGCCTACCTGAGCATTGTTTCTGACCATGTCCATCCCTTTATGACCACCATGTACCCATCCTCTGATGGCTACTTCCAGCAGGATAATGCACCATGTCACAAAGCTGGAATCATTTCAAATTGGTTTCTTGAACATGACAATGAGTTCACTGTACTAAAATGGCCCCCACAGTCACCAGATCTCAACCCAATAGAGCATCTTTAGGATGTGGTGGAACGGGAGCTTCGTGCCCTGGATGTGCATCCCACAAATCTCCATCAACTGCAAGATGCTATCCTATCAATATGGGCCAACATTTCTAAAGAATGCTTTCAGCACCTTGTTGAATCAATGCCACGTAGAATTAAGGCAGTTCTGAAGGCGAAAGGGGGTCAAACACAGTATTAGTATGGTGTTCCTAATAATCCTTTAGGTGAGTGTATGTATGTATATGTATATATGTATAGGTAAAAATGTTTTAGGTAAACACACACACACACACACACACACATGTATGTGAGTAAAAAAAAAGTCCTCTGCTCTTATCCAAAAACAAACTCCAGCATTCAGTTGCCAGACACTACTACAACAACACTACTACTACCCATGCACAGATTCATGTTTCTGAAGTTTACACAGAAATATACTTACACAATAACTTTATTCTAGAGCTGCTATACAGACAAAACGATCTCTGTTGCATTAATTTCCTATTATCACTGTAAAGCTGCTTTGAAACAATCTGTATTATAAAAAGTGTTATTATAATGAAGGTGACTTGACTTGAACACTCAGAGCTGTTGTCGTGGCAAAAGGATGTAGAAAAAAGTATTTTATAAAAGAGTGCCAATAATTGTGGCCAATGTGTATTAGAGAGACTTTTAAAAAAAAATGTTGTTAGGTTTTTGTGAATTATTATTATTATTATTATTATTATTTTCATATTTGACAAGGATGGCAATAATTCTGACCACGAATGTATTTATCCAAGTAATACATGTGTCTGCTTAGAAACACAACTTTAATCTGAAGTTAAGCCTCAATTTAGTCCTGGAGTAGCTCTACTCTTCCTTCAGGTGATCAGTTTATTAAACTCTGTCTGGACTAAATCTAGGACTATTTAAAACCATGACAGAGAAAGCAGAATTCTGTTAATCTGGTTTAAAGGGCCATTTTAGTCTAGAACTAGGCTTAATCTCTGTCTGGGAAACCGGCCCTTGGTGTCCACAACTCGTTTGTTCGCTAGAGAAATTAACTCTAGAGAGAAGCATTTCCCTAAATATTCCCCCCCCCCAAAAAACTGCCTTATGTGCACTTTACAATTAAAATGTTTTATTTAAGTGGTGATTATTATTATCTAAAAACAAATAGCAACTGAATTTAATAGTTTGGGCTCTGTTGTTAATTGTAACCTTTAGTAATGTGCAAGTAAGGGCTCCCATATACAGTAGTCAACATTTGAAGTGGATCAAAACCTTTCATCAAAGTTATACATGAGTTTTGAACAATTTTGAATTTTGAACAAAACAATATTTTTTTTTATCCCTAAGAAAATGTAAACTATAATTGAATTTATTCAGTAAACCATTGTTTGATTTAAAAAAGAAGCAACCCCCAACCCGTACCAAGACTTTAAAACCAAGGTAAGTACTGATCCGTAATGTTTGCATAACGTTACACATATATATATATACATATAAACACAAAATGTGCTGTGCTAGACACATAGACTTGTTAAGAGAAGGCAGGTTGTTGTTTTTGACGCATTTATTTCAAGAGTCAGTGGTGACCAAAACACACCCAAATTTCTTCGTTTTGTGCAAAAACAGCCACAAAATGGTGTGTTGGCATGTCGAGAATCAACTCTAAGTGAACAGGATTGTGGCTACATTTGGGGAGGAGAATCATCTTGCAGTTGATGTGAGAAGTGACTGCGTTTACTGGCTGTGGAAGATGTGATAACAGATACTGTCAAGTGTCGAAGTTATCAGAGCAGGATTAAAACATCTCCACTCCAGAAGAATCGTAAGTCTTTTCTCTCTTAATGCAAAATGTATGTTAAAGTCCTATTTTTACACAGCCTCATGTCGTTTAGAACTCGTTTAATGATCTTTCATCTACTAAACACATTTTAAGGGACCAAGGAGATTTAAAATCTTCATTATTGTTATTTTTGGTTCACTTATTGTTTTCATTTCTTTCTCGCCGTCTTTCTTCTCGTCTGTTGATGTTAACCTCAAACCTGAAATCCTGTAATGAAATTTACTTGTGTAGTTTGTCTCCAGACTGGGACATGTTAATACTTTCACAGCCACCTCCTGTAGAGATGCTTTAGTTGATATTTAAAGAACGAAATGTTTTTGATTGAAAAAGCTGTGGCATTCACAAATACTGATGTATACAAAGTCTGAATACAAATGAAGCTGAGTGTCACTGTCATCTGTTAGTCTCCGTCTGCACTTCATGTCCCATCATCCTCTCCGGCTCACACCTGCACTCACTCCACCATTACCCGCACCTGTCAGCGATCGGCATCGGCATCACTCACCGTGTTCAGCTGTTGTCACCTTGTCTTCCCTAATTCATCTGTGCATTTAAGTTCCCCTCTGTTCAGTGTTCAGGGTCAGTATTGTTTGTGTTATGTGCACACTGTATTGTATGTTGGCTAGTAATCATATCAATTGCTTGATATTTTCATAATACAGCGAAAGCATGTCCAACAGCAAACAAAATTCTGATGTCATCATTGGCTCAGTCATAGGAGGGATTGTCCTCATCATCATCATCATCTGCTGCTGTGTCTATAAACGCTGCTGCAAAAAAAGTAAGTGTTTCCTTCATTTTATCCCACAGAAATGTATCTGTGTGTGAATTTAACGACAGACATGTTTAGCTTGTTAAAACTGCACTTATATTTTAGTGATAATGGAAATGATCAATTATAGGGCGGTTGTGAAACTGGATTATAAAATGATCTTGTTTTTCAGCTGTGGAACAAACGCATGTAACAGTCATTCAGTCGCCGCCGGTCGCACAGCCGGTCATGCAGCCGTTCATGCAGCCGGTCGCACAGCCGTTCATGCAGCCGGTCGCACAGCCGTTCATGCAGCCGGTCATGCAGGCGGTTAAGTAGCCATCATGCCGTCCGATGGCAGTGCAGCCGCTCACCCTCGTACAGCAGTAGACTGGGCCTTATTGGATGCAGATCATGCAAGACTAGTGCAGTCTTTCTCAACTGTGGGCCATGACCCAAGCTTGCTTTTTTATTTGTTTTTCTGGTGTGAGACTTTTACTTTGAAAGATGTGTGTGAAAACTGTTAACTCTTCTGCAAAGACTGCTCTTCTGTCAGATAGAATGTGCTTTTCTATTTCACTGCGCTACTTTTCCATTGGTTTTTATGTGCATGTGCTAGTCTGTGTTTGACCGCTTTTGCAGCATTCGTGCATGACACGGCATTCTAAAAATGCAGTGCTTAAGTTAAAACTTTTAAAACTTTAAAATGTGTCTCTAGAATTTTTTTTCTTCGTTCTATTGATCTGCTTAAGTTTTCCTGATTCAGTGTCTTTATTCTAATGTAACGTAGTTACATTGTCAATTATGAAATCACCAAAAAGTAGCAATAAGTGACCTAAGTGTGGTACATTGTGTGTTCGCTGGGAAGGGTTTGCATGCAGGTATGATGTTCATTCTATTCACCATTTTTGAGAAATAAATTAGCTTGGGTCCAAATTCCCCAAAATTTGTGTTGCCACTTAATGACCTAGGGGAAATATGAGAATATGCCAAACCATTTCAGAACCACTGGACTAGAGGATGTGTTGTCAGAGTTATTAAAGTCTTGTGTAAAATTGCTCAATTTCTGTCTTCTTTTCAGTTTGCCCTTTCAATTTAGTTTTTGCTCCGTAACAGTTTGTTTATTGTGTTTTCTTTCTGTTTTGTTGAAGTTTTCCCACTATTAGTGTTTTATGGCTGCCAAAGTTAACCAATTTAATTTAAATCAGTTTAATACTTCTAAGTTTCTGTCTACTGGCATGTTTAGTGCAGGTGGATTGTAAATGCTCAAATTTGTACCGTTTAATATATTGTAATTAACTTGTGGTCATAGTGTTTTTTTTTTTTTGTTGTTTTTTTTGGGTTAATGTGGTTTAGTTTCAAGTCTTCAGGTTTTTAGTTAAGTAACAAAAAAAAACCCTTCAAATAGCAGGAAAAGAAACCATGATTCCATTTCAAGGAAGTGTCAACACGTTTTCTGTTAAGAGGTTTTTCTTGCAGTGCAACAACTGCCAACCCGGAGTCCCGCCAACCTTCTGTTTAACACTCCCGCCATGAAAATGCACATGCTTGCTTTTTTAGTCAAAGCAAATTTTGTTAAAGAATTTTTCAGTTGTCATATTTTCTCAATTCCGTGCAGTGTTTGGTGAATGTTCATGGATGCCCTACTGGTGAAATAAAAGACAAACCTGTCTTCATTGCTTGTATTGCTCATATTCATCTAACTGCAATCGAGTACTTTAGATATTTTTCTTGTTATTTATGTACTTATATTTTTAGAAACCGTGTATGGTGTTTTGCTCTTAATAGATTTTTAAAGTTGTGAATGTGTTTCAGTACATTTCCTGGAAATACATTTTTTCATATATATATATATATATATATACAGTCGTGCTCAGAATTAATGGCACCCCTGGGAAATATGATCAAAAATGGCTGTAAAAAATAAATCTGTGTTTATCCTTTTGATCTTTCATTCAAAAAACTGGCAAAATCCTAACCTTTCATTGAAGTAAAAGAATTGAAAGTGGGGGGGAAATCACATTATAAAATGTTTTTCTCCAAAACACGTTGGCCACAATTTTTCATACCCTTTTATTAAATACTTTTGCAACCTCCTTTTGCCAACATAACAGCTCTGAGTCTTCTCCTATAATGCCTGATGAGTTTGGAGAACACCTGATGAGAGATCAGTGATCATTCCTTCATACAGAATTTGCTCCAAACACATCTAGCGTGTTTGCTGCCAAAAAGCTCTTTTTTAGTTTCATCTGACCACAGAACCCTGTGCCGTCTGAAGATCCAGTCGTGTCTGACAACTGAATATGCTGGAGTTTGTTCTTGGAGGAGCGAGGAGCATTTTTCTTGAAACCCTCCTAAACAACATGTGGTGATGGAGGGGTTGTTTGATATATTTCTTTAGGCTTTCTGACCCCATGACTCAACTAATCTCTGCAATTCTCCATCTGTGATCCTTGGAGAGTCTTTGGCCACTCAAACGATTTTTGCCAATTTTTTGAATGAAAGATCAAAAGGATAAATGATGCAGATTTATTTTTTACAGCCATTTTTGATCATATTTACCAGGGGTGTGATTAATTCTGAGCACGACTGTATATATACACACACCTTGGAACTAAATGATAACCATATTAATTTACCACAGTCCAAAACACTAGACATATGGCGCTTTTCCATTACCAGTACCAGCTCAACTCGACTCAGCTCGGCTCGACTCGGCTCGGCTCGGCTCGCTTTTCGCTCCGTTTTCCATTGCAGATAGTACCGGATAGTACCTCCACAATAGTACCTGGTCGTAGCGACGCCGCAGGAAACTGCCGTGACTTAATCTTCTACGCGAGATGCGCGAGACACACCCGCTACCCACACACACAGGACAAAGGAGGAAATCGAGTGTATGCTGTTTTTGGATGTTTTTGTTTTTGCTGTTTTTTTAATTCAGGATACTCCGTCTGGCGCGTGCAATGATGACGCAGTGAATAGTGACGATTCTCTCTGACCAATCAGCAGTCTGAAGTGTTTTCACGTCACATTTTAGTATCGCCTCAGCTCGCCCATAAACCTTGAATCTATGAGTATAAACTAGATCATACATTTAATGTGAGGAAAATAGGGGTGTAAACTGGATGGTTCATAATATGATCTGATATCAATTATCATAGACAGCAATATGACAATTGGCGATATTTGCCAATACCTCTGTAAATTCTGTGATACGATTACGATTTGATTAGTTTTTAGGGTTATATTCATCATCAGTATATCAATATTTTGATATTATGTGTATATTATATGTATTATTACCATTTTACACAACCAGTTACATTTTATTAACTCACAAATGCAAACAACATATATAACATGAACATATATAACAACATATATAACTCTGACTTTACCCTAATTGGGAAATCCACAAAAAAAGTTTTATTTTTTGGCTTCTACTTGTACATCGCAATCTGGGGCACATGACGACAGTCCTCAATGCTGATAACCTTCTCTACAGAATTACAAGCAATAGCACAAATAAATACAAAAGAACAAAGACACAAATGAAATCATGCTTTTTAGGTCTAACCAAAATATCCATGTAAAATATCACTGCATAGTCCTCACTGTATAAATTAAATATAGATGAATCCTTATGTCACATGTGTTCTGTGTCTGTCCTAGACTTTTATTTTGAAGTAGTTCTTGTGCTATATTTGTTGTCAGTTTGTAGTCTTTTGTTGATTAGTTTTGCCCAGATGTTTCCCATTAGCTACTCCCCCTTGTTAACCTTGGTTTTTTTGGGTTGTTTTTTTTTAATGATAATACAATTTTCTAACGTTAAACAATTCTTCAATAATCTATCTATAAATTACAGAAACGTCTGTCTGTCTGTATGTCTGTGTGTGTGTCTGTTAACCACATATCTCTCGAACCGTTAGTCCGATGGATTTCAAACTTGACAGGTGTCTCGCTACGGTCACGAGTAAGTGCAGTGCCAAGTTTGACGTTGTTTGGATGAGAAATGCTAAAGATATCGTTAAATATATCATTTTTAAAAGGTTGTGGTTTAAAAATAAACATTCTGACATTAGAGGGTTGTATCGGTCAAAGAAGCCCCAAGAAGGTTGTGGTTTAAAAATAAACATTCTGACATAAACACTCATCAGCTACACTGTTTACTTCTGAATATTATAGTTTGGTTCCAGAACGTGATAAATCCATTTTGATTAATTTGAGTAAAAATGTGTTTTCTTTACCAAGAAAGTGGCAAGATGAAAACCACTATTTTCTGTTTCAAACTTTCACATAGCATCTTTAGGTTATAATATCATAAAAAATTCAAATCCAGATTTGGATTTTCAAAGATCTATTATAAAAACTGATTATTTTCCCCCAAAAATGCAATAAATTCATGACACTTTTTTTTCAAAATGCTATCATATTGAAACTGTTGAAATCAGCCATCACTAAGAAATATCTCCTGAACTTTTTTGACGGCGATCAGCTCACAAAAACTGATTTTGCACGGGCACTTTGCACTGCTCCCTGAATCGACGCGCTTATTCATTTGTGGATGTTAACTGAATCTGTAAGTCAGCTATGCTGTTTACTTCTGAATAATATATTTCATTCTGGTGCACTTAAAGTTATCGCTACTGTGTAATAGTAGCCTATGCTATTCACCAACTAAACATATCCTATTCAATGCGTTCACAGTCTCTTTCACGGGCATCATTTGTAGTTGCCTATTCACAAACTGTTTGCTCAAACATAGCGTTTTCTCGGAGTTCACTGTGTGCTTTCTACCATGCACAAATAAAAATGTCACTGAACTTTTGCTGTGTAATTGTAACAATGAGCACTCAAACACACCAAACCAACAATTACTAAAAACACACACAAAAACTGATTTTGCATGGGCATTTTGCACTAGTTATAGTAAATGTAAAATAAAAAATTAATAAATAAATAAAATAAAACTTTAATACAGACTACTTAGAACACTAAAATAGCATTTGTTGCATGTCCCCACTCTCTATCTCTAAACTTTACCATGAAATATAATTAAAATCCTTCAGAGATCTTTATTTATTTATTTTTGCATTGTTGTGTGACTTTATATCCAATGCTTATATAACATTTTCCAATGCTTATATAACATTTATGCTTTAAAATGTTTTATTTTTCATGAGAATAAATATTCAATCTAATATTTGAGATAAAATACATATTATAGTCGTGTCCCTGACTTTTCACTCAGTCCTGTTACCCTCATGGAGAAAGCCCATACTGTGCAGGAGCCAGAAACACACCCTCTCTTTTCCCCCTTTCTGTCTTAACTTCCCTCTTTATCCCTCCCTCTTCTTCTCTCACTCCTTCTTTCTCTTTCCACCTCCTTCGCTGTGAAGTACTACTAGCACATAGTACATCACTTCAACACAGAAATCTCACACACACACAGTCATGTACGCTCTCTCTCTCATACACACACACACACACACACACACACACACAACACACACACACAGACACACACACAGTCATGTACGCTCTCTCTCGTACACACACACACACACACAGTCATGTACGCTCTCTCTCATACACACACACAGTCATGTACACTCTCTCTCGTACACACACACACAGTCATGTACACTCTCTCTGTCACACACACACAAACTCACACACACACACACACACACACACACACACACACACACACACACACACACACACACACACAGTCATGTACACTCTCTCTCATGCACACACACACACACACACACACACACACACAGTCATGTACACTCTCTCATGCACACACACACAGTCATGTACAGTCTCTCTCATACACACACACACACACAGTCATGTACGCTCTCTCTCTCATACACACACACACACACAACACACACACACACACACACAGTCATGTACGCTCTCTCTCATACACACACACAGTCATGTACACTCTCTCTCATACACACACACACACAGTCATGTACACTCTCTCTCATACACACACAGTCATGTACGCTCTCTCTCATACACACACACAGTCATGTACACTCTCTCTCGTACACACACACACACACACACACAGTCATGTACACACTCTCTCTCACACACACACACACACACACACACACACAGTCATGTACACTCTCTCTCATGCACACACACACACACACAGTCATGTACATTCTCATTTTTTCATAGGGGTGGCCAGGCAAGGGCCAGCAACCAGTCTGTGTCACAGTGTCTGGTTGCTTTTCCCCGGGTTTCCACGAGATGTCCTCCTTCCCTCACGGTGTCATCACATATGAACTTCAGTTCCCATAATCCTGTTCGCTACACCTGATTCCCATCACAGTCTCAGCTGCGTTCTATCACCTTAATTATGATTGTGTATTTAGTCCTGTCCGTTTCAGTGTGTGTTGTCGAGTCCTTGTAAAATGTACGACACTTCTGTGTTCTTGTTCCCTTGCCCGTGAGATCTGTGTTTATTGTTGGACTGATTTAATGGATATCGACTCATGCCTGGATTGTTTACTCTCTTGGAATCTCCTAATTAAAACATACTGCACTTGGATCTGTCTCCTCTTGTGTGTGTCGTGACAGAAGGACTCGACCAAAACAAGATCCAGCGGTATGTTTTTTCCCCCAGCCACCGAGCGGGAGAAGAGGCTGCAGAGAGCGAACTTTCGACCCAAAGAGCCAGAGCCTCGCATGACACTCTTTGAGTGTTATGCCTTATGGGCTCGTAAGTCTGAGGAGACCATGGTGGTCAACACCCCTCCCCAGAGACAATCCTTTCAGGGAACCCGCCAAGTCATCTTCCGCGGGACACGGGGAGGTCGCGGAGGGGGAGGTAGCCGAGAGGATCGGCGCCACTGTCCATCATGGCCTCCCTTCGATCCGGAGCCGGCAGCTTTCCATCAAGGACGGCAGGGGAGGAGGGACTCTGCTCGCTCCTTCAGTGGTCTAGAGCAACCGCTGAGCCGTCCAGAGCAGCCGCTGCGCCGCTCAGAGCAACCACCGCGCCATCCAGAGCAGCCGCCGCGCCGTCCAGAGCGACCGCCGCGCCGTCCAGAACAACCGCCGCGTCGTACAGAGCGACCGCCGTGCTGTCCAGAACCGCCGTCGCGCCGTCCAGAGCCGGCGGTGCGTCTTCCAGAGCCGGCGGTGCGTCTTCCAGAGCCGGCGGTGCGTCTTCCTGAGCCGGCGGTGCGTCTTCCAGAGCCGGCGGTGCGTCTTCCAGAGCCGGCGGTGCGTCCTACAGAGCCGGTGGTGCATCTTCCAGAGCTGGTGGTGCGTCTTCCAGAGCCGGCGGTGCATCTTCCAGAGCCGGCGGTGCGTCCTCCAGAGCCGGTGGTGCATCTTCCAGAGCTGGTGGTGCGTCTTCCAGAGCCGGCGGTGCGTCTTCCAGAGCCGGCGGTGCGTCCTCCAGAGCCGGTGGTGCATCTTCCAGAGCTGGTGGTGCGTCTTCCAGAGCCGGCGGTGCGTCTTCCAGAGCCGGTGGTGCGTCTTCCCGAGTCGGTGGTGCCAGTTCCAGTGCCTGAGTCGGTGGTGCCAGTTCCAGTGCCTGAGTCGGTGGTGCCAGTTCCAGTGCCTGAGTCGGTGGTGCCAGTTCCAGTGCCTGAGTCGGTGGTGCCAGTTCCAGTGCCTGAGCCGGTGGTGTCTGTTCCAGTGCCTGAGCCGGTGGTGCCAGTTCCAGTGCCTGAGTCGGTGGTGCCAGTTCCAGTGCCTGAGTCGGTGGTGTATGTTTATGAGCCAGTGGTGTATGTTTCTGAGCCGGTGGTGCCTGTTCCCGAGCCGGTGGTGTCTGTTTCCGAGCCAGTGGTGTCTGTTCCAGAGCCGGAGCCAGTGTCTGTTCCAGAGCCGGAGCCAGTGTCTGTTCCAGAGCCGGAGCCAGAGTCTGTTCCAGAGCCGGAGCCAATGTCTGTTCCAGAGCACCCAGCCGAGCATCCAGAGCACCCAGCCGAGCATCCAGAGCACCCAGCCGAGCATCCAGAGCACCCAGCCGAGCATCCAGAGCACCCAGCCGAGCATCCAGAGCACCCAGCCGAGCAGCCAGAGCACCCAGCTGAACAGCCAGAGCCCGAGCACCCAGCAGCTGACCCTAAACACCCAGAGTTAGCTGAGCCAGCTGTTCCAGAGCCAGACCCAGACCCAGAGCGGCCGGAGCCGGACCCAGACCCTGGTCAGCCGGAGCCGGACCCAGACCCTGATCGGCCGGAGCTGGACCCAGACCCTGATCGGCCGGAACCAGACCCAGAGCGGCCGGAGCCGGACCCGCCTGATAAACTTTTTTGTGTTTCCCGGCCACCTAGGTTTTTGTCACTTCCTGTCCCTGTTCCTCTCCACGGACCTGGCCCCCCATCCCTCCCCCTGATTCTTTACTGTTTTGCCTCCCGCCCTGTACTCTTGTCTTGTTTTGTTGTTATCCTTGTCTTGTAGTGTCTGGGAGCCACTCCGTTGAGGGGAGGTTATGTCACAGTGTCTGGTTGCTTTTCCCCGGGTTTCCACGAGATGTCCTCCTTCCCTCACGGTGTCATCACATATGAACTTCAGTTCCCATAATCCTGTTCGCTACACCTGATTCCCATCACAGTCTCAGCTGCGTTCTATCACCTTAATTATGATTGTGTATTTAGTCCTGTCCGTTTCAGTGTGTGTTGTCGAGTCCTTGTAAAATGTACGACACTTCTGTGTTCTTGTTCCCTTGCCCGTGAGATCTGTGTTTATTGTTGGACTGATTTAATGGATATCGACTCATGCCTGGATTGTTTACTCTCTTGGAATCTCCTAATTAAAACATACTGCACTTGGATCTGTCTCCTCTTGTGTGTGTCGTGACAGTCTGGGGTGGCACAGAAATCTTAATTTATCATAAAAAATAATTTGACAATAATTGGACTGTTTTAGTGCATACACAACTGAATAAAGTTCATTTGTACTTAATTGTAATTGAGATAGTAGTGAATTAGGAATTATGGAATACTGAGTGAGTTTTATATTTTTTTTATTATTACCCACCACCTCATATTAAAATTAATTAAATAGTAATAAAAGGGCACACAACAAAGTTCAACTTGCTCAGTTAGCTTGGTTCTGGTTCTCAAAATCTCCAATAGCTTGTTCTATTGCAGATAACAGATAACTACATATAACTACTGAAGTCCAAAGATTATTCAACCTTCAATGCATTTTATATAATCAATGAACTCTTCAATCAATTCTGAGTTTGTCAACAACAACAAAATTAACTTTCTATATTAGTTGTCAAAATAAATAATTGCAACAGTTCTATCATACCGAAATTAAAAAGGAAAACAAAAGTTCTCTTTTGAATCCCCATGTGCAAGAATGTGAACAAGGCGGAAGTCAACAGCACATAATGTAAAATGTTATATTTTTCATAATGTAATGTTGCCAGAATGTAAAAGTAGTTATTTTATGGATTTAAAAATTATCCATTTTTGTTTGTCCTTTACAAATTAACGCAAAATGAATGCCTATCGTCTAGTACAAATGCACAGTGCTCACATTTATTTGGACATTAAAACATTACATATCAATTTGTGCCTTATATTTTGATCTCACATAGCAGAATATTCAGACACATGTGACGCATATATAACAAATACATGCATGCAGTTTTGACAGCTTTAATCACCTTTTTGATTCTTACGTGAGTTAATTGACGACAGAACTACGGCTACAGCACACCACATTTGCGCGTGATGTGCGTACCGCAAGCACAGTTCAACGGCTGTCAGACGTATGACAGAAAAGTTAGTTAGTTTTACTGACATTTGGCCTGACAACATCTCATCTTACCGAAGATAGCCAACTGAATAACGCGCTTTTCTCAGCATCTCACAGAAGTGTCACAAGCTTTCACACACATTTTCTAAAATAAAGTAGTATCAGAAAAAAGAGAATTACGTTTGTTGTTGACTGCACACTATTTGACTTCGAAACGGTCTTGCAACCCACCAGTTGAGAAAGATTAACTCTATATTTACTATGTGCATATCACTGTCTGATGTTCTGCTGAAGCTCATTCAGCACTTGCACATTTCCGCACTCGTTTGACCTGCGCCTGGCGCTGAGGGGAAGTTGGAGTGTGCGTCTGAAAGTCTCACGTTTTTTGTGGTCTTAAAGAGACGGTTCAGCGTTTTAAAAAACACAATTTTTGTCAATAAAAAAAGGACAGAAACTGCAGTTGTGAGAGGGGTGGCCAAAGGGGTGGCCAAGCTTAGACCAAGGCTACCCCTGGCCACCCCCTAGCTCCGCCACTGCATATAACCAACAATTTCTTTAAAACAAACACTTTATTTTGGGGAAAACAAAGGAATTAATAGACATGCTTTTAAACATGCTTTTTAAATGACACATGAGTTTCGGTAACAGGACTCAGAAAACATGTGTCCATCTTCTGCTTAGAAACCTTGTAATTGACCAATTCACATTTTGAATAGTTAAATGTGTAGTATTAGATTCAGTGTTGAAAGTTTAATTTTGAAGAGTTACAACAAGCAAATGTCAACCATTCAGTGGAATGGTCCAAAAATGGCGAAACCGCTATCTATGATGCATTTAATAAAGAAAAACGTCTTGACAAAGATGACAGGACGCCTCAACAACTTGACATTTTTGTTGTTTGAAAAGAGAACTAACAGATAGGCTAATTAGTTTATGACGATATCAACATCTTCAATGCAAAACCCAGCCGACTCAATTGTTTAGAACAAACATCAGCCATACAAGGTAAGCTATGGGTGTTTAGTCTGGCCCGCCGTGGCATGGTGATGCAATAAATGTTTGCATGTATACATATAAGCCACGTGTATGGCAGGTTGCCAATACAGGACTCAGACATTGTAATGTCTCTTCGTAATATAGTTGTTTGCCAGGACTCGGGTCTCTCTTCTCCTGCTATGTTTTTGTTTTCCTTTTTCACGTGATCGCACTGAGCAATAGCGTTTAAAATGAGTGTTTAAAGGTGAAGTATGTCGTTTCTGCTTCTACACTAGTGGCACCCAGCAGAATTACACAAATAATGCAACATTGCAAACCCTTCTGTGTGTCTCTCGCCTCTCTCACGCCTCAAACATCACAAACACAGCGCGTTGAGAAGCCATCTCAGCATGTAGAAGTAGACTAAAAGACAATAGATAATAAAATGTCCAACAGCTGTGTTGCTACGACTACGAGTAAGCAGTTAAGAAGGCAACACTGACTGGATATGTTCACAGACACCTTTTGTTTCAATCGGAATTAATTCATTCGATGAATCTGAACGTATGTTTAGCCTACATGAACGCGGCCAATAAAGTGATTGGGTTGATCTGCGCGTTTATGTCACAAGTTTCAAATCCGAATTAAATGTTTTTAAAAATGGGATGGAATGGCCATGGAAATACATAATTTTTTAATAATAATAATAATAATAATTATATTTTAACATTTAATAATTCTTAAATAATTATTTTAAATTTAAATTGTTTTCTCATGTATTAGAACTATCCTAATATTATTAATAAAAATAATAATTCGTCTCTAGACAGTTACGTTGCCACAGTAGTAACGTTATATAATGTTATGCTCTTCTTCGCGCCAAAATCTCTGTCTGTCTGGATTCGGCTCTTTTTATGTCTAGCTAGCAGAATCAATAGCTAAACGGCTTTTTAGTTTTGTCGGCTGACGCTGAAGAAACACAGGATCTTTGTGAGTCACCAGAACCTGGCAGTGCTTATACTGTTAGCCACCTTGCCATGCCCAAGTGCTAAAAAATTAATTATAAATAAAATGCAAAGATATAAAATATTAAATTAGTTGTAAATTAAATATCTTTAAGACTAATACAAAAAGAAAAGAATAATACATTGACTTGGGTATATAGGCCTATTATTTGCTCAAACGTTCACGCAAAAACGGTCATTCTGACTGTCTGACGACCTGAGCACAACAGAGATAAATACACATACTCTTCTGAGGTTTATACTGGAGACTCGTGTAATTAAAATGTATTAAAGGTGAAATCCTAAAATAATAAAAATAAAACATGGGCTAACTTTTCCTGGGTGCACCGGCATAGCAACGGCGAGGCAAAGATTTTCACTTAATAATAAATTACATTTTCGGTTTGTTTCTCGTCAAACCCAGTATACCTTCAGAACAAATATACCACGATTTGCATGGGATTATTTTATGACATTTTAATCCTCTTTTTTTTTTTAAAAAACTGCATGAAAGCGCAGCAGGGTTTTTTATGTTTTTTGTTTTTTATCTTTTTGTGTTCTCAAAAAAAAAAACTCGCTTTAAAACAACATCAAGGGGAGTAAATAATTACTAAATTTCCTTTTTTGTGTGAACTATCCCAAAGACAGTCACAGAAAAATAGTGAAGGGGTAAATAAACTTCAAAGCGATAGGCTATACATCGTTTGCTAAGCGACGTAGGCCTATGCCGTGGCTTTTAAACCAACCGAATTCACTAATTTATGAGATCTCTATTCCACCCTCTTTTTTTTTTGTAGAATCATAAGGGAATTTTTATTCATTCATATAGCTGTCTGTTACCAGGTTATTTCCAAATATGTGATTTATTTTTGTAATTTTTTTTAGGTTTTTAAATCGGTTGGTGCTGTTGGTTAATGTTGTAACTGCAGTTTTGTCTTGTTCATATCTGCCGTTTTTGACTTACTTGAATTGATATTGTCACGTAATATTGTTAGATTAAATAACGTAATTTGAACTTGCCATACCTTGACTGTTAGTGAATGACTTTTGACCTGACACCCGTTTCTCCTCAGACAGTTCTACTGTAGCTGGAGGAATGGTGACAGCACACAGAGGACTTCATGCTCCTGTGGATGAAGTGGAGTGATGTCTGTCCTGAGAGAGCTTGCCTTTCTTCATATAGGCGTTGAAGCATCTGAAAAGTGCTGTTCCACCGTGTTTCCACCTCATTGATGAGTTTAAGTACAGGTCTGCACATTTCCTTCTGCATCTGGGTCAGCTTCTCTTTGGCCGTGGTGCTAGATCTGAAATAGGTGACAACTTTCTTTGCTTTGTTGCGGATGTCACAGAGGGCGGAAACCTGGTCGAAAGAATTTTTAACTATTAAATTAACTATTAAGTGCATGTGCAATGGAGATTGTGTGCCTCACTTGTAGAACCTTTGCACAAGCAATCATATTTGCTGCAGCATCTGTGACAAGGCATTTGACCTTTCCTTCGATTTCCCACTCCTCCATAACCTTGTTTTTGCTTGTTCAGCTGTGTGGTTATCTGGAAACTTCTCTACCCCCAACAAGACAGTGGTCATCTTATCATTTTCATCAATGTAGTGGCAGGTTATGGCAAGGTATGCATCCATGTTAAGCGATGTCCACATATCTGAGGTTAAAGACACAGCCATGGCCTTGCTCCAGGCTTCCTTGTATCTTGAGGCCACCATTTTCTAAATGCATTTTCTAAAGGTCTAAATGTGCAACAATAAAGGTTATATAAGGGTGATTCTTCAAGTGGGGGCTATTTTGCCATCTTACATTTTGATGAATGAAATTTGGTTGAATTTTGTTAGAATTATGTCAAGACAATGTTTACATGCTTTGATGTAAAGATATAATAATGGCCATGACTGAGCTTAAATATAATTTGAGTATTTTATATCTATTTGCCAACTGGCACTTCAAAACGTCATTCCCATTACAACATCAAAAAGTCTCATAATGCAAAGAATGTATCAAGGAGATCATTTAAACTCATTTATCTTGCAAACATTGTTAACCTTCAACAATACGTTAAAAAACAAAATGTTTCCATTCAGCGAATTACATATATTTTCTTGTTCTTACCATCAAAATGTGTTTTTCTGTGTTCATCAAAGGACACTTTTGTTTAATTTCTGGAAAATTAATATTAGATGTTTTTTCTTTGAATAGGTGGATGAGTATTTCATTAGGCTTTTCATGTAGCACCTCAAGATTGAACATAAAACAGTTTTAAAGGTATGTTTGCTGTAAATTAAGCAACGTGGCGGTACTGTTCTGGTAATGACATAGTGTTTTGGTAATGACATAAATGAAAAGTGCACTGATACATAAAGCAAATTTAAAGGCTTAAATAATGACTTCTGGTGAGTGTTGTTGAAAGAAATGGACAGATGTGAGGAGATATATATAAATATGACACAACCATCAACTTGAACATGTTTATTTCAACAACACTCATTTTATTTCATGAAGAAACCATACAATATTTTCTAGAGAATCAATTGTCACAATGGGATAAAACAACATAAAAATATCCTTCATAAACATTTCATAACTATGACTATTACCATTAGGTGAAATATTATATGTTTGGGTTAAAAACTCATAAAAGTTGCATTGGGTTAAAACTAACAATGCATAATGAAATGTGTTTGCTTTCAAACATGTATTTGAACATTCAAAATGTGAATTAGAGATGATATAGGGAGCTGTGGAGAGAAAGAGATACTGGGCCCTAGTTTAAATGACAGGCATAGTGTAGTCACTCAATGAGCAAAGTGTCCAGCCATGCCATTGTGTGTCATGTGGGAGTATTGTGGTGACCCAATGTTTTTGCTTAGGATCTTGCTCATGGTATTAAAATAAGCTAATTTAATTTCATAAAGAATTGTCCTTGTTATGAAATTAGGTTTTATTTAGAATTTAGACTTTGCACTTTTCCGGCAATTTAAATTAGGGCCCACTGACAGAAAAAGAGGTAGTAAAAAAGTTGAGGGAGAGAGCACACTAGTTGACCTAACATGAATATCCAGAACTATATATCTCCAAGGACCACCCTCTTGACAGATCTCTTATCAGTGGGAGAACAATTTCTCCCAGACATCTACTGGCAGCATCATGTGCCTTTTCGTCACTGGCTGAGGTGGTGGGATAAGACACAGAAAATCATGCGGCTGATACCACAGAGTATCATCCCTTATAGGCCAAAAGAAGCGGTTCTGGCCTACACAACTCAAAGTTTTAACAAGAATGCAATTCTCTGCATCCACATCTTGAACTATTCCTGGATATACCTCCCTGTCATATTTCACAGCACACCAACAACCTTTCAGTTGGTCTGTGATTTCAGTGACCCTAGAAAAACCTGCTTGTGCATCCATCAGAGGCACATCTATGTTTGAAGCTCCGTTGGCTGTAGTGGGCCCTTTGCACAGTGTCACCGACTGTGGACCATAGCATTTGCATTCATCTGGAAGTATTCGCCACTTGAATTGTGCTGGAGTGTTGGTGAAAATCTGTTTCAGAGGGGGAAGACAGTTAGTGTTGTTAATTATCCACATTATATTTAAATAAGTTTACCTGAAATTTACCTGGTGAATCTTCATGGTCCCACGGACAGTGTCCAGTGTTTGGGGAATTAAGTCATCATTGGCTGCAATATCATCTTCTTTGATATAAAAGAGCTTTATTTTTGTTTGTTATTCAGACAATGCTTCAAATAAGACCTCAGCTGATGGCAGATCCATTCCCCGTGCAACAAGGGCATCTGCTGTTCTTTTAACAGCTGCCCCTACCCCATCCGCAGGGTCCTTTCCATGTCCAGCTTCAAGGAAATTCCAAGTCGATCTTTGAAATTCTAAATCAAATGGCACAGTTGAAAGTAAGAAGAAATTCTTCTTTGATCTGTACTGTGTTGTGGGGCCATCACTAATGACATGAAGTGTGGTAGCTGATGGCACTTGCTCCTTGAGGTAAGACAACACTGGTGAGAGATGTGCCCAGAGACCTGATGGATCATGCCTCATTGAAGAAGAAATCGAACACAGGGACAAAACTTCTTTGGATGTGTAGGCAACTCCTGTGTGTAGGGTGATTTGTTTGTGTGAGTCACCAAAATGAGCAGCTTGCACTTCCGATGCATATTTGCCTAGGTAATTTTCAGCAAAGTCTATCTGAATAATAATTTCATCCTCATGTATATTCTCTTTGATATGACGTATTGTGGAGTGCTGGTGCTGAATGTTGAAAGTGTGTTGTCCAAATTTATCTTTTAAGGCAGTGGTGAAATCCTCTAGGAGAATTTCAAGTGTTCCATAAGTTTTTTCTTTCACTGTGAGATGGACATTGATTTTTTCTTTTAGCCCATCTTTGGTTTTTCTTTCACATTCTTCTACTTTATGCCTCCAACTGAACCAGCGGGTCTGCAGAGAACTGTCAAACTCTCCTGTTTCCAGCTGTTTTTCCTGGCAGATATCACACTCTCTGTACATGCATCTCTGTGTTGACTTGTCACAAGACAATGACTCCATGAGCCTGTCATTTTTGTTTGATGCTATAACCTTATGGTGGAACAATTTGTCAGCCATTAGCTGACAGAGTATTTGCATGTGTCTTACAAAAGCAAGTTTGAACTTCAGAAAGAGGGTATACAAGCTGTCATTAAAGAGACGCTTCTGCATTTTGATTTTCTTTCTGGTAATTGTCTCTCTTTTTCCTGTGGATGGTCGTGTCAGGTTTGGCATAGACGAAGCAGACAGAATGGTAAGTTAAATGCTTTAATTTGCAGAATGGATCGGTACAGCGAAACAGGTGAGTAAACAGTAAGTTGAATTTCAGATGATAGCTTAACTGAAGTGTAACCAAGTCTCTCTCTCTTTTTCTCTTGCAGATGATGATGATGATGAAGGAGTTCCTTAGAAGACGGAATGGTGACTGGCTGAGAAGATCGGGATCGAAGGTAGGTATACAGGTAAGTATGGCAGAGAGTCTGTGTCATGTGTAGACGAGATCAGACAATGACTGAATGTTTGTAGCAGGTATATATGGGTGAACTGATGATGAGGTCCAGGTGACGGTGATTAGTAATCAGGTGACAATGAGCGTGTGAATGACTGAGTGGGCGGAGTGAGGGAATGAGTGGAAGGAGATGGTGATGGAATCCTGACAGTACCCCCCCCTCCCGAAGCAGCTCTTGACGGCTGGGAAGAAGAGAGATGTTGCCGGCGGCGAGGTCGACCACGACCCCTGGGAGCTGGGCGGTCAGGATGGTCAGAATGGAACTGGGAGAGTAAGGCTGGATCTAGGATATCATCACGGAGCACCCAGGAACGCTCCTCTGGACCGTAGTCCTCCCAGTCCACCAGATACTCCAGACGGGGACCTCGCCGCCGGGAGTCCATGATGGATCAAACTCTGTAGATGGCCTCTTCTTCAACAGGAACGGGAGGAGGAGGCACGTCATCCGAGGTGGAATCTGAGGGAACAGAAGAGACTGGGTCAGTGAAGGGTTTGAGGAGAGAGACATGGAAGGAAGGAGAGATCTTGTACTGAGGTGGAAGGTTGAGTCTGTAGATTACTTCGTTCAACTGCCTCTGGATGGTGAAAGGTCCAATGAATCGAGGACTCAGCTTACGGCAAGGCAGGCGGAGGCGAATGTCCCTCGTCGATAACCACACCTTCTGATCTCATAGAAGTGGTAAATGCCTCACTTTTCTATGGAAGTTTTCCAAACTCCCTTAAAACTGCTGTTGTCAAACCCCTCCTGAAAAAGAGCAATCTGGATAAGACTATATTAAGCAACTATAGACCGATCTCAAATCTTCCTTTCACAGGCAAAATCATTGAAAAAGTTGTCTTCAACCAGCTGAACAAATTCTTAAACTCAAATGGATACTTTGATAATTTTCAATCTGGCTTCCGATCGCATCACAGCACAGAGACGGCGCTCATTAAGATAATAAACGATATTCGCTTAAATACAGATTCAGGCAAATTATCAGTGCTGGTTCTACTCGACCTCAGTGCTGCATTTGACACTGTCGATCACAAAATACTTCTAGACAGGCTGGAAAACTGGGTGGGGTTTTCTGGGACAGTTCTAAAATGGTTCAGGTCATACTTAGATGGGAGAGGTTATTATGTGAGTATAGGTGACCATAAGTCTGAGTGGACGCCCATGACATGCGGAGTCCCTCAAGGCTCAATTCTTGCGCCACTCCTGTTCAACCTGTACATGCTCCCAATGAGCCAAATAATGAGAAAGAACCAAATCTCTTACCACAGCTATGCAGACGACACACAGCTCTACTTAGCCCTATCGCCTAACGATTACAGCCCCATTGACTCTCTGCTTCAATGCATTGATGAAGTCAACAGCTGGATGTGCCAAAACTTTCTACAGTTAAACAAAGACAAAACTGAAATCATTGTGTTTGGAAACAAAGATGAAGTTCTCAAGGTGAACGCATACCTTCACTCTAAAGGTCAAACAACTAAAAATCAGGTCAAGAATCTTGGTGTGTCTTTAGAGTCAGACCTTAGTTTCAATAGTCATGTCAAAGCAATAACTAAATCAGCATACTATCATCTGAAAAATATTGCAAGAATTAGATGCTTTGTTTCCAATCAAGACTTAGAAAAACTAGTGCATGCTTTCATCACCAGCAGGGTGGATTATTGTAATGGACTCCTCACTGGCCTTCCCAAAAAGACCATAAGACATTTGCAGCTCATACAGAACGCTGCAGCCAGGATTCTTAGCAGAACCAGAAAATATGATCATATCACACCAGTCCTCAGGTCATTACACTGGCTGCCAGTTACTTATAGGATTGATTTTAAAGTATTATTACTAGTATATAAATCATTCAATGGCCTAGGACCTCAATACATTGCAGATATGCTCACGGAATACAAACCCAACAGATTACTCAGATCATTAGGATCACATCAGCTAGAAGTTCCAAGAGTTCACTCTAAGCAGGAAGAGTCTGCTTTTAGCTATTATGCCAGCCGCAGCTGGAACCAGCTTCCAGAGGAGATCAGATGTGCTCCTACATTAGTCACATTCAAATCCAGACTCAAAACACATCTGTTTAACTTTGCATTTAATGAATGAGCACTGTGTCACTGTTTGTCCGACTGTTTATACTGTGTCTTATTTTAGTCTTTATTCTAAACTGTTTTAATTATTTTTAGTTCTTTCTCGTTTCTTTATTTTAAACTGTTCTTTATTCTAAACTGTTTTAATTATTTTTAGTTCTTTCTTGTTTCTTTATTTTAAACTGTTTTGTATATTCTTATTTCTTCTGATTATTTTTAATAGTATGTAAAGCACTTTGAATTACCATTGTGTATGAAATGTGCTATATAAATAAACTTGCCTTGCCTTGCCTTGCCTTGACCAGGTTGGTATTGGGGTGTATCGGCTCGTAGACGATCCGCTTGATCCTTGTGCCTCCGCACTGCCTGTTGTAGATGCACATGAGCTGAGTCCCATACCCCCTCGCTCTGATGGAACCAAAAGTCGACAGCTGGAACCTCCGAGGGCTCACCCGACCAAGGGAAGAGAGGTGGCTGATATCCAAGGAAGCACTGAAAGGGGGTAAGCCCGGTGGTACGCTGAGTGAGGGAATTCTGAGCGTATTCCGCCCAGGGGAGGTATCGGTTCCAGCTGTCTTGGTACTGGTGGCAATAAGTTCGCAGATAACGTCCTATCTCCTGAATCTTCCGCTCAGTCTGGCCGTTGGTCTGCGGATGATATCCTGAAGAGAGGCTGACAGTGACCCCGAGGAGCTTGAAGAAGGCGTGCCACACCCGGGAGATGAATTGGGGTCCCCTGTCCGAAACGATGTCTTCTGGAATGCCGAAATTTCTGAATACATGATGAAACAATGCTTCAGCTGTTTCTAAAGCCGTTGGTAAACCAGGTAAAGGTATCAGCGTGCAGCCTTTGGAAAATCTATCCACAACGCCGAGCACACAGGTAAATCCACCGGATCTAGGAAGGTTAGTCATGAAGTCCACTCCGATGTGTGACCAAGGGCGTCTGGGTATAGGTAGTGGCACAAGTTTACCCTCAGGTAGTTTCCTGGGAGTGTTGGTGATGGCGCAGACTGAACAGCCACGGACGAACCTGGAGACATCTTCGGAGATGGACGGCCACCAGTACCGCTGACTGAGGAGCGATAGGGTACGCTTGCTACCTGGATGTCCAGAGCCCGGAACTGTGTGAGCAGAGTCAAGAAGGGGAGTACGAAGATGTTGAGGTACGAAAGTACGCCCTTCTGGACCTCCCGGCGGAGCAGGATGGCGAGAATTTTCCTGAGAGATTTGCTGGTCGATGTCCCAGAGAATGGGACTGAGGATTAAGGCTGGAGGGAGGATGGTTTCAGTACTGAGGTCCTCTGAAGATGAATGATGGAGTCTGGAAAGAGCGTCTGCCTTGCAATTCTTACTTCCTGGACGGTAAGTAACAACGAAGTTGAATCGAGTGAAGAAGAGTGCCCAGCGGGCCTGGCAAGGATTCAATCTTCTTGCCTCACAAAGATATTCCAAGTTGCAATGATCTGTAATTACTTCGAACTGGTGATTTGCTCCCTCCAGCCAATGTCTCCATTCTTCTAAAGCCGGTTTTATGGCTAGCAGTTCCCGGTTGCCGATGTCGTAGTTTTGCTCCACCGGGGACAGCTTTTTGGAAAAGAAGGCACATGGATGGAGTCTGGGAGGCTCACCCTGCCGCTGTGACAGCACCGCTCCAACCCCAGTGGAAGATGCATCGACCTCAACGATGAAAGGAAGTTCTGGATTGGGATGGATGAGGATTGGTGCTGTCGTGAAGACTTTGAGGCGATGGAAAGCTTGGATAGCTGTGGGATTCAAGGACAGAGACTTGGGTCGATTCTTTAATGAAGATGTGAGAGGAGCACTGATGAGACTGTAGTTCTTGATGAATCTTCTGTAGAAGTTTGCAAAACCGAGGAATCTTTGAAGTTCTTTGACAGATGTGGGTAATGGCTAGTCTTGGATTGTTTCCACCTTCCTCTGGTCCATCTGGATACCATGCTGATCTATGATGTAACCCAGGAACTGAACAGAGGTGATATGGAACTCACACTTCTCCAATTTCAGGTAAAGCTTGTGTTCTCTCAGTTTCTCTAGTACTTGAATGACATGACGATGGTGTTCAGCAATTGAAGATGAATAGATGAGGATATCGTCAATGTAGACAATCACAAAGCGGTTGAGGTACTCACGGAACACTTCGTTCATGTACCCTTGGAAGACCGCTGGAGCGTTGGACAGCCCGAAGGGCATAACCTGATATTCATAATGGCCAGATGGGGTGACGAACGCTGTCTTCCACTCATCTCCATGCCGTATACGGATCAAGTTGTATGCACTCCGAAGGTCCAGTTTCGAAAATATGCGAGCCCCACGCACCTGCTCCAAGGCAGCTGGGACCAGAGGAAGGGGATAACTGTATTTGACAGTTTGAGAGTTGAGATGACGATAATCGATGCAGGGCCTCAAGCCTCCGTCCTTCTTACCCACAAAGAAGAAACTTGAAGCGGCAGGGGAAGTCGATGTGCGGATGAACTGTTGTTGTAAAGCCTCCTCCACATACTCCTCCATTGCCTTCTGCTCCGGGATGTACAGTGGATAGATACAACCTTTAGGTAGAGTGGCTCCAGGTAGCAAGTCGATTGTGCAGTCCCATGGCCGATGAGGTGGTAGTTTAGTAGCCAGTTTCTTGCTGAACACATCCTGGTACGCCTGGTACTACACTGGAATCTCTACTTGATGCTCTACTTCAGGGCTCTCAACCGAGGTGGAACAAACAGGAACTTTGGACCTCTTCTGAGGCGTCGATGATGAAGAAGGGATTTTCTTGATGGATGATAGACAGGACAAATGGCAGGACTCACCCCAACACAATACTTCACCAGATTTCGAGTGGAGCGTTGGCTGATGTTGAACTAACCAGGGGCATCCCAGGATGAGCTCAGCGGTGGACTCCTCCAGCACCATAAAAGAAATCTCCTCTGAATGAAGACAACCAACACGCAGCGTCAGAGTAGGTGAACAGTGACAAATTCGACCTCGACCCAGCGGTTTTCCCTGGATGGTTTGTACATGGAGGTCTTGAGAATTGCGATGTTTGCGGATGTTCAATTTTTGGAGAAGCTGTGTGGAGATGAAATTCCCCGCCGAACCAGAGTCAATAAGGGCTTGCGCTGAGACACAAATACGAGAAGTTAATACATGCACAGTGGTGCGATTTAAAGCTTCAATTTTAGGTGAGACTTGAATTGTGCTTACCGCTGGGCATGGAGGTCGAACAGGGCAAGAGCTGAGAAGATGATTATCAGATGCACAATAGAGACAGAGTTTATGAAGAATTCGTCGTTGACGCTCTGAAGCTGGAAGATGGGCGGAGCCGAGATCCATAGGCTCTGGTGCTGGAGGAGTGACTGATGGAACCGTGGGCGGAGGACATACAGTGGGAGTCGGAGAATCACAGGCTGATAGTCTTTGCGAAACTCGAATGGATTTTTGAATTAATTTCTCAATTCCCAGACTGTCGTCATAAACCACCATCAACTGACGAATGTTAGGGTTCAAACCATGACGAAAAGCTGTGATCAATGCTGCCTCATTCCAACCACTGGATGCCGCTAAAGTGCGGAATCGTAAAGAGAAAGTACTCACAGAAGATTAGCCTTGACGAAGATTGTAGAGTTGATCATGTACTGATAAATCGGCAGCTGTTTGACCGAAAACTTCTTTGAAGTGTTGTATGAAACCGGAGAGGGATTTGACGACTTCCGAATCCTAATTCCACAGAGACTGTGCCCACTGAAGTGCTTGCCCAGACAGAAGTGAAATGATGAAAGCAACACGAGCTGAATCGTTGATGAATTGATGTTCTTGCATGGAGAAATACAAAGATACCTGAAGTAGAAACCCACTGCAGTCCTCCGCCTCACCGGAGAATGTCGCTGGTCGGGCCATGGGACACGCTGAGGCAGTGAACGAAGCAACGGGCGCTTGAGGAAGTGAAGCTGAAGAGGTGTGTTGATGAATGGCGATCGGATTAACAGGTGAATTCGCTGTGTATTCCGAAGGATTCTGCATGGTGGTCTGATCTTCTGTCAGGTTTGGCATAGATGAAGCAGACAGAATGGTAAGTTAAATGCTTTAATTTGCAGAATGGATCGGTACAGCGAAACAGGTGAGTAAACAGTAAGTTCAATTTCAGATGATAGCTTAACTGAAGTGTAACCAAGTCTCTCTCTCTCTTTCTCTTGCAGAAGATGATGAAGGAGTTCCTTAGAAGACGGAATGGTGACTGGCTGAGAAGATCGGGATCGAAGGTAGGTATACAGGTAAGTATGGCAGAGAGTCTGTGTCATGTATAGACGAGATCAGACAATGACTGAATGTTTGTAGCAGGTATATATGGGTGAACTGATGATGAGGTCCAGGTGACGGTGATTAGTAATCAGGTGACAATGAGCGTGTGAATGACTGAGTGGGCGGAGTGAGGGAATGAGTGGAAGGAGATGGTGATGGAATCCTGACAGGTCGACTGTTGTCATCTCGCTCCAGGAATTTCTTTAGTTGTTCCTTTGTATCTGTATTCATTTTGTTTTTGTATTCTCTCCTGTGGAATTGGAAACCTGCTGGTCTGTTTCTGTTGCTGTGCATTATCCAACCTGACGGAGTGCTTCCTTTAAAAAATGGTACTTCTTCAGTACCTTTCCAGATAGAATCCTGGCAACAATATGTTTGTTTTTTACTCCAGCTTGTTTGCATTTGTTTTTGAGTTCAGAGAGTACCACATTGTGGAAGAGCAGTGTCTTCTTTAGGGCCTTTGGTTGCAGTTTCATTTGTTTTTTTGTTTTTTGCTTTGGGGAGTCTAGTTGTGAAAGCCGCCCAGAAAGCCTAGTGCATCTCTTTTTGTATTTCTCCTTTTTTTTTCTGTGCCATTTGTAGCTTCTTTTGGATAGCAAAAAGATCACGATAGACTTTTGCTTTATTTGCCTTAACTTTCTTACGACCTCTTCTGCAAGGAGTTTCACGATTTGCATTTTCATTGTTCTGACCTTGTTGCACTGGAGATCTTGGGGGGATGTCTGGAGATGCTGGGGGAGTGTTTGAAGCTACATAGTGTTGTACTTCCTGTCGAATTTTGTCATTGGCTCTTTTATTGTTTTGTTTAACTCTCCATTGTTTGCGTTTCTGTCTTTGCTCCCGTTTTGAAAGTTGTGAGATTACTTTAAGCTTTCCTGTTTCTTTTCTTCTTTTGTATCTTTCCTTTTCTCTGTCAATGTACTGCTGATATTTTACAGGATCTTCCTTCAATTTTTTTCTATAATCTCTAGACCTTTCAGTTGATTTCTTGGGAGCCATTCTGGTTAAAAAATAAGAAAAAATAGTTTTAGGAAGTAAGGCATCTCACTTAAGTTTCATTGTAAAATCACACTATTATGCTTCTTTAACTTAATTTATAAACACATAATATGATATAGATAGTGACACAGAACATGTCATTACCACCATCACTTGTCATTACCATCACAACAACTTGTTGTGATGGTAATGACGTGTTGAGGTAATGACATTTTTAATTTTTTTCAGGAAAAAAGATGATAGGTCATGAATTTGCTAACATCACTCAACAGCTAGTACAAAAAGAACTTTAAATACACATAAATCATGTATCAAAATATTGCTGCTACAGCATTTATGGTAATGACGCTGAATAAGTCTACTTCATGATCAGAAGGAATTCATGATTAAATTACTTACTTTTTCAGACATCAAATATCACTGTTCTTTCATGGCTGACATGTGCTCCCCTGCTAGTCTTCATTTCCATGGTTACGGCATAAACAAGTCTTACCCTCAAAAATATCCTTGTTGTAATCATAGACTGTCGCGGTAATGACAGTATTGTTGTGGACAATACTAAATTGTTAAAAATATTCACAAATTGCACAGATATGAACCCGAATTATGCATCAAGTGCCTTTTTAAGTTACTGTTTAAACATATATTGTGATTTTTTGATGAACTGATAACATTTTATCACATTTTCAGAGCAGATAAGTTTTAAAGTCTGAGTTGGGGACAAGGCCTGAGTAGCCAAATATTAGTAATGAAAACATTTTTAAAAATGGAAATCATACTGATTTTAGTGTATAACATTTTTTGGTGGTGCAATAAATATTATTTGAAATAACTAAACTATTTATTTTATAATATAGTATTTTTAACATGAATGTATAACCTGGGGACATAAAAGTTCCCCTAATTGAAGAATCACCCATAAATATTATCCAGTGTAAATTGTTAAATTGGACTCTGTATGTGTGTTTGTACACACACCTGCCTGCTTGGCAGTACATAGGTAGGATTCAGAGCATGGATGAGACCCCTGAACTCTTCATCCTCCACCGCTGAAAATGGTTGAGAGTCTTTGATGATCATATTCACCAGATCCTCATCAACCATCTGCTTTTGAGAACCTGAAGGGAAGAGCATTGTGTTTTAATAACAAGTACAAGTCATAGGTAAACTTCATAGTGAAATTATGATAATGCTGCCGAAATGACAAGAGTTTAGGAGGGGAGGTAAGAGCCTTCTACCTTGTGTGTGTACAGGTTCGGTCACAGGCTGCGCAGTGTCATGCAAAGCTCGAAAGTGTCTGAGCATGGAGGAAGTATTATTTGAATACATAATACATGCTTATACACCAAACATCTCACCTGTTACATAGTGTTACGAACCCCTCTTTAAAATTGGCAGAAAAGGGTTGCATAACATAAAGAAGGACACGTGAAACTTAAATACGATGCTTAAACATTTTTTTAAATCACAAAACTAGGAAAACATGTATCATAACGAAGAGAAAACAAAGATATTTCTAAGATAATTACCAAATTATGATAAACACAAACAAGCAACAAAACACTTCAAAGTATAAAGGCAGCAAGTATTAACAAAATAACAATAAAGAAATAAACCAAACAGAAAGAAAAGCTTGTTTGCTGGTGAATCTCCTCTCTTCTGCCATGCTCCGCTTCAGCGTCCTTAATATAGTTGATCACCAACGCGTACAACGAGACCCGCAGGTGCACAGGGACGAGCTAGCAATCAGACTCAGACAGAGAGAATGACGTCGTACTTAAGGAGAAGAAACGCACCCAAGGCACAGGCCATAACACATAGAGTTAAATGAAGTAAAGATGTAGATGATCTCGGAAATATTAGTGAATTAGTGATACGCATAAGGCCTGTATACCAAAACGTTACTTTATTGGAGGATGTCAATTAAAAATGATCCCAAACAGGGGATGTTTAACTTTTTCTTCCAGATGCCATTTCTCATATAAGGAACTTACCACCACCTCACAAAAAAAAAAAAAAAAAAAACACCTCGAAACGGAGCTTCATTGGAAATTGTGTTGCGTGCTCGATACGCGCATCGGATCCTCAGTGTCATATGCAGTGTTGTTTTTGGCAGCCCTTTTAGTTTTAGTCTTAGTCTTTTGGACGAAAATGCTTTTTAGTTTTAGTCACATTTTAGTCACTTATAAACTTGATAGTTTTAGTCAAGTTTTAGTCGACGAAAACGCAAAATAGGTTTTAGTCAAGTTTTAGTCAATTTTAGTAAAAAAAAGAGAAAAAAAAAGTAGTCTTTAACAAATTAATTTAGGTTAAAAAGTATTGGAAATGAGCTTAGGTTTGACAGGTTGTAGCAATTGTTGCAATTCATAACATTTTTTGGGGGGAAAATAACCCCTGAAATGATGACTTCTTGTGAATATTGTGGAAACTAATTGATACATTTAGATAAATATATTTCATACCTTATAGCAAATTATAATACAACTTATTAGGCCTATATATTTATAGAATAGCAAAGTAGGCCTAATCAATATACAAGACTGAATCACATAGATGTGAAATATAAAGGCTATCATGATCATTTTGCCAACAATGAACCATGGATTTGTTTAGTTTATAATACGTTTTATTTTTAACTTAAACAAATACAACATATAACATTCAAAACTCACCGGCTTAGACTGCATTTGAAGAAAAATAAACACAGCAGTTTTCTGTAGCCTTGTGTGCGAACTTATTCAATAGAATTATTAGATTATCTCCTGATGCGTGCTGCTTAATATCACACACTCCGCCGTGACAAACAGAAAAAAACGCGACGGCATATGGTACAATTGGCCTTGTATTCATTGTCCCTCACGCATTCCAGCCACGGGTAGTCATTTTCCCATTCAATTTTACATTTCTGTGCTCTTTTCTTTTTCGCTGGCTGCTCGGAGGTAGTCATTTTTACATTTCCCGCTGTTGTCACTTGTCGTCATCGTTGCTACGATACGTGACTCACAATGCGAAACGACCAATTAAAAGGGCATTCTCTGATGATGTTCCAAGATGTTAAAAACGCTACGCTGATCATAGACAAACAGGGGGAGAAATTAGCATTTCTAATTACCGCACCGTCGGGTTTTTTTTCTCATAGCCTACAAATGTCTTCGTTCATAGTCTGACATATTAGAAGCTATATGTGTCTGTCATGGATTTGCACTGAATTGATTCTCAAAAATACGGAACAAAGTGCGTTCCGTATCAGTTCAATACGGAACAAGACTTTATTGTGTCAAATACGGGACGATTCCGTATTATACGGAACGGTTGGCAACCCTAATTGAACGTCAGACTTATAATAATTTTCGTTCCGTCTCGTCAACGAAAACTCGAAAACGTCTCGTCATGTTTTAGTCACCTTAGAGCCATTTTTAGCTAGTCATCGTCGCGTTATCGTCGTAAAAAAAGGTGCGTCAACGAAATCATTTCGTTATCGTCATCGTTGACGAAAACAACACTGGTCATATGTAACATCAATGTTATCCCGTTTCAATACATTTTTACTGTACTTGGATCCAACGCCTGTTTTGTTTGCAGCAGCCACGTTACATTGATCCAGCAGAGGAAATTCTGTTCTTACGTCAAGGTACCTGTACTATAGAGATCTATACTGAACAGTTCTGTGCCCTCGCCAGCCGGGTAGAGTTTTTTATTGTCATGGCTTAGCTGAGCCCATAAAGTCATGTATGCCAAGAGGAAAAGAACGAACTGACTCTAGAACAATACGGCAAGGCAAGTTTATTTATATAACACATTTCATACACAATGGTAATTTAAAGTGCTTTACATAGAAGGAATTAAAAGAATTAAAAAAATGAATTAAAACAGTTTAGAATAAAAAGGGAAAAAAATACAGTGCAAAAGTCGGACGAATGTTTAAGTAGTTAATGTTCCTATGCTCAGAGGTGACTTAAAAAAAAGAGGTCCTGCGTGACTTATGTAAAAAATATACCTGTATGCACCAACTGTAAAAAAGAGAGGGAAAAATAAAGCTTGCTATTTAGTGTTGAATCAGCCATAACGTCTCCAGCCTGTTTGTTGCTCGAGTGAAAAGTTATGCAGTTTTACGGCGATGGCTATTGCTCTCCAACCCATGAGTCTGCTCCAGAGCCCTGTTCAGCCCCAGAGCTCAGTCCTCTATCGGTTCCAGTGTATGCCAGACAATTCTTATACATTAATATTTGCATTGATCAATAAATAAAATTACATTACTATATTGGTTTGGTTTAAGATTTGTATTTTTCATTGTACTGAGTCAGTGCACGGGCTTAGTTATTTGGCTTAAGGTTAAAACATTAAAACCAGTTAAAATTCCTCTTTGGCTAAAATGTGATTTTTAAAAACATAGCTAAAATTGTTAAAGTTCATTTTGTAATTAAGATGACTTGTTGTGGGAATGGACCAGCCTAGTGACAAAGAGATTCAAACAGGAAGTTGATCTTTTTTTTATTGGAATTGTAAAGGAAGTGAGAATGTACCAACCTTGATGTATTAGACGGACATAGGAAAATGTGATGTCCTGAACAATGTGACTTTTGTTTAATGGAATTCTTTTTGCATTAAATAAAAATTATCCATGGCTCTAAATTTTTTGTTTTGTTTCCCCTTTTTTGTTTTCATGGTGCTGGCCACCTCCTATAAATTCAGTGAATGTCTTGTCTAGTGAGAGTCTTGTTTCTTGTTGTTCCCTGGAAAGGTGGTGTTGATTTTGGTCCTCTGTCAGTTTGAGAGGCTCAAGCACAATTATGTCCTTTTTTAATACTGGCCATTTCCTCTGATGTAACCCGAATGAATTATATTTTTTGGATCTTTTTTAACTGTTACAAATTTTCCCTCCTTTTCCTCTCTTTTTTTTTGTTGCATAAGCAAGATTCAATAAAGATTGTCACAATCAAAGACCACTTTTGTGGCGATAGACTCATTTTTTTGTTGTGATTTCCTAAGTCTCATGGCAGATCCACCACACATATTTTTATGTATTTTTAGAAATATATAAGCAATAGAGATATAAATATAGATAAGATAAATATAGATCCAATGGAGAGATCACACTGTCAGACAGATTAGGAATATTCACACATAATTTACAGGTGAAACTCGAACAATTTGAATATCGTGCAAAAGTTTGTGTATTTCAGTAATTCAAATTAAAAGGTGAAACTAATATATTTAGTATATATAACTATATACTTATGCATGATTATACTTTTCAGAGGGCCGACATTTCTGTATTTAAAATCCTTTTTTTAAAATTGATTATATATTTACATTTTAATGGTTATAAAGGAAAAAGAATGATCTAAAAGCTGTTTTTATTTAAATTAAATAGTATCATTTAATTCCATATTGAATTATTTCCCTAAAACAAGGATTTGATTTGACTTTAGGAGAACCTTAACAAGTTTTCTCTGTGATTCTCTGAAGTGGATCTGTTTTCCAGTGTAAATGAGCTTTCTCTCCGAGCAGAAGCACAAGGTTCAGAGGCCTCGAGTGCTTCCATGCCCCACATTCCCAACTTAGCTCTGTGGTTTCATCAGCTGCCGGGTTTGGAGATGAGCCGAGGGGTATTTATAGACACATGGCGAGCAGAAGAGGAATGTGTTGCTGCGATTAACTCTCTTAGTGTGTAAGGAATAAAGTTTATTTTTCACTGTTGGGTCAAACTTGAATCAGTTGCTTCTATATAGAGCATAAAACCATCTTTAAATGTAAATCTCTCTTTGTCTGATGGATAAAGTGGTATGATGAACCCAGGAAACAGCAACACATGTAAACTGAGAAACTAGATCTAAACAATAGATTAACATACATTATTACAAGTAGTTATTGCTCTACTGGTTCTTAATGTTATTGTGAGAGTGCAGTTTCCAACACAGGGTTATCTCAACCAAAATATCTAAGATTATTAAGATCATTAGGGATAGTAATTTTTGTACAGTTAGTAAAAGATGACAAAATGCAAACAAACTAAGCACTTGTAGGCAGTTGAAGTGTGGTTTATTGAGAGGTTTCAGGCATGAGGTCAGAAGCAGCGGGACAGACTCTCTCAGTCTATTATTGACTCAGTCTCTCACATGAGCTTCACCAGTCCTGTGGTCTCTCTGGTCTCAGTGGTCTCTCTGGTCTCTGTGGTCTCTCTGTTCTCTTCTCTCTCTGGTCTCTGTGATGGAGGACGAGAGTCCCGCGGCGAGCATCAACGGCCTCCAGCAACACACGGAGATCTCTGCTGAATCTGAGCTTCCCCGCCGCAGCGATGTCAAAGTCTACAAGGAGTTCTGCGACTTCTACGTGCGATCGTGAGTCTGCCGCTTCAACAGCTTCTGCATAGTCACAAAAATATACTCATACTCAACTATATACTACTCAATTGTGGCTGACTCTTGTATGATAAATAGATAAAAGCGACTACTAAGTGTAAATGTAAATATAGTGTCTTGAAAGCAGATTATTAGAATAGTTTGTTTCCATGTTTGATCACTGGCTGGCTTTTACATGAATCTTCAGCAGTAAACAACAGTAAATCTGTAAATATAAAATAAAATAAAATCTGTGTTTAACCTTTTTTCTAAAAATGTTCCCTTAATTGTGTCGAGGCTTCTGCTCTCATCTGCTTCCAGTTATCTTACCTGCACAAAAACAGTCTGTTATGCTGCTTTATATTGCAAGCTGGTATTATTTTATTACCATAATCATAAACAAACTGGTTTGTAGTGCAAATATTACAGTTAACTGCACTTTGTTATTCTTCTGGTTATTTCTCTATGGGGACTGATGAATCAGAAGTCTCACACCTTCACAGAAAACAGCAATAGAAAAATTAATTAGTCTACAGGCAAAAAACCTTTTCAGAAATTAAGTTGATGAGTCTGAATTTTGGAAATGTAGAGAAAGGGTGAGCTGAACTGCTATATTTCTCTATTAAGCATAGACTTTATTTAGGCAACTTAAAGACATTTTTTACTGAAAAATGCACAATACGTAAACTTTCAGCTGAGGACTCAACATCCTGACGGAGTGAAAAACAACTGATCGGTTCAAGACAGTGTTTCCCTTTCATGTGCAGTGTGTATGAGACGCTGAGGCTAGTTAACGCTTCACAGCCATATATGCAGATCCACATGCCATAGATGTTTGTCCAGTGCTGCATGTCTGACCTTCACAAAGAGCCACATATAGACAAACGGCTGTAATATTCTTCATACTCTCTGCCTAGTGTGGAGTACTTTGGTGGATGCTTTCATCCAGTGACTCTTTACAGTGAGTCCACAGTATTTGTGGCTTAATCTCACTCACCATAGAACACAGTAACGGCTCTAATGATCTGACAGCACAGGATTGTGGGATATCATAGGCAGACACAGCTATACTGCCTTCAGAAATCAATCAGATGACGGTATGTCAGTAGACAGCATGAGACTCGATCACTGGATCCAGGCGTCTTCCCTTCTCAGTGTGCGTACAGCATTCATTCCAGTCATTCAGTCTTTAGGTCACTCCTTTAGATCCACTTATTAATTCATATAAGCTGTTTGTTTAATTCATAATGATGTTTCTTCAAGAGGATTAAAGGGGAAAATGCTAGACATCCTGTTGTCATTTGTGGGGAAATGTGAAGCAGAGCAGAAGCAGCATCTAAATGGTCACGTTACCTTTATTTATATACAATACTGATTGTGCCTGTCCTTCACTGAACCGAGCTCTTCTGACAGCCATATGAAGAAGTTTCTGTACAGTGTGCAGTGAATTGAAAGGGTCTTACCGTTGCTTAAGGTTACAGTCAGGAAAACATTTTCTAATATGTTATCTAGATGTAACCTTTGGCTAAAAGTATTTAAGAAAACCAGAGTGACTTCCAAACAATACAAATTTATTTGACAAAAAGAATCTTTATTCCACTAAAAGCTTTCAGAAAAAAATATAAACATACCCTTGACAGTTTACCTGTTAAATACCCACAGTTAATCAGACATTATTATAGATCGAACATTAACAGAAGGGACAAAAATCACACATCAAATCAGTGCGTCACGACTCTTAAAGGAACACGCCGACTTTCTGGAACTTTAGCTTATTCATCGTATCCCCCAGAGTTAGATAAGTCCATACATACCCTTCTCATCTCCGTGCGTGCCGTAACTCTGTATGACGCACCCACCGCTAGCTTAGCTTAGCACAAAGACTGGAGGTAAATGGCTCCAGCTAGCATACTGCTCCCAATAAGTGACAAAATAACCCAACATTTTCCTATTTACATGTTGTGATTTGTATAGTCACAGCGTGTACAAATAACAAGGTCACATAAGACACAGCCATCTTCTAACCGTATAAATACTGGGAACTATATTCTCAGAAGGCGAAGCAAAAAAAAATAAAACTGACATTTTTCTATTAATGTGAAGGTGTGAGACTGCTGATTCATCAGTCGCCATAGGGAAATAACCAGAAGAATAACAAGAAGCAACAGTCACCTTAAGCAATGGTAAGACCCTTTCAATTCACTGCTCACTCTACAGAAACTTCTTCATATGGCTGTCAGAAGAGCTCAGTTCTTTTGAACACTGTCAGTGAAGGACAGGCACAATCAGTATTGTATATAAATAAAGGAAAAAAGCGAAGCCTCGGCCAGGCCTGTACCATGACATCCAACCCCAGTGGGGCTGGATGTGTGAGGGAGAACCAAAGTGGACAGTGGGACGTCTCTCGAGATGCAAATAGATCCACTTCCATTGGTCCAAACCTCTACCATATCAACTCCACCACCTCTGGGTGAAGTCTCCATTCCCCGGGCCTCAGCCCCTTGCTCGACAGCATGTCTGCTCCCTGATTCTGAACCCCCGGGACATATATTGCTCTAATAGATAATATTTTCCCTTGGGACCATAGAATAATCTGATGCGCCAGTCTGGATAGAGGGTGCGATCTGAGTCCCCCTTGTCGGTTCAGATAAGCTACCACTGATGTATTGTCTGAACATATCAGGACGTGATAACCTTTGATGTCTGGGAGGAAGCTCCTCAGGGCCCTGAACACAGCCAACATCTCTAGGCAATTTATATGCCAATAGTGATGATGGTCCTGCCACAGACCCCTGGCAAAGCGGCCATCCATGACTGTGCCCCAGCCAGTGAGGGTGGCGTCTGTCGAAACGGTTTTCCGGCGACATGACGCTCCTAACACTGGCCCTTGGGACAGGAACCAAGGCATCTGCGCGTGACCCTGATTGTACAGAATGGATTTCCCCTCGGGGAAAACCCCTTGGCTTTCAGCCACCACTGAAGGGGCCTCATGTGTAGAAGGCCCAAAGGTATTATGTTGCCGCTGCCATGAGGCCCAGCAGTCTTTGAAATTGCTTTACAGTGATGGCCTGGCCTAGCTTTATCCCGGACACCATGGCCAGGATGGACTCGATATGTGCGGGAGACATATGTGCCCGCATCGTAACCGAATTCCATACCACACCCAGAAACGTAGTTTTCTGAGCTGGTTCCAACACGCTTTTCTTTGTGTTTAGTCTCAACCCCAGGTTCTGAATGTGGCCAAGGACGACATCTCGATGCCGAACTGCCATTTCCCGAGACTGGGCCAATATGAGCCAGTCGTTGATGTAATTCAGTATACGAATGCCCTGAAGCCTCAGTGGAGCCAGAGCTGCACAGTGCTAGGCCGAACGGAATAACCTGATATTGGTACGCTTCACCCCCGAAAGCGAATCTCAGGAACCTCCTGTGACATGGAAGGATGGAGACATGAAAATAGGCGTCTTTTAGATCTATCGTGACAAACCAATCCTCAGATCTGATTTGATTCACGATGATGGGAATAGTGAGCATCTTGAACCTGAATCTCCTCAGAGAACGATTCAACTGCCTCAGATCTAAAATCGGCCTCAGCCCGCCATCCTTCTTTGGAACTATAAAGTACCGGCTGTAAAACCCGGACTCCCTGTCTGGTAGGGGAACACTTTCTATGGCCCATTTGACCAGTAGAGTCTATACCTCTTGTTCCATAACCCGAGCCTGTTCTGGAACCACTACAGTCGGTACCACCCCCGCAAACTTGGGGGGTCGGTGACCGAACTGCAGTCTGTACCCATTTTTTATTATATTCAGAACCCACATAGATATATTCGGAAGGCGTTGCCATTCTTCTACAAAATCTACTAAGGCAACCAGCCTCTCGAGACTGACCTCAGGTGTTTTTCGAGCACTGTTCTCGACCTCCTGAAACGGAGGACTGGCAGGGAGAAGTCGAGAAAGATTTTGTGATCATAGTTGGTGGTCTTTTGCAAGCTTTTGGGGCGAACGTCACGGTGTGCGTTCGCTGGAAATTGATGCGGCCCTCAGAGGTTCTATCACTTCGGTTAGGACCTCTTTCCCGAAGCCCTCTTCGCCTGAATGACATTCCTCAGGTCGCCCTTCTGGCTAGAGGACTTCTACGCCTGGTACGCTTGCAAAATCGCCATATAAGCCCGGCCAACCAGTGCAGAAGTGTCTCTGCACGGTTTGCTGGGCAGCACCGGGGCTTTAAGTGAAGATGCCCCTTCCGGAGAAAGATAGCTCGCTAAAGCTTCCTCCATCTGCGGCATCTTGCCATATCCCAACTCTCTCGCACCCACCACATTACTGTAATCACATAATGTAGGTGATGAGATGCGAGAAGAGTGGGGTTTTTCCCAGGATCTGGAGATCTCTTTATGTAGATCTGGGGAAAACGGCAAACGACGGCGCTGAGGTTGTGAACGGTGCTGCAGGAATCTCTTGTCTAGCTTGCTTTGACAAGGATCATCCTGCTTATTTTGTGGCCAGCTGATGTTGAGTCTGGCCACAGCACGCGTCACAACCTCCACTAGCTCCTCATAAGCGGGAACATGAGCCGGCGAGTATGACTCATGTTCCTCGCCTTCGATGCTGAGCACATCCACTTCCTCAGAAGCAGACAGCTTGAGCATCGGGCGCTCGTCCCAGGCAGAAGAAGCCGCAGCGCCTCAGAACCTTCAGATGATGAACGAGAAAGTGCCTTGGCAGTCTCGTTCTCATCCGCAAGGTCCTCAACTGACGCGGGATCCGAACCGCAGGGATCACAAGCCTGGCCATCATCTTTAAAAATAGCCAGGCGGGAGCGCAGCACTCTTATAGGGAGTGCTTCACAGTGATCACAGGCAGCCCCCTCGAGAGCTGCCTGTGCGTGCTGCGCTCCCAAACAATATACACATAACTGGTGTGTGTCCTCACCCGTAAGATATGTAGGGCACGGGTGAACACACTTTGTATATTGCTCACTCACCATGCATTATATATATATCTCTGAGATCAAACTGACAGACAACAACTATGACAGACAACAACACAGAGCACTTGCTGAAGAGTGAAAGCTAATGTGTGTGTGTGCCGGCGTCACTTTTATGCATCCGGTTATGCCGTCACGTTACGTCATTACGCAACACCAATCAGGACTGGATTAGTTTCATTCATACTTCAGAGGCGCACGCTTAGGGCGCATCCCCAAAGAGTCGTTTTCAATGACGCAGTGTTGAGTTCCCTCGATAAGGGAACAGGCATAGGAAACGGACATAGGAAACAGGCATAGGAAACGGACATTGGAAACGGACATAGGAAACGGGCATAGGAAACAGGCATAGGAAACCAACATTGGAAACGGACATAGGAAACAGGCATAGGAAAAGGACATAGGAAACGGACATAGGAAACGGACATAGGAAACAGGCATAGGAAACGGGCATAGGAAACAGGTGTAGGAAATGGACATAGGAAACAGGCATAGAAAACGGACATAGGAAACGGACATAGGAAACAGGCAAGGGAAACAGACATAGGAAACGGGCATAGGAAACAGGCATAGGAAACAGGCATAGGAAACAGGCAAGGGAAACAGACATAGGAAACGGACATAGGAAACAGGCATAGGAAACGGACATTGGAAACAGGCATAGAAAACGGACATAGGAAACGGGCATAGGAAACAGGCATAGGAAACAGGCAAGGGAAACAGACATAGGAAACGGACATAGGAAACAGGCATAGTAAACACACATTGGAAACCGGCATAGAAAGCGGACATAGGAAACAGGCAAGGGAAACGGACATAGGAAACGGACATAGGAAACAGGCAAGGGAAACAGACATAGGAAACGGACATTGGAAAAAGGCATAGAAAACGGACATAGGAAACGGACATAGGAAACAGGCATAGTAAACACACATTGGAAACCGGCATAGAAAGCGGACATAGGAAACAGGCAAGGGAAACAGACATAGGAAACGGACATTGGAAACAGGCATAGAAAACGGACATAGGAAACAGACATAGGAAACAGGCAAGGGAAACAGACATAGGAAACGGACATAGGAAACAGGCATAGTAAACACACATTGGAAACCGGCATAGAAAGCGGACATAGGAAACAGGCAAGGGAAACAGACATAGGAAACGGACATTGGAAACAGGCATAGAAAGCGGACATAGGAAACGGACATAGGAAACAGGCAAGGGAAACAGACATAGGAAACGGACATTGGAAACAGGCATAGAAAACGGACATAGGAAACGGACATAGGAAACAGGCAAGGGAAACAGACATAGGAAATGGGCATAGGAAACAGGCATAGGAAACAGGCAAGGGAAACAGACATAGGAAACGGACATAGGAAACAGGCATAGGAAACGGACATTGGAAACAGGCATAGAAAACGGACATAGGAAACGGACATAGGAAACAGGCATAGGAAAAGGACATTGGAAACGGACATAGGAAACGGGCATAGGAAACGGACATTGGAAACGGGCATAGGAAACGGACATAGGAAACAGGCATAGGAAACGGACATTGGAAACGGACATAGGAAACAGGCATAGGAAACGGACATAGGAAACGGGCATTGGAAACAGACATAGGAAACGGGCATAGGAAACAGGCATAGGAAACGGGCATTGGAAACAGACATAGGAAACGGGCATAGGAAACAGGCATAGGAAACGGACATTGGAAACAGGCATAGGAAACAGGCATAGGAAACGGACATTGGAAACAGACATAGGAAACAGGCATAGGAAACGGACATAGGAAACGGACATAGGAAACGGACATAGGAAACGGACATAGGAAACACACATTGGAAACAGATATAGGAAACAGGCATAGGAAACGGACAATGGAAACAGGCATAGGAAACGGGCATAGAAAACGGGCATAGGAAACGGACATTGGAAACAGGCATAGAAAACGGACAATGGAAACAGGCATAGGAAACGGGCATAGAAAACGGGCATAGGAAACGGACATTGGAAACAGGCATAGGAAACGGACATTGGAAACAGACATAGGAAACAGACGTTTTCTGTAATGATATCAGTGATCACTGTATGGTTGTGTGTGTTAGAAACTGCAAATTGACTAAAACTAAGCCACGGTATATTTTTAAACGAAATTATAAATGTTTTAATGAGGAAGCTTTTCTTCATGAAATCTATCAGAGTGATTTAAACTTAGTTTGTGATATGGATGATGTTGAGCTGGCCTGGAATTATTTCAAAAAGACCTTTTTAGCTATAGTTGAAAAACATGCCCCTATCAGAAGATACAGAGTGAGGGGTAGAGACAATCCTTGGTTTAATGACTCTATTGCAACAGCTATTAGAGAACGGAATAAAGCATGAATTAAAGCAAAAGTAAATAATAATGATAAATGCTGGGTAAATTATAGGGTATTAAGAAACAAATGCACAAGACTAATAAAAAGTACAAAAAGTGAATATTATCTGAATTTATTAAATGAAAACCTTAATGACCCCAAACATTTTTGGAAAGTAATTAAATCTTCTTCGGGAGACGTACCCCCTCCAACTATCCCAGAAGTTATGATAGCAAGTCAGGGTGAAGTAAGGGGTAAACAAAATATAGTAGATACATTCAACAAGCATTTTATTAATGCAGGAATAGATACTCAGTCAATACTCCCAACCAACCCCACAGATAGTGTAACTTCTATCACAAACTTGTCTAATGTAAATTTGAATAATTTTAACTTTACTTCAATATCTGTCCCTGAAGTGCAAAAGGCACTGTTAGGCCTGGACTGTAAAAAGTCTGTTGGGCCAGACCAGATTGAGCCATTTTTTCTCAAAACTGCTGCAAATTTGATTGCTTAACCCATCTCTTCCATTTTTAATCTTAGTTTATACAGTGGTTCTATCCCCAAATCATGGAAATCTGCATTTGTCCTCCCACTATTAAAAAGTGGAGACCCATCGGCCTTAGATAATTATCGGCCAATTTCCAGATTATCTGTCTTGTCTAAACTATTTGAGTCTCTTATAAATGAGCAACTAAAACATTTTTTAGCTGATAACTGTATTTTAAGTTCCACTCAGTCTGGTTTCCGGAAAGGACACAGAACAATTACGGCTGTAACCTCTGTTACAAATGATATTGTTAATGCTTTAGATGGCAAAAAGTCTTGTGCTGCTCTATTCATTGACTTATCTAAAGCTTTTGACACCGTTGACCATAATCTCCTTCTACAAAGATTGCAAAACATAGGTTTTAGTAGCACTGTGCTAAACTGGTTTTCTGATTACCTGAGTGGTAGAACACAGTGTGTGACATTATATAACTGTACCTCATCATTGCTAGAAGTAAAAATGGGTGTCCCCCAAGGATCAGTTTTGGGTCCTATTTTATTTTCTATTTATATAAATAATTTAGGTGTAGGTCTGAATCAAACAAAGGCTCATTTTTACGCAGATGACACTATTTTGTACACCTCTGCTACATCATTGAAGGAAGCAATTTATCATTTACAGTCTGCCTTTAGTCAGGTACAAAAATCTTTGGTAGGATTAAAGTTGGTATTAAATGCTAAAAAAACTAAATTAATGGTCTTTACACGTTCACATTCTCCTATGGATTTCACTATTTTAACACAAAGTGGTACTCCAATAGAGAGAGTGACTTCTTACAAATACCTAGGTATTTAGATTGATGATAAATTGTCTTTTGGGTACCATATTGAGAGCCTTTTAAAAAAACTCAGACCTAAGTTAGGTTTTTATTTTAGATTAAAGAGGTGTTTTCCTTATTCAGCAAGGAAAAGGTTGGTGCAGAGTTCATTCTTAACAGTTTTGGATTACGATGATTTAATTTATATGCACTCTACCTCATTTTTATTAAAAAAATTAGATGTATTATATCACTCTGCCTTACGTTTCATTACAGATGCAACAGCTAGGACTCACCACTGCACTCTGTATGAAACTGTACAATGGCCCTCCCTCTCTCTCAGAAGAAAATTCCATCTTTTGATTTTTATTGCCAAAGCACTAATGGGTAAATTACCCATTTACATTTCAAATTTACTTACTTACCAAAACAGTGTTTACAGAACAAGGTCGTCAAAAAAAATATTATTAATTATTCCATCAACAAAAACAGAATTTGGTAAAAAAGCTTTTTCATCATATGCACCAAATGTCTGGAATAAACTCCAAAACACCTTAAATTTAGAATCACTTCCATCTATTAATATTTTTAAAAACCTTTTAAAGTCAACTTTGACTGAACGGTGTAATTGTTTTTAACTAGGTACCCTTTAAATTATATGTTTGTATTTACTTAAGTTAAACAAAATGTCTTGTTTGTTTATGTATAGTCTATGTATAGAGATTTGTTGTGTAGTATGTCATTTTTTGTCCTGTCTTTTTTTAATGTTTTTTCTTTGGCCGCCTATCTTGGCCAGGACTCCCTGGGAGAAGAGTTACTGTAACTCAATGGGACTTTTCCTGGTTAAATAAAGGTAAAAAAAAAAAAAAAAGAAAAAAAAGGAAACGGCCATAGAAAACGGACATAGGAAACAGGCTTTAAATGCTTACTGTGCTTGCCACCTCTCACACACACATCCCTAATAACAAATACATCATTAAACCATGCATTGCATCTGTAAGAGAGCAATAAACCAGGCGACTCACCAGGGAAAAGCATCAGGAAATAAAAAGCCGATAGACCTTTACGGCCCACAGAACATGAACACGCGTAGAGGGAGAATGACACGACCACACTTAGACGTGCTTTTTATAAAGCCTCTAGAACCTAACGCTCCTCAGTGATTGCGCCGCACAGGTGTGCTCAATGTCAAGACGCAGCGCAGTCAGTGCCAGTGAGCGTTTCTTTCCATTTGAGAGGTACACCACCATTAAGATGTAAAAACTAATTCTGATGAACCAAAAGCCAGAGAAAATATTAAAAACACTGAACCTGTCACATAGACTAGTATATTTTATCAGAAGATGAACCTCTGTCTCCACAGCAACATGACGAATGCGCTGGCCCACGCGGTGTGTGAGCGCTGTAAGGCCGGCTTCACGGCGACGGAGAGGATGGTGAACAGTAACGGCGAGCTGTTCCACGAGCAGTGCTTCGTCTGCGCGCAGTGCTTTCAGCAGTTCCTGCACGGCCTCTTCTACGAGGTCAGACACCGCCGTTACATATTTCTATGACTATCTGTGTGAGGATATAACACAATCTCCAGCCCCTTATATGAACTGATGGCAGCAAGAGATGCTACAGTACTATATCAGCTCGCACTTAGACAAAAGTTATTTATTCTAGACCTGAGATCATGTGCTTTACAGACATTTCATTTCAACCATATTCAGATTTTACTGTGAAGTCTCTAAAGAGACTCAAACGCTTTAACGCTCTGAGGGCAGCAGAAACACAAATTGCTTTATAGTCCAGGTGATATGTGTCACCCTGAAGTGTTAGCAGAGATTGTGTCTACTAGACTCTCTCCTGTGAAGGCTTCATCGACACGACAGCCATCGGCACTGATCCTCAACAAACTCGTCACCATACCGGTGTGACTCCGATCTTCAACCAGAGGGAACTGGATAATATTCTGATCTAATCTGACCTCTGACCTGTAATGCTGCCTGAATCATAATCACACACTGTTCGTTCATTGGCCAGAGGAGAACTGAGACTGAGTCTGGGTTCTCCCAAGGGTTTTTCTCCATTCTGTCATTGATGGAGTTTTGGTTCCTTGCCACTGTTACCTTTGGCTTTTGTCTTGCTTAGTTGGGGACATTTAATTTAATATTCAACAATAATATTGATCTCCTGCACTGACACCATTATATGAGAACTGACGACTTTCTCCAGAGCGGCTATATATATATAAATGAACTAAATGAATAAATTTTTTACAACAAAATAAAAAATCACTGAACTTACTTAAGCTGTGACGCTATTTTCCTCTTGAAACAAACTTTGTTGCATTTTCCTGTTACGTCTGTAAAGCTGCTTTGAAACAATCTGTTTTGTAAAAAGCGCTATATAAATAAAGGTGACTTGACTTGATATGTGAAAATGATGTTCACTTTTTCATAAAAGCATGAAACTTGATGCACTTGAACAGTTTGCAACCCTGAACATTTTCAGAAATGGAGCCGTCGCAAAAACGCCTTGTGGCGGCCATTTTGCGATGGCTCCATTTCTGAAAATGTTCAGGGCCACAAACTGTTCAAGTGCACCAAGTTTCATGCTTTTATGATAAAAAGTGAACATATCACCTCAAATTTTACACATATCACATGGACCATTAATAACACTGTCGATTATGACATTTTCCTTTGGGGAAATTAAGTATATTTAAATTGTTCTCATGAAATTTGTATAAAGGTATATTAAATAAAGAGATTTCCTTTGTGTGAGCTGTAATATGCAGGTCATTGTGCAGCTCTAAGGCTGTTGTTGTAATTTCAGGAGGTATTTCTAGAAAGGTTATAACATACATATGTTTGGATTTGTTTGGTTTTAAAGGATGAATGATTTGCCCTGGCAAAAAACAACTAATACCACAAACCATCTCTGAATTCATTACTCAGTGATGTTTGTGCTATTGTTTTCCCACCAAAAATGATGTCATTTCCTAGAGGATGACTTTGCGATGTAAAGTGGTGTTGAAGACACAAACATTTAATTTGATTATCCATTCACAGAAAACACGTTTTGCTTAGATGTTAATCATTTCAATTGAAAAGAGGGGGAAGAATGAATAAACACCTGGAACACTCTAAATAAATGACTCTTAATAAAATGTTTCGTAATCATTGACGCGCTCGGGAACATGGAAAAAATGGCAACGTTCACTCAAACCTGAGAAGTTAAGTTGGCTTTATTATGATATGTGCTACAGAACAATAGTCCATATAACTCCTATGTTTCCATAAGCCGTGAGTTTTAAAATCTTGTCTAAGACGGAGTCATGAATCTGCACTGAACAGTAGGAACAGCCAGGTGTTTTTCTGTGACGTCTGACGCATGTATCCTGCTCTTGCTTTCGCAGTTTGAAGGCAGAAAATACTGCGAGCATGACTTCCAGATGCTGTTTGCTCCCTGCTGTCACCAGTGTGGTGAGTAAACACACAACTCAAACTAACTTCCCCCATATTTCAGCATTGGTGTGTGACGCGTGCAGCATGTGTGTGTGTGATTGGTCCTGTTCGCAGGCGAGTTCGTCATCGGCCGTGTGATAAAGGCCATGAACCTCAGCTGGCATCCCGACTGTTTCTGCTGTGATCTCTGTCAGGCTGTTCTGGCAGACGTGGGCTTTGTGAAGAACGCAGGCAGGTGAGTCTCAGATAAGACAGTAGGGCACTGAATGTAAACATGAATGTGATTCGAAATTCAAATTCAGCAAATGTAATTCTGCCCTACAGACATTTGTGCCGTCCGTGTCATAACCGTGAAAAGGCTCATGGTCTGGGGAAGTACATCTGCCAGAAATGCCAAGCCATCGTTGAAGATGTTCCACTGATTTTCAAGAACGATCCGTACCATCCTGACCACTTCAGCTGCAATAACTGCGGGTGAGGAAACGTACTGCAAACACACCAGCAACTGGACAGATGAGAGCTTCTCAGAGTTTCTCATTTTCCTGATAAACAGGAGTTCACTGGATAAACGTTTATCAGTCGTCTGTTTAGGTACAGCGCTGTCCCTTTAAAGAGGCCATATAATGTCCTTTTACGGTCTTGATGTTGTTTTATACTCTACTAGAAGTGGTTTTCCCGCTTCAATGGTGATTATTTTCCTCATATTCTCCATTGTTGCGGCTCCTCTCTTCCCAGTTCCTGTCTCTATGAAGCCCCTCCTTCTGAAAAGCACACTGTGCTCTGATTGGTCGGCTGGAGCAGTGTGTTGTGATTGGTCGAGCACTTCGAGTGTGTTTTGGAAATGTCCCGCCCCTTACCATAACCGCCAGTTTAACACACTACTAACTCACTCAACCAGGCCCCGCCCCTTTATTCTGCGTAAGAATTATTTAAATGAAGAATATTGTGACGTGTTCGTTCCCGGAAGAAACTCAAGACTACAATGTTCAGGGAGTTCAGAAACACTGACACTGATATTATAGAGAAGAACTTCCGCTGGAGGGACGTTGGAACTTTTTCGGCAACATTACAGACCATCATTACAGACTGAGGAAAGATGAACATGGAAATAATAGGACCAAATATAACATAATTTGACCTTTTTAAGGGTTCTGCCCCAGTGACGAGCTGTTGTGGACCCTATTGGATCAATTCTGAGAGCGTTGTAATCAGTATAGCACCTCTCTTGAGCTCAAGGTTGTGCGTGTGTGTGTGTGTGCGTTTGTTTTTGTGATTTATGAGGACAAAATTTTGTATAATGACATGACTATTACACTGGTGTTACAACGTGAACGTGATTTATGAGGACATTTCCTGAGTCTTTGTATTTCAAATGGCTTTTAAAACATACTAAAGAGTGTTTTAATAAACTTTAAAAAATGCAGAAAGTTTTCTGTGATGGGAAGGTTTAGGGGTCGGGTTAGTGTGTGTGTGTGTGTGTGTGTGTGCGTGATGGGTCGGGTTAGTGTAGGGAAATAGAATATACAGTTTGGACAGTATAAAAACCATTACGCCTATGTCCTCAGAAGTATAGCCAAACAACCCCGTGTGTGTGTGTGTGCAGTAAGGAGCTGACGGCGGACGCCAGGGAGCTGAAAGGCGAGCTCTACTGTCTGCCGTGTCATGATAAGCTGGGCGTGCCGATCTGCGGCGCCTGCAGGAGACCCGTCGAGGGCCGCGTGGTCAACGCCATGGGCAAACAGTGGCACGTGGAGGTATTTCAGCACAGCGCCTCATCTAAAGAATGCCCAGAATATATATTCTGATCTTTGAACGATTAATCATCATTGATGCTTTAAACTCTAAAGTGGGATCATTACCTATTCCCCTCTTTCTTTCATGCACACGTGTGTTTGCAGCATTTTGTGTGTGCTAAATGCGAGAAAGCGTTCCTGGGTCACCGGCACTATGAGCGCAAAGGCTTGGCGTACTGTGAGACTCACTACAACCAGGTACAGTCTGGGAATTAGCTCAGTTTTATTAATCTTAAGTACACTTTTGCAAAATAAATACAAAACATGAATGTAGTGAAATATTCAATATACCAAGATCAGGACATGAAGATTTCAATATCAGCATTAATGAAACAGATGCTTGTTGTCTTTTCAGTTTATACAGGCATTTACTTCAAATCATTGTTGGAATACTGTAGTAACTTATAAGGATGTTCAGATTTCTCATGAAGCATTTAAAATGTGAAAGGAGTGATCAGCCCATGATAGAGATGATAGGTATGAGACAGTAGAAAGATACTGAGACACAACGGTGTCTACAACAGCTGGACACAGTCCCAGATGTTCTACTCGTGATCTGAGTGTGTGTGTGTCACATCTGTCTTCCAGCTCTTCGGAGACGTCTGTAACCACTGCAACCGCGTCATTGAGGGAGACGGTGAGACGGTTTGCTTTAAACACTTGAACACTGTTCAACATTTGCATTATATGTATAATGATCTCAGGATTTATAACTCACGTGTATGCTTGATTCTCTCTTTTATCTGTTAGTTGTGTCTGCACTGAATAAGGCCTGGTGTGTCAAATGCTTCAGCTGCTCCACATGCAACTCCAAACTGACACTCAAGTGCGTACCATTACTGAAATGTTGCTGGGAAGTAACATATCGAAATAAAACATTCACATTCTAATCATACAAACCATGTTAAATTAATCAGGGACATTGGGGACAGTTGTCACTTCAGTGGACATTGGGGACAGTTGTCACTTCAGTGGATATTTCTTATGGTAGTTTCAAATTTCATTTCTGAACAAGCACAATCCTTATAGTTGGCATGAAATCAGAATTAACCTTTTGTGTGTTTCTTAATGTGTGTTACTGGTTTAATTGTGAATAATTCCTGCATATATTCATTTTGAACTCATAATCATTAATGAAAGTGTCATAGTTTCTCTGTGTGCAATCAAGCCAATCACATATGGCCCATTTTCATAATTTAGTCAACAACTGAAGGATAAAATCAAGGCTAGGGTCATGTTTTTTATTCTTTAGCGGTTTCACTAGTAAATACATCACATATTTTACATATATAAAATACATATTTTTCTGCGGAGGAAAGTCCTCCAGGGTCCGAGACCTGCGATGGTGGATCCTCCCCGGCCCCGGACCTGCTCTGAGAGGGTGGATGTCTGAACTGAGCCAACAATCCCCCTGGAGCTCAGTGTCCATATGCTTCAAAACCTAAACTTAGTTATTTCGTTATTTAAACCATGCCCAGGATGGTGCACCCTGCCTGGGATGCAGTTTCAGAAAGTCAGCCGGTCAATTCCTGGAGAATTCCCTTGAAATTGAACTCTCTCGCCCACCAGAGTGAGCCTAAGCGGGCCACATGATGGGCTAATGAAGCCCTGGAGCTCTGCCATCTTAAGCCTTCAAAACCTGTTCTCCAGAACCGTGATGGCCCGTCCACTGAATTTGGCCAGTGTTACACAGTGAAACAGGACATCATAGTTTACCACTTCACTGTAATAAATCACTGTTAAACTTAAATGGATAATATATATTGCACAATATAGTTTAATTTATACTCATAAGAATTTCTAAAGGTGCCAATAATTTACACGTTTTGCAGAAAATACAATTTTTCTCTTTTCTTTTTAAGTATACTTAATTTAAAGGTTGGATTTTTGTAAATATTTTGAATGAAAGACTAAAACAAAAATCACTTTTCTTACATTTAACATTCTTACATTTGACAATAAACTTTTCCCGCATTATTTCATCATGAAACAGAAGTTGCGCTAGACTTTATTATGTACAAGTGAAACGGCCTGTGGAACAAGAGCAAATGTGGGTGGGGCTTGATTGGATGGTTGTGGTTTGCTATTGGCTGATCTCATGTGAGTGACAGGTTATAGCCCCGCCCTCATCATCAGAGAAGAGTTGCTGCAAGAGGAAGTTATTCTGATTCAAGATTACCAGGAACATGAATTTAAAACAATTATCATATGCACCAATAAATCTTTCAGAATAAAGATTCCATAAGAAATAAGAATGGTCTGTTTTGATTTCATAGTGACATTAATAGCAAAACACTTATGAAACAAAATTAATGAAACCGCAAAAATGTAAATGTAATGTTCAAAAATGCCAAACCACTGCCAACTAAACTCACATAGGGTGGGAATTGCTCATTTCTTCACTGATCTGTGCTGTTGTTCAGGGATAAGTTTGTGGAGATGGACCTGAAGCCCGTGTGTAAGCGCTGCTACGAGCGAGTGCCAGACGAGCTCAAGAGACGCTTGTCCAGGCGTGAACAAGACAAGAAGAAGAAGATGCCCATCTGTCTGTGATGATGGCTGCATCACAACACCTCAACGGTCAGTGCTTTCAACCTCCCTAAAGTGTTAAAGATGAAGCTTCTCTCATCATTCTCTGGAGATCTGAAACCAACTCACGAGTCCATATAATGCAAGTATACGGGACCTTATCAAAAACCACATGAAACGAACATGACGGGTATCATTACAAGCCCAGTGGATGAATCAGCGTCTTCTGAAGCGAAACGATAGGTGTGAAATGAACCATCTCTTCCAGCTGTCATGTGTGTTCTCTTGATGTGACGTTCCTCTGCATTTCTCTCGCGTGAGGTTCAGAACACGTACACGTCTATGTCAACAAACACATGCATAACAGCTGGCCGGAAGCAATGGTTCATATTTTAAAAAGTTACAATATTAGTATTTTTCTCTATCACACACACACACCAATCGTTTGGCTTCAGAAGTCTTTGATTCATCCACTGGGCTCTTATGGAATACTGGCATGTTTACTGGAGGTCCCGTTTCCATTGATTCACAGAGATGGACTGTCTGTCAAAAATAGAGTCATGTACTCCTGGGACGGCATGAGGGCGAGTAAATCATGAGAAGCTTCATTTTTGGGTGAAGGTTTCCTTTAAGTGCCACACTAGAGAATCATACTCACACTGAACCTTTACTGAGTGCTGATGAAGACGGTTTTACTCTCAAGTCAAACCTTTGGTCCATTAGAGCATTTCTGACCAGTTTTATACATACATTCTTCTCTTTCATGAATAAAACAAGAAAAAAATGACTTTTGTTGTTGTATTTCATTCAATTTAAACATCCAAAAGCTAAGGGTCTCTTTAGCTTCTTCTATTATTTGTCCTGTAGCCATAACCTTCCTCATGGTTATGTTGGACTGATGACTGATTGAGTTGTTGAACTGTGTTTGCAGGAGTTTATCTGCGCTTGATGAAGATGAACGACTGAACCGACTCAAGCACACGCGTCTGAATACATTCACTGTCTACATGTTCATGTGCGCTGGATTTCATCTCGATTGCACAGAATCTGTACGTTATGAGCTACGATTGAGATTTCGGTTACACTTTATTTTAATGTGTCCCTGTTACAGTGTAATTATAGATTTAAGTACTGAGTAATACCGTAAAACTTAAAATAATGGCCGAGTCCCAAATAGACGCCTGTCTCTTTTAAACGCCTGGTGTGACGACAGGTTTGGGTAAATAAAGGCCGGTCTCAAATAGAGGCCTGGTCTGTTTTTTAGTATCGGGTTGTATTTGATCTTCTAAAACCCGTCAGATTGTCTGTTCTATGTTTTGATTAGATTTCACGTGACAGACGCAACCGTTCATGAACGACTCATCACTATTCGCGCGCACGCGTGTGTGTGAGGGAGAAAGAGGAGATAATATATTTCATTAACTTTGGGATGTTATCCTTAGGTATGTGGCCTGACAGTAGCTTCTGATGGAAGCGAGGATCACATTATCCATTGTTTCAAAGAGGGAGAGCCGTGTGCATCTGGGCGGGAGCTGTTAGCGCTAGCAAGGCAGGCAGAGTTAGCGGAGGCTGGAGAGGGAGAAGTGGAGGAGAGCGACGTGGAGGAGGAATTCGCCAATGAACTTGTAATTGAGGATCGCGGGGATGATGATAGTGATGAATAGAGTAATTTTCTATCACGTTTGCAGTTGTTTTACAGGGTAGCCTTCATTCTTTCTTGTTGATGTGTTTCGGGCAACAAGTTAAAATGCTCGATGGATTTTAGCGGTAACTTGTGTTCTGCCCATTGCTGTCACATCGTTTCATTTTTTATGGGTTTTTTTTATGCTGCCAATAGCCAAAGACATTTCTTACATTAAATGATTTGTTAAACACATTCGAATTAATTATAAATAAAACATAATATAATGTGGTAACCTCCTACTGTCATGCTTGAACATCTCAACACTAAATTAAAGGCCTGTCTCTTATAGACGCCTGTCTCAAATACAAGCCGGTGCAGTTCGGCGATTTGGGTAAATAGAAGCCCGGGCTATTATTTGAAGTTTTACGGTAATAATTAACTACATGTACTTACTATAGGGTTTGGGTAGGATCAGGATTTGGTTGAGGGTTAATTGCATGTAATTATGCATAATTTAGAGTTATTACTATAGTAAATACATGTAACGTGTGTGGACACATTAAAATAAATTGTTACCGAGATTTCTTATTGTAGTTCAGTCACTTCAGTGGTGTGTTCATGAAGATGAAGATATGCAGTCTTATGTTCTGTTTAATTCCTCACTTGAGGTCTATAGAATTGGATTTTCTGTGTGGATGTTTATATTGTTCAGCAGCAAAAACACAATAAAAAGTTTTACTGCAAGAACTTAATTTTGTCTACTATCACACTGATAACACAAGTGCTTAATGTACAGACCTGGTCGAGTGTAGAAGAGAAGATACATCTACAGTTTACCCTTTTGATCATTCATTCCTAAAGTTCCAAAGATCTATCCTTTCATAGAGGGAAAATCTCATGGAATTAATGTTTTATTCAACACTTTTTTCAACCTCCTTTTGCCAAGATAATAGGCTCTGAGTATTATATAATGGCTGATGAGTTTGGAGATCAGAGACCATTTCTTCATACAGAATCTCTCCAGATCCTTCATTCCTCCATACAGAATCTCTCCAGATCCTTCATTCCTTCATACAGAATCTCTCCAGATCCTTCATTCCTCCATACATAATCTCTCCAGATCCTTCATTCTTTCATACAGAATCTCTCCAGATCCTTCTTTCCTTCATACAGAATCTCTCCAGATCCTTCATTCTTTCATACAGAATCTCTCCAGATCCTTCTTTCCTTCATACAGAATCTCTCCAGATCCTTCTTTCCTTCATACAGAATCTCTCCAGATCCTTCATTCCTTCATACAGAATCTCTCCAGATCCTTCATTCAGAATCTCTCCAGATCCTTCATTCCTTCATACAGAATCTCTCCAGATCCTTCATTCCTTCAAACAGAATCTCTCCAAATCCTTCATTCCTTCATACAGAATCTCCAGATCATTCATTCCTTCATACAGAATCTCTCCAGATCCTTCATTCAGAATCTCTCCAGATCCTTCATTCCTTCATACAGAATCTCTCCAGATCCTTCATTCCTTCATACAGAATCTCTCCAGATCCTTCTTTGCTTCATGCAGAATCTCTCCAGATCCTTCATTCCTTCATACAGAATCTCTCCAGATCATTCATTCCTCCATACCGAATCTCTCCAGATCCTTCATTCAGAATCTCTCCAGATCCTTCTTTCCTTCATACAGAATCTCTCCAGATCCTTCATTCCTTCATACAGAATCTCTCCAGATCCTTCGTTCCTTCATACAGAATCTCTTCAGATCCTTCATTCAGAATCTCTCCAGATCCTTCATTCCTTCATACAGAATCTCTCCAGATCCTTCATTCCTTCATACAGAATCTCTCCAGATCATTCATTCAGAATCTCTCCAGATCCTTCATTCCTTCATACAGAATCTCTCCAGATCCTTCTTTCCTTCATACAGAATCTCTCCAGATCATTCATTCAGAATCTCTCCAGATCCTTCTTTCCTTCATACAGAATCTCTCCAGATCCTTCATACAGAATCTCTCCAGATCATTCATTCCTTCATACAGAATCTCTCCAGATCCTTCTTTCCTTCATACAGAATCTCTCCAGATCATTCATTCCTCCATACCGAATCTCTCCAGATCCTTCATTCAGAATCTCTCCAGATCCTTCTTTCCTTCATACAGAATCTCTCCAGATCCTTCATTCCTTCATACAGAATCTCTCCAGATCCTTCGTTCCTTCATACAGAATCTCTTCAGATCCTTCATTCAGAATCTCTCCAGATCCTTCATTCCTTCATACAGAATCTCTCCAGATCCTTCATTCCTTCATACAGAATCTCTCCAGATCCTTCTTTCCTTCATACAGAATCTCTCCAGATCATTCATTCAGAATCTCTCCAGATCCTTCTTTCCTTCATACAGAATCTCTCCAGATCCTTCATACAGAATCTCTCCAGATCCTTCTTTCCTTCATACAGAATCTCTCCAGATCCTTCATTCCTTCATACAGAATCTCTCCAGATCCTTCATTCCTTCATACAGAATCTCTCCAGATCCTTCATTCAGAATCTCTCCAGATCCTTCATTCCTTCATACAGAATCTCTCCAGATCCTTCATTCCTTCAAACAGAATCTCTCCAAATCCTTCATTCCTTCATACAGAATCTCTCCAGATCATTCATTCCTTCATACAGAATCTCTCCAGATCCTTCATTCAGAATCTCTCCAGATCCTTCATTCCTTCATACAGAATCTCTCCAGATCCTTCATTCCTTCATACAGAATCTCTCCAGATCCTTCTTTGCTTCATGCAGAATCTCTCCAGATCCTTCATTCCTTCATACAGAATCTCTCCAGATCATTCATTCCTCCATACCGAATCTCTCCAGATCCTTCTTTCCTTCATACAGAATCTCTCCAGATCCTTCATTCCTTCATACAGAATCTCTCCAGATCATTCATTCAGAATCTCTCCAGATCCTTCTTTCCTTCATACAGAATCTCTCCAGATCCTTCATTCCTTCATACAGAATCTCTCCAGATCCTTCTTTCCTTCATACAGAATCTCTCCAGATCATTCATTCAGAATCTCTCCAGATCCTTCTTTCCTTCATACAGAATCTCTCCAGATCCTTCTTTCCTTCATACAGAATCTCTCCAGATCCTTCTTTCCTTCATACAGAATCTCTCCAGATCATTCATTCCTTCATACAGAATCTCTCCAGATCCTTCTTTCCTTCATACAGAATCTCTCCAGATCATTCATTCCTCCATACCGAATCTCTCCAGATCCTTCATTCAGAATCTCTCCAGATCCTTCTTTCCTTCATACAGAATCTCTCCAGATCCTTCATTCCTTCATACAGAATCTCTCCAGATCCTTCGTTCCTTCATACAGAATCTCTTCAGATCCTTCATTCAGAATCTCTCCAGATCCTTCATTCCTTCATACAGAATCTCTCCAGATCCTTCATTCCTTCATACAGAATCTCTCCAGATCCTTCTTTCCTTCATACAGAATCTCTCCAGATCATTCATTCAGAATCTCTCCAGATCCTTCTTTCCTTCATACAGAATCTCTCCAGATCCTTCATACAGAATCTCTCCAGATCCTTCTTTCCTTCATACAGAATCTCTCCAGATCCTTCATTCCTTCATACAGAATCTCTCCAGATCCTTCTTTCCTTCATTCAGAATCTCTCCAGATCCTTCTTTCCTTCATACAGAATCTCTCCAGATCCTTCTTTCCTTCATACAGAATCTCTCCAGATCCTTCATACAGAATCTCTCCAGATCCTTCATTCCTTCATACAGAATCTCTCCAGATCCTTCTTTCCTTCATACAGAATCTCTCCAGATCATTCATTCAGAATCTCTCCAGATCCTTCTTTCCTTCATACAGAATCTCTCCAGATCCTTCTTTCCTTCATACAGAATCTCTCCAGATCCTTCATTCCGAATCTCTCCAGATCCTTCTTTCCTTCATACAGAATCTCTCCAGATCCTTCTTTCCTTCATACAGAATCTCTCCAGATCATTCATTCCTCCATACCGAATCTCTCCAGATCCTTTTCCTTCATACAGAATCTCTCCAGATCCTTCTTTCCTTCATACAGAATCTCTCCAGATCCTTCATACAGAATCTCTCCAGATCCTTCATTCCTTCATACAGAATCTCTCCAGATCCTTCTTTCCTTCATACAGAATCTCTCCAGATCCTTCATTCCTTCATACAGAATCTCTCCAGATCCTTCTTTCCTTCATACAGAATCTCTCCAGATCATTCATTCAGAATCTCTCCAGATCCTTCTTTCCTTCATACAGAATCTCTCCAGATCATTCATTCAGAATCTCTCCAGATCCTTCTTTCCTTCATACAGAATCTCTCCAGATCCTTCTTTCCTTCATACAGAATCTCTCCAGATCATTCATTCAGAATCTCTCCAGATCCTTCTTTCCTTCATACAGAATCTCTCCAGATCCTTCTTTCCTTCATACAGAATCTCTCCAGATCCTTCTTTCCTTCATACAGAATCTCTCCAGATCATTCATTCCTCCATACCGAATCTCTCCAGATCCTTCATTCAGAATCTCTCCAGATCCTTCTTTCCTTCATACAGAATGTCTCCAGATCCTTCTTTCCTTCATACAGAATCTCTCCAGATCCTTTATTCCTTCATACAGAATCTCTCCAGATCCTTCTTTCCTTCATACAGAATCTCTTCAGATCCTTCATACAGAATCTCTCCTTCAGATTGCCAGCTCCTCCTCTTCAGTTCAGCCCACTCAAACTCAGAGGCCGTCAGGTTTAGATTTTTCATCTGTAGGTATTTGCTAGAATCCATAATGCCATATACCAGAACAAGAAGTCCAGGACCTCCAGCAGAAAAATAAGCCCACAACATTAAAGATCCAGCAGTGTATTGAACCGTGGGCATGGGCTACTCTTTATGTTCCCCATTGTGTCTGACAACTGAATATGCTGGAGTTTGTTTTTGGATTTTTTTTTCTTTAAACTCTCCCAAACAACATGTGATGATGTCAGAGCAGTTTGATTTTTGTTTTGAGGCTTTCTGACCCCAAGAAAAAACAATCCATCCAGACAGGTTTAAAATATAAACACTTTTAATAGGCTTATCTTATGGAAGATGGATTCATGATGTCCTCGCTTATTTATATTCACAATTGTGAACAAAAAAATGATATAGTGTACTTTGAAATTCAGTATGCTTTGATATTTAATCAATACATTTTTGCTCAATTTCATGTAGGTCTTACCTATGAAGTAAAGAGAGAAAGAATGAGTGGATTTACTGAACAAATAATGACTCCTGACCTCTGCTGGTTATACAGCGGTATATTAAATACTGGTTCAGAGTCCTGCAACGGGTCGGGTACCCGCATAAAAGTGGCTAAAACGGGTGGATTGTGACATTCCTAAAATTCACGGGCAGGGATGCGGGCGGATAATGAACTCCTTGCGGGCGGGTAACGGATGAAAAATATGTGCAATATTTGTATGTCTAAATTACCATTACACATACGCAAATATGTGTTTTAGTCAGGCCGTCCTTAAAAATATTCTTGTTTGCAGTAACCCGACCGACCCTGTCAATTTAGGACCAACCCAATTATTTTTTTTCCCCCTTTTTAGTCCGACCGACTTGCCGGTAGTGAACTTGTGTTAAGACCTACCGATTTTTTTTTTACTCTTCAAACAACTAATACAAATGCAATAAAATGATATTAATTATATTTTAGTAAGTCTTGTGTATATAAATTGCCCATATATAGGCCTACATACAAACATATATACATATGTCTTTCTTTTAAATAAAAACCGGTGGCGTCATCTATGATTATAAGGGCTGTAGGCTATATGCGAAATGAAACCGAAATCGCGACACTCAGGGCCACGAACCTACAATTAAAACTTTCACAGAGATCTCAAACAAACATTAAAAACACCAAATATTAAGAATTGGCATATCAAGCAAAATAATATTGATAAATGATCGAAAATCGTAGCCTATCTCCCCCTCCACAATGCTCACCGGCAATGCTCCGACATTAAATTTCTCTGTACTGTATGTGTTGTAGCCCTGTCATTAAAAACGATTTAGTTTCATATTCATGTTTAAATAAAATAATATATTTTTTTAAATTTCATGTTGATTATATGAAAAGTGAAAAGCATGAATAAGATAAGATGATCCCGAATATCGGGAGACAAATGCAGTGGGCAGACATGATTTTGAACATTTCATTAAGTTTATGTAGAAAACCTTTCTTTAAAGTGAATTTCGTTTCGTATTAATTGTATCTTAATTTTAATCAATGTTTCATCAACCAATTTATTGGATTCAATAAATAGGAGGTAAATAGGCTATAGCAGGCAATAATCACGACACGGTGGCGCGGGCGCGTGAACTTGAGGCTCGTCTCTTAAATAAACCGAAACTCAGCGTATAAGCTACTTGCCTCACAGACCTGAGAAATAGAAATCATGAAATGTCTACTTTTAAACAAAACAATAAAAAAAAAGAAAAGAAAAAGAAAGCAGACTGCTCTCTGCTTATGCAATCCGTAATGTGATTTTCTCTCTGGCGCGCTCACTACTGCGAAGATCGCGAGTCAGTCAGCATCGTCAACTTCAACTTTGACACAGAAAACACTTGTTTATTAATAAACAATTGAAATGTATCCTTGATATATTTGACATATTAATAATCATTACTTTTCCCAGTTCTTTGTGACAGCTTTTAGGTGCGTTATTGGCAGCGCACCCTATGAACGCGTCCCCACCGCTCAATAGATTTTAGCTTGTGTGTGATTTATCGCGGGCACGGGTCGGGTAACGGGCCGAATATTAACGGGTCTGGGCGGGTGCGGATTTAATTTTGATATTATCACGGGTGACGGGTCGGATCTGGTGCTGAACTTTGCGGGTACGGGCGGGGGCGGGTCTCCAAAAATGGACCCGTGCAGGACTCTGTACTGGTTACCAGATTTCTTGAAACAGTGAAATTCTTCTGGATAAAGGTGAAGCCAAGCTGCTCTATTTCTCCTGTAGTTGTATTCAATTGTTTTATCATCAGTAATGACACTGTATAACTAGTGAAATGCAAGCTGGCAGATTTATGTTAAAAGCCAACCTTGAGAAAGTCCCTGTAAACTCAATCCACATCGGGGTAACTCTGGGGTAAACTCAATCCACATCGAGGTAACTCTGGGGTAAACTCAATCCACATCGGGGTAACTCTGGGGTAAACTCAATCCACATCGGGGTAACTCTGGGGTAAACTCAATCCACATCGAGGTAACTCTGGGGTAAACTCAATCCACATCGAGGTAACTCTGGGGTAAACTCAATCCACATCGAGGTAACTCTGGGGTAAACTCAATCCACATCGGGGTAACTCTGGGGTAAACTCAATCCACATCGAGGTAACTCTGGGGTAAACTCAATCCACATCGGGGTAACTCTGGGGTAAACTCAATCCACATCGGGGTAACTCTGGGGTGAACTCAATCCACATCGAGGTAACTGGGGTAAACTCAATCCACATCGGGGTAACTCTAGGGTAAACTCAATCCACATCGAGGTAACTCTGGGGTAAACTCAATCCACATCGGGGTAACTCTGGGGTAAACTCAATCCACATCGGGGTAACTCTGGGGTAAACTCAATCCACATCGAGGTAACTCTGGGGTAAACTCAATCCACATCGGGGTAACTCTGGGGTAAACTCAATCCACATCGAGGTAACTCTGGGGTAAACTCAATCCACATCGAGGTAACTCTGGGGTAAACTCAATCCACATCGAGGTAACTCTGGGGTGAACAAGTGTTCATAATAAAAGTAACTTATTTTTTGCAAAGCATACATTTTATTGTGAACTAATGCAGTCTAATACAAACAGGACAAAAATAAAACCACTGCATGTACAAAATCTCTCACACATTTACACAAAAGTTCAGGGAACATAATGTCTAACATGAACAGAAGTTTGCCAAACGTAGAAAAGTTTACAACTGTCCACAGTCTGAGACGGTGATGGCTTTAGTGGGTTTGCCGTCCTTAGTGCCCAGCTCTGCTATTCTCTTCACCACATCCATGCCTTCTTTGACGAAGCCGAAAGCCACGTGCTTGAAGTCCAGGTGTTCTGCTTTCTTGAGTGTGATGAAGAACTGCGAGCTGTTGGTGTCTCTGCCGCGGTTGGCCATGGACAGCAGTCCCGGGCCCGTGTGCCTCACGTCGAAGTTCTCGTCCTCAAACTTCCCTCCGTAGATGGACCGTCCTCCCGTCCCGTCCCCGCTGGTGATGTCGCCGCCCTGAGAGACAACAGGAGATAATTCACTTTTAATTCACCTTTGTGCGTTAACAAACAGCATCATACATCCCACTAGAGTTCCCACATGAGCACCTGTACAACAATTCACAGATGATCATGACAGAACATGCTAATCCATAAGTGGAATTTAAGATAACTCCACAACAACTACAGTACATAAACTCTCTCCATCAGTGACCCCGGTTCGAACATGTAACAATGAACGGCGCTACTAACAAGTTTCTGACATTTTGGCTACTGTGAGATTCTCCAGTTTTGTTATTGAGTAACCGAAGCACGGACTGTACAGGCTCCACCCTCTTCTGGAAAGGGGGCGGGGAGCAGCAGCTCATTTGCATTTATTATTGCATGCGTTTTCCCCCAAATGATCTGTGGGGTATTTAGAGCTGAAACTTCACAGACACATACTGGGGACACCTGAGTCTTATATTACATATTGTAAAAAGGGACATAATAGGTCCCCTTTAAAATCAAATTGAAGGCTTTTTTAAGAATCTAAGAGAAAAAAAATGTTTATGAAACATCCTAAACAATAAAATAACAGTAAAACCCACAATTTCAACCGTCACAGTTCAAATAACGCATTGAATGATAATGCAGACTCGCTCTCTGACAGTAGATGGTGCTTATGAAACAGCAGAAATACAGCGGTTACCCCGGTTAAGACTTTTCTTTTACATTTAGTGAGAACATATTTAAGGGCTTAAATGTTATGATTTTTAAGGAGACATGCAGTGTTTTCAGATGGTGCGGCCACACCTGACACATGAAGTCAGGGATGATCCTGTGAAAGACGGAGCTCTGGAAACCGAAGCCCTTCTCGCCCGTGCACAGAGCCCGGAAGTTCTCCGCCGTTTTGGGAACGATGTGAGCGAACAGCTCCATGACGATTCTCCCAGCCGGCTCGCCATCGACAGCCATGTTGAAGAACACCACAGGGTTGGAGTCTCGTGAGTGCGCCTCGGCCACGGACACCTGAGCGCAGTCGGCCCGTGACATGAGGCTCTGGCAGTCGACGAACGCTCGTCTGAAGGACTCGGCCAGCTCTGGAGTCTTGAACTTGGCCGCGAGCTGCTCCACCTTCCCGTCTCCCTCTGTTTGTGGGAACACACACGTGAACAGCACTGCCTAGCACAGTTTACACTAGGGCTGTCAAATAAAAATACATTTTTGAATATTCATTGAATTAAAAAAAATCCTGCACATTCTAATGCGAAAAACGTGCATTCGAATTTTGGCGTGTCAAGAGGCCCGCGAGACATGATGACGTTTGTGTTTGTTAGCTAATCCAGTACACAGCGCGGTGAGGCTGCGTTGTTCATCTGAAACATGGCGGGAAAAGGCATCCTGCTGATGACAGACTTACGTGCAACGACACACTTACACATCGGTCAGAGCGGAGTGTGTGTGTTCATCAGCTGGAAGCATTGCCAACAGAAAGCGCTCAGCACTCGCTCAGATCAAGAGTGTCTGGTGTTTCTGATGATCTAGATGTAGATGTAGTGAGTAGAAGTGTTTCTGAATGACAGTTTGCTGTTGTGTGTTCATGTAGTTCATTACGCTGTGTGCTGAAGTGTGTTTTCTCAGGTTACTGATGCACGAACAGTTTTATGCACTACGGTAACCTAATTTTCCTTGCATGCACATTAAGAAAATTATATTTTATTTAAGGACAATTGTTTCAGAAGTTAACACACTTTAAAAAGTTAAAACATTTTTTTACAGTAATTTCATTTCCAAAAATTGCAATGCTTGATTTGTTTTATAATTGCTTATTGCGCTCGCTTGCGCCCTCTTGTGGACATTGGAGACAATACAGTACTTTTCCCCTGTAACATTAAGTATTGCCTAATATAATTCGAATTTACCAATATTTAAGAAATAAATCCGAGTTTCACTTTTCCGCCATTTTGCCAGCCCTAGTGTCCAGCGGATGCGGTGCGAGGGCTGTACCTGAGTAGTCGGTGGCGGTCCACACCAGCGCGTTGGCCGAGGTGTTCATGGGCTTGAGCTCGATGCTCTGGCTGATGGTGTGGTTAGCACAGACCTTCAGCACCTGCTCGCGTCTCATCAGCACACGGTAACACTTCTTGACGGGGTGGAAGAGGATCTTGATGTCTCCCACGCCGCGCTCCTTCCACTGGTTGAGCTCGCGGTCCCAGCGGTAGAGTTTGGTTCTTTCTTTGAACAGGATCTCCTCATCCTCCTCGCCAGACTTCACCTCCACCTGCAGGAGTCACGTCAACACGTCAACTCAGCTACCTGTATAAATACCCATCTAAGAGGGAGGCTAGTGCCCCCTAATGGCGAGGAGAAGCATAACCTTGAAGTGTAACAGTTACAAGCTCAAAAAACGGTTCTGACAAAAACAAAGTTTTATAAATGTTAAACCTCAACCATTTTTAAGAAAAGGGATGAGACAAAATTATAAATTATATTTATATCAATTTTGAAATGTATTCTTTATATTTTTAGATCTGCAGATGTGCTGAGTGAAACTAAACTCACTCTCTGACAGTAGATGGCGCTTATGGAACAGCAGAAATACAGTGGTTAACCCGGTTAGATCTGTAAACTAAGCAGCGCTGCACTTCTTAACACGATTTACACATTATACGGAGGTTAAATGGGTACATCATATAACTGTGAAAGCCTGGGCCTGTAGAAGGCGCAACAGCATCATGTCTTTACTGTGAAACTTGCAGCGCTCACATTTAATTAAAGTATAGCCACTGAAGTTTAATAAGCAATAACATTGAACAATTTTGCAATTCCTGTTTTATCTGTCCCCAAATATAAGACCTCTTGAAATTATAATTAAGACTTTTCTTATTGCATTTTAGATATTTAAGACTTTTTATGGCCTTAAATTTGATACCATTTTTAAAATACAAGTCTTTTTAAAACTTTCTTAGGACCTACGGATCTGTTAACAAGCTATAGCTATCAATCATTAGAAAGAACTAAGGTTTTATTATAAAATATTAAATTATTATGATAAACATTTTCTGTCAAGAAATCTTATGCATCCACTAAGGAGAAAAAAACCCCTCATGTTCACCTCAAATTTCGTTATAGAAAAGTATTATTTTTCCTATTTTTTTGTTTGGCCAGAATAGTGTGTTGTGAGCATTAGTGAGTACACATGTAAAGTAAACCCTGTTTCATTCGTACTCGTAGCCGGATGGGTCCCTCGTGCTATAAGTCACTGAATCTAAATAATCTCTTACATGGGCAAAGGCATCCAGCGTAGCAGAATAAAATGCAGACAGAGATCTATTGACTGACGAAACATGAAAACAAACACGATTGCGACAATATATGGTTCATCTATTCAAGCCATCTTGGGTATTTTAAAGTACATTTATAATGGAATGCTAATTGAAATTTAGAATACAATAAAAATAATATCATTCTGTCTCAGTCTAAGATATGAAGCCACGTTACACCACAAATGTAAGTTATTTCAAACACTCGACTGACGTTATGAAGTGAAGTGAGTAAAACATTTCATTAAACGTCCCGTTCTTCGTGATCCCATGTTTCAAACTTTAGTTAGTGTGTAATGTTGCTGTTAGAGCATAAATAATATCTGTAAAATTATAAAGCTCAAAGTTCAATGCCAAGCGAGATATTTTATTTAACAGAAGTCGCCTACAGCGAACGGCCCGTTTGGACTACATCCCTCTACTTCCTTCTTTAATGACGTCACTAGAGCCGTTTTGTGACTAAGCTCCGCCCACAGGAATGCTCCCTCAACTCCACCGAAATTCGTTTATGTACTTGCGCACTTCTTATAACTTACTGTGTTTACTCAGCTCTTACAGTGATTTTCTGAAGTAAGTGATGTACAATAAACTTCATTAAACTCATCAGTATATGTTTGATCATCATTCAGACAGCAGACTTGTAGGCTATATTAATAAATAATGGATACATACAAGCAGATGACAAATACGTTATAATAACCGTAATTAAACTACTAAACTATACCTGTTCCATCTCTATACAGCACTCTGACTCTGTAGGCATTATTGTCCGACTCGAAATGAACACGTTACTGAGAGTTTCTGATATTATCATCATTCCGTGAGATGAGATTCCCCTGAGAGACTGAGCGCGAGCTCGTGAAGCTCCGCCCCCTGGGTCGTCCAGCAGCAGCTCATTTGCATTTAAAGGGCACACACTAAAACAGCTCGTTTTTCTGAGCCCCAAAAAATGACAATTTAAACATGCTGTAAAAAATGATCTGTTGGGTATTTTGAGCTGAAACTTCACACACACACTCTGGGGACATCAGAGACTTATTTTACATCTTGTGAAAAGGGGCATAATACGGGACCTTTAAATGTTCTCATTTGTTGGACCACAGGTTTGTAAATGCTGCAAGTTTGTAAAGATGCAGGTTATGAGTGACTCAAACTCACAGCGCTTGCTGAGATGGAGCAGATTCACTGCAAACTGATGGATCCGCTCTGATCTCAGCGTTCAGCAAACACACTGCGCATATACAACTCTGTGGTTTCAGGTTTACTTCCGGTTAATCGTGCGGCCCTGGATCCACCTCACACACACTCACCTCTGGCAAGGACACGATCGGCTCAAAGTGGATCTCCTCATTACGGGGAGATTCGTCATCACTGCCCTCCTCTTCTCCTTCATTGTGTGCTTCCCCTCCTTCATTTCGCACTGGTGCACTACCGAAGACCGTGGCACCGGCGTTTGACCACGAAAAATTAGCATCTACAGAAATAAACATGAGCGTGTGAAAACACTAAAAACATTACACTGCCAAAAGCTATACTGACAGCAGCAGTGAGAGAGAGAGAGAGAGAGAGAGATTTTTTTGATTTTTAAACACCTTTAATTACAATAAGCAAACCTTCAATAATCAACATTTAAAACAAACATCAATCAGTAAAAAACAAATTTTGTTTTAAATAAGAAAAAATAATTCATCATTAACAATTTCGCACAAGATACCTTTATAACACCAAATTATTTCAAACTTTATAAGATCATCCATTGCTTTATAATAATTAAAATCTATTAGGATTCTAGATTTGACAGAATTACCAAACACAGCTTCTAAACTATTACATACACCTTGATCAACTTTCTCCTTTCTTGTAATGTAAATCGCCATCTTCGCCTGGCCCAAAATAAAATTAAACACCTGACATTGAAACTTCCGGCTCTGGGAATATTTGAAACCACAAATAAACGTCTTCATTGAAAAACACTCATTAAAACATTTAAAAATGTTGCTTAAAACAAAAAATAATGGTTTCAACCTTGAACACTGCATGAATGCATGAAATACAGTTTCCCTTTGCAAACAGAAAGGACAATTCTGAACAACATCAGGATTAATTACCGAAACAAAAGCGTTCACAGCAATAGCCCCATATAACAATCTCCATTGCAAGTCCCCAATTCTCTTGGGCAATGGTGACTTATACAATACTCTCCACTCAGGCTTTTCATCCTCTTCTAACTGAAGTACATTACGCCATGGCGTGTCAATTCTTTTATCCAAAGCCTTCTTATTAAACACTTTGACACAGATCTTATAACACTCCTTGCCAGATGAACAATCTATGCCTATTACAGTCAAATCTTTGACTTTTAAAAAAGTGCTCTCACAATCACCCATCACGGGAGTTAAATACAAATTGGGAAATGGATCACTACAATCCGGGTTAATAATCCCCAAAGAATGGTCTGTTAACAATTTCAACTCGTTTTCATTAAGGGCTGACCTCCATTTGTCTAGTACTCTAGCAACCAAACGGGTAGACCTAACCCCCAGCTGTCCAGTCATTGAATTCACATCTTTAAAATCTGCTCCTGCTATCCGTTGTGCATGTCCAATAGTTAAAATTCCAGAGTTGATAAGATTCTCTTCTGTCACAGAGTAACCCAGTTCATTGGACAGATCCAAGCGTGAGCCAAAAATTAATGGCTCTTGCAGCAACCAGTACAAGGAATTTACCGTCCTTCTCTTTGGTACTTCAAACAAAGACCAAACTTTAAAAAAAGATTCCGATAAAAAACAGGAAACTTGGAGAGTTTTAGCTTTTGAGGATCCATCCAAAATAAGGCTTTATCCAGCCCCAGTCCTTCAAACTCTCTCAGTAAAGAGAAAGCTACAATCCTCCAGTTTGCATTTGAGTCCTTTAAAAGTCTTTGTATGAATTGAATTCGGAAAGCTGCTATTCGACTCTGTAGATGTACTAGTCCATGACCTCCTTCATCCTTAGGAAGGTACAGCACATGTTTCGGCACCCAATGCAGCTTATCCCAGAAAAAGTCTATTAGGATTGACTGGATCTTGTTTAAAAAGTCCGCTGGGGGGTCTACACAAATCAGACGATGCCAGAGAGCGGAGGCAACCAAATTGTTAATTATCAGTATTCGCCCCTTATAAGACATTTTTGGGAGTAAAAACCTCCACTTATTTAAGCGCCCTTTTACTTTTTCAATAACATCTTCAAAATTTTTCTTAACTAAATTATCATTTCCCAAAAACACTCCCAAATACTTAAAACCATCCCTGGTCCATTTCAGACCAGCTGGAAGAATGGGCTCACCACGTAACCAACTCCCAACACGTATGGCTTCACTTTTTTGCCAATTCACTTTTGCAGAAGAAACACTTTTAAACTCTTCCAATAATCGCAACATCATGTTCACATCATTTTGATCTTTAATTAAAACCACCACATCATCAGCGTAAGCTGATAATTTAACAGTATGGGTGGAATTTGGCATAATCACACCTGACATCTCTGCTCTTAACTTGTTCAAAAGAGGTTCTAAGGCTAATGTATACAGCATTCCAGATAGTGCACAGCCTTGTCTAACCCCTCTTAAAACCTTAAAAGGAGAGCATAAGTCACCATTTAATTTCAACATACTCTCAACGTCACAATACAAAGCTTTAATCATCAATATAAAACTAGGACTAAAACCGAAAGCTTCAAAAACACTCCACAAGTAATTGTGCTCGACTCTATCAAAAGCTTTTTCCTGGTCGACTGAAATTAAACCAAAATCTGAAAAAGTCTTGCCATTATCTAAAATATCTCTTATAAAAGAAATGTTATCAAAGATTTTCCTACCAGGCACACAATATGTCTGATCAGAATGAATAATTTGATCTAAAACTTCTCCTAATCTATTCGCCAAGACTTTCGAAAGTATTTTATAGTCGTTGCACAATAAACTCACAGGCCTCCAATTCTTAATCTCACTTAAATCTCCCTTTTTCGGGAGCAACGTAATGATTGCTCTACGGCAGCTTTTTGGCAACAGTCCATCCATTAAACTCTGATTAAAAACTTCTAGTAGATCTGGACCTACCTCTGCCCAAAAGACTTTATAAAAATCTACTGAAATGCCATCAATCCCGGGCGTCTTTCCGTTTTCCATACTTTTAAGAGCTCTCTCCAGTTCTTCCATCGACAGTGCTTTGTTAATTCCGGTATTAGCCTCTTCAGATACTTGTGGCATATTTTCAAGAAAAACATTATTCAGGCCTTGTATACCCAACAATTCACTCTTATATAAATCCTCATAAAATTGAACAGCTCTAATCCGAATCTCTAAAGGATTGCGCAAAAGGACCCCCGTTTCTGAGCGCAGAGCATGAATAAATCTATTCTGCCCATTTTTCCTCTCCAAGTTAAAAAAGAATTTTGAAGGTGCATCCATAGATTCAATACTCTGAAAACGTGATCTAATTATTGCACCCTGTGTAGATAAATCTAACAATTCAGTCAAAGAAGCTTTCTTTTTTTAAAAGACTCTAAATGGGTTCCATTTTTTGTCAACTCAAAGAGTTCTTGGAGTTTAACTAAATCTTCTTCTAGCTTTTTAATGGACCCAAATCTATCTCGTGTGACGTTGAGAGTATATTGTTGACAGAGTTGTTTAATCTGAGCTTTTACAAACTCCCACCATTGTTGTAAGGTTTGAAAAGAAGACTTCATGGATTTTGCATTAACCCAAAAAAACTTAAAAACATCAATAAAATGTTTATCACATAACAATGTATTATTAAAATGCCAATAGGCACTTCTCGGCTTTACACAATCAACAAACATCTCACAATTTACCAAGCTGTGATCAGAAAATCCAACTGGACATATTGAACAATCTTTAAAAAAATTCAATTGATGCTTGAAACCATAAAATCGATCTAATCTTGCCAATGATAACTTATTTTCATATGCATGTACCCAAGTATACTGTCTTTGTGTATAATGAAAATTTCTCCAGATATCAATGATATCATGAGACTTCATTAACTGAACTAACCTCTTACGAGACTGCATGTGTGGCTCAACATGATTCCTATCTAAAACATTTTCAGTACAATTAAAATCTCCCCCCAATAATAACAAACTCTCTGGATCACAATCACTTAAAGTTTTGCACAGAGTGTTTAAGAACAGCATTCTTTCAATTGCAGCGTTTGGAACATAAACACAAATGAATACAAAAGAAAAATTGTTTTCATAAAAAGCTTTGACTTTTAAAAGTCTACCTTTAATTATTTCATCAACTTTATAAGATTCAGGTATAAAACTTTTCGAAAACAAAATAGCAACCCCACCGCTCAACGAGGTAGACTGACTTATGACTGATAGCCCATCAAACTCCATCACCCAATCTGAAACATTTGATAAATCACTATGTGTTTCTTGCGTGAATAAAACATCAATCTTCTTCTGTGTCATTAACTCAAACAACTGTGCTCTTTTCCTACTTTCTCTTGCTCCATTAACATTTAAGGAAGCAAAATTTACTACTCCCATAAATAGGAAAAGAAGCACCTCCCACCTTAACCAAGAAAATAAACACGAAGACCAACAACCCTTAACCATTTTGACTATTTTCACTGAGTTCTGATTGAGCATTTAGTCTGGCAAGTATCTTTTTTAACCGATAACCTTCTTGGTCGGTGAAACAACTCTCACTCCTGAAAGTTTTCGCCTTCTCAATAAATTGCAATATATCTGGAAAAAACTCTTCAATTTTAACTTTCCTTGCATTTTTTGTCACTTTTAAAAACTGTTTGATGTCGTCTACACTATATACTCGACTAGAAAATCCACTCTGAGGTAAACTATCTGCAATACTGCATTCAGAGACCTCACTGTCACTTTCTGTATCAGTATGGCTCACCTCCCGAACATCAAGTCCTTTAATCGGTTTATTAGCATAGCGTTCCTTTAATTTTCTTTTTTGC